>NC_132794.1:92685684-92994597 GCF_048418805.1 Vulpes vulpes
TTCCTGACAAACTGAGAGGAGAGAGGGGCAAGATGGTGGAGAATTAAGCCGCACCCTCCCTCCCAATTCCATGTTAGCCAAGACATAGAACAGATTGGCCACTAGATGGCAGCAGCAGCCAAGAAAGCCCTAGATTGAGCCTTCCATTGTGTCCGCGCCCGCGACCCCCCCCTTCTTCCAGCAGCCCCAGGGGCCGGCCATCACACACTTACTGATCTTCTCTAGCCTCTGGTTGCCATCCTTGAACAGGGCAAAGGTGGCCAGTGCCAGTTTCCTGTGCAGCTGCCAGCTGGCACCATGGTCTGCGAAAGCGATACCCTTTTGATTGTCAGACAGGATATCCATAGTCACCTTTGGAGAGCAAGAAAGACTGTAAGAATCAGACATCAATGACCTGCCCTTGCCCTGGGCCTCCTGCACCTTTTTTGAGGGAGAAGGCAGATACTTGCCATGCTGACATCCATGTGGGGCATCCTTGCTCTACTCTGCCATGACCATTAGGCCTTGGTAGGGCAGGGCCTGAGACTCCTCTACTCCCAATTTCATCAGAGAGACAGAATGAGGAGGAAAAAAAGAACCCTGAATTAGAATGCAGGGGTTCTGGGGTTCAGTTCAATGACAGGGTGACCTCTGAGCCTCTCTTATCAGTTGCTGACCAGGGGAAGGCAGCCGTGGATGGAATAAGCGCTCTGAATGGTGCCTGTCCTGGGGGCAGGAGCAGGTTGGCTTGTAGAGGGTGAAGACTGCCCAGACTCCTGCCTTTCTCTGGGCCCTCTGGGGGGTGCTGCAGATACAGCAGCCACTCATCTTTTTTCTGCCCTTCCATTGCAAGGCCGTGTGCCCACCATAAGGCCCCAACTGGAGAATGCAGTCTGGACTTGGCCAAGCCACCTCTTCCCAGAGGGACTTCAAAGCTTCAGGTTTCAAAGCCTCCCCTTATATGCTGTGACCCGAAAGCCCCATCTGACTAGCCTCCTCCTTCCTCTTTGCTGAGGAGAGCTAGAAGCCATTGGCCAGCAGACTTAGCTGACTTATCCAGGGAAAAATGAATCAGCCTTTGGCCTGGTCAGAGATAAGTGACTGGGAGGTCCTGCCTGGGGAGTTCAAGGGGGTACTCAGCAGCAGGGTGCTGGGATGGGGCATTGGCAGTTTTCCCAGATGGTTAGCTTCTCTCCTCCCCCAGGAGTGTTACAGAAGACTCAGTAGGATAGATCATTGGCATCCTTGAAATGCCACCATGTGTCAGCTCTACTGTGAGCTGACTCTACTGTGAGCCAGAGCAGCTGGGGACAGCTCCAGAGAAATAGCAATCTCTGCCCTCCAAAACCCAGGATACTTCTCCCTCACACCTTCCCATAGAAGACAGTAATCATTTTAATCCCATTTTCTACACGAAGAGTAGCACTCCTAAAGGCTATTTACTTGAGTACTTACTGTGCTGGGCCCTGGGCTAAGTGCTTTGCGTATACTACCTCAGTTAGAGAAGTCAAGACTCAGAGAGCACATCATCCAGTTCCAGGCAAGATGACAGCCCACCTCCTGGAAGCCCAGAAATAAAGTCTTCCTTTGATTTTTCCTGCCTACTGAGGGGCCGATCCCCACCCATGGCCCTTTTAGTCTGTTTTAGGAAGAATTACAGGATCTGGAAGGGCCATTCCAGGCATGGTCTTGGCTGAACCACCCCCCTCCCCGGGAGCTGGTGAGAAAGGAGGGATAGGTGGGCACCGCTTACCACTCGGGGCCGCCCAGAGAATTCCTTGCCCTTCTTGATAAGCACCTCCTTGGCCAGCTGGTGGTGGCCGACCATCACTGTAGTCTTGGTACCCATACGAAAGGAATAGATGGGGCCGTATTTTTTCTGTAGCTTGAAGAAACTCACGTGCTGGTGGCCATCTCTGGGGAGGAATGGCAGGCTGCCTACCAAGGGCAGGGATGGGAGGCTCCTGGGATACTTGGCATTAGGGCACTTTGACTTGGGCCATAAGAAATAGACCAGGGTGAACAGCAAGAAAACCAAGAGTTCCCACATGGTAGCCAGGTGCCGGCAAGCAGGACAAGCAGCTATGGGGTGGAAGAATGGGAGCCAACTCTAGGGTGCAAGGAGGCCTTTTTAAGAGCTGCCCTGATCTTTACCTTGGCTCTGTGTTATCTCTTGCCTTGTGGAAATTTATTCTGGAGCATAGCCAGGCCCAAGCCCTCTTCCAGAATCAGGAGAGGGAGGAGGAGTGGAGGCCTCCTCAAGGGCTGGCTCAACTCCAGGGCAAACCCCTAGGGGAGAGGCTAGGTAAGGGGAAGGCAGCTGGTCCTCCCTCCTTGGAGCTTCCTATTCATCAATGTCCATAGAGTACACCAGGAACAAATGGTATCTGGGTCAGGAATCAAGGCTTGGGACTTTCCACGTTGTAAAATCAAAATCCATGAACAGATGATGTTGTCAGGAGGGTTACTACCAACAGAGACTGTCAAAGATATTTTATCCAGTCTTATTTAACAGCCAAAGAATGTCATGCCTTCAAAGGTCAGTCTCGTATAAGGTCACACAAGATAGTGACAGCAAGAACCCAGATGTCCTGACTCCTGGTTTGCTGCTCTTTCCAGAGGCAGTGAAGCCCTAGGGTTGAGAGCATGGGCTTTAGAGTCAGACAGGTTTGGGTTAAAATTCTAGCTGGGCCACCTTCTAGCTATATGATGTTTTTTAGGAATTTATTTTTATTATATCAAAATATTATGTGGGGCACCTGGGTGGCTCAGTAAGTTAAGTGTTCAACTCTTGATCTCAGCGTCATAAGTTTGAGCCCCACATTGGGCTCCATGCCCGGCATGGAGCCTACTTAAAAAAATATATATATATATAAATATATATAAATATATAAATATATATAATAAATATATAATACATTTTTATATTTTATAAAAATATATATTATTTATATATATATATATACATTTAACATTGTAATTAAAAGAAGTTTCTTTGGGCAGCCCCGGTGGCTCAGCGGTTTAGCGCCGCCTTCAGCCCTGGGCGTGATCCTGGAGACCCGGGATCGAGTCCCATGTCGGGCTCCCTGCATGGGGCCTGCCTCTGCCTCTCTCTCTCTATCTCACATGAATGAATAAATAAAATCTTTAAAAAACAAATAAATAAATAAAAGAAGCTTCTTTAAGTAAGCTCTATACCCAACATGGGGCTTGAACTCACAACCCCAAGATCAAGAGTTGCATGCTCCACTGGGCCAGGCAAGAGCCCCTCATTTTAACTGTCTTTTTTTTTTTTTTAAGATTTTATTTATTTATTCATGAGAGAGGGGGTTGCAGAAAGGCAGAGACACAGGGAAGAAGCAGGTTCCACGCAGGAAGCCCAATGTGGGACTCGAACCCAGGACCCCAAGATCACGCCCTGGGCCGAAGGCAGGCACCAAACCACTGAGCCACCCAGGGATCCCCTATTTTGACCGTCTTAAGTGTAAAATTTAGTAGCATTAAATATACTCCCAATGTTGTACAGCCATCACCACTATCTACTTCCAAAACTTCTTCATACCCAAAACAGAAACTACCAATTAAGAAATAACTCCCCATCTTCCCCTCCTTCTCACTCTTTGCAAGGTCTAACCTACTTTGTCTCTATGAATATGCCTATTTCACATAAGTGGAATCTTGCAATATTGTTTTTTGTGTACCCAGGTTATTTCACCTAGCATAATGCTTTTGAGGTTCATCCACATTGTATCAGAACTCCATTGCTTTTTATGATTGAGTAATATTCCATTGTATGGTTGTACCACATCTTGTTTATCCATTCATAGTTGATGGACACTTTGGTTATTTTCACTTTTTGGCTATTGTTAATAATGCCGCTAGGAACATGTGTGTACGAGTATCTGTTTGAGTCCCTGTTTTTGATTCTTTGATTCTTTGGGATATATACCCAGAAGTAGAATTGCTAGGTTATATAATAATTCTATATTAACTTAAGTTTATATTAATGTGTTAAGTTTCAGTTGCCTCCTCTGTAAAATGGAAATAATAATGGAATCTACTCCTTAGGGTTGTGATTCAGTGAAGTCATGCATGCAGAAGTGCTACCTGGCATGAAGTAAGTACTCATTCACTATTTATTCTTATCCTCATTATACCAAAATAGGCTTCTTAGTTTTTCTGAGCTCTTATTAGTAGATCTTCCTGACAGACAAAATTCTCATCTTTTCCTGGAAACCTTCAGTGGCTCCATCAGTATTTTTTTTTAAAGGGTTTTATTTATTTACTCATGAGAGACACAGAGACACAGGCAGAGGGAGAAGCAGGCTCCATGCACCAAGAGCCCGACGTGGGATTCGATCCAGGGTCTCCAGGATCGCGCCCTGGGCCAAAGGCAGGCGCCAAACCGCTGCGCCACCCAGGGATCCCCCTCCATCAGTATTTATCAATGATTCTGTATCACCAGGAGAAGCCACTGCCCCAAGGAGGTGGGCATTCCTGGTGTCAATCATCGTAGAAGAGGTGGGCCTTCAGACAGGGAACCAGGGCCCACTGAGTGAGACTTACAAAGATGAGAGATGGGATTTCTGCCCATCTCTGGGGGTGGTCTGCCAGTGTCTGTGCTTTATGGACTACAAACTGGTATGTGGGCTGCTGGAATAAAGCAGGAAGGCAGCAGGTACGGGACCTCATCATGAAGGGGAACTGGCAAAGCCTTGTAAGCTGGACTTCCTGGTTGCCCATTACTCCAAATGTGCAAATGTGGTTCAGACATTTAGGGCCATTTGTGGTTGGAGATATGGGCCAGGGTGGTCAGAGAAGTCTTCGTGAAAGAAAGGGGACTTGAGCTAGGCCTTGAAAGAGAGGTAGGACTGCTTGGTAGAGGCGTGGGGAGTGGGGGAGAAAGGGCGCCACCGGAAGGGGGAGCAGCAGAGAGATATGCGGATGCTGGAAGGAGTGGAATGTGTGGGATGGTGACAGTCCTACTTGCAGACACATAGGAGGCTTGCTGGACAGGCACATAATATCAGTCTCTGGAGCCCCGAAATGGAGGGCTAGAGAGAATGGAGAAACCCCTGAATGTTCTGCAGCAGGGGAGTGACAGGGGATACTGGTGTTTTTGGAGGGTGAATCTGGCATCAGTGCTGGGGTAGGCTGGATGAAGACCTTTTGTGTAAAGTTTGACAGCCCAGCAAGAAGAGGCCTGAGTCCTGTGATCCAGGCAGGGGCCAAGTGGAGTCAACCAGCTGGTAAAGAAATATGAACAGGTCCTTTCTATTCCTGAAGTGAATGCTGAGGTGCTTCTCTAATACTTCACCCCAATCATGAACAAGAAATAGGAATCTTTAAAAAAAAAAAAAACGTTGCTTCATAGCCTCATCACTGTATTATAAGGTTTACTGGTGATAATTGCAGAAAATCTGGCTAATGCAGATAGCTAAAAATAAATTTAAAAATTGAAATGTGTTTTTAAGCTAACTGAGGCCATACTGCATTTTTTGGGTGTGGATATTTTTCTCTTTTTAAGGACTTTCTCCATTATTTTTGATGGCTGCATATCATTCCATTGTGTGTATATCATATATCTAGCATAGTTTATTTAACTGATCCTGTGTTGTGGTATTGGACATTTAGGTTGTTTCTGTTTTTGTCTTTGTTTTTCATATAAACAACATTAAATAATAGTGTTGCAGTAAAGCTTTGTGCATAACCATTAATATTTTCTTAGGGTAGGATCCTAAGAGTGCAGTTGTTGCTCAAGAGCCATGCATGCATTTTTTAAAAAAGATTGTATTTATTTATTTGAGAGGGAGAGAGAGCAAGTATGAATGGGAGGGAGAAGCAGTTTCCCTGCTGAGCAGGGAGACTGACGTGGGGCTCAATCCCAGGACCTCAGGATCGTGACTAGAGCCGAAGGCAAATACTCAACTGACTAAGCCACCCAGGGGTCCCCTTGCATGCATTTTTAAAAAGGTTTTATTTTTTAAGTAATCTCCATATCCAACATGGGGCTTGAACTAACAACCCTGAGATCAGGAGTCAGGTCCTCCACCAGCTGAACCAGCCAGCCAGGTAGGTGCCTCAATGCATGCATATTTTAAAGACTTGTGACAAATACTGACTTATTTATCAGAGGCATTATATTAATATATTTTTGATATCCAACCATTCCTAGATTAATAATAACGTATCCAGAGCATCTTTTAATATAGATTTGAATTCTCTGTGTATTACTTAGAATTTTACTTCTTTTTCATATCTAATCATGAAAAATTGGGTTGTGGTTTTCCTACTTACGCATTGTCAAGTTTTGGTATTATGATTTTACTCATTTAAAAAAGTTATTAGAGAAACTTTCAGTCTTTTTCTATATCCTTCAACAGATTAAATAGCATGGAAATGATCTATTCTTTGAAGTTCTAAAGCAAGGTAACATGAAAAGTGTCAGGTACTAATGCCTTTTTTGGAGAGATGACTCCTTAACATAATTTTTCAGTTTCTTCCACAGGTGTTGGTCTCCTCAATTCTTCTGAGTCTTCTTGAGTCACTTTTGGCAATTAATATTTCTTAAAATTTGCATTTTCTATTTTTTCAGAGGCCTTATTAATCTTTTCAAAGAATCTCCCTTTGGATTTATTCATAAAGTCTATGCCCACAAATTTTGATGACCTAGTTAAAATGGACCAATTCCTTGAAAACATAATCTGCCAAAACTCATACAAGATAGTCTGAATCAGTCTGTGTCTACTACAGTACTTGAATCAATAATTAACAGTGTTTTAAAACAGAAAGCATCAGGCCAGATGGCTTCATTGTTAAATTCTACTAAATATGTAAGAAAAAAATTATGCCAGTTCTCAACAATCTCTTACAAGGTATTGAAGCAGAGAGGACACTTCCTAACTCTTTCTATGTGGCCAGAATTTCCTTAATACCAAAACCAGATAAAGACATTACAAGAAAGGAAGGCTACAGACCAATATCTTTTATGAACATACATGCAAAAATCCTCAACAAAATATTAGCAACTTAAATCTAACAATATAGAAAAGGAATTATGTATCCAGGCCAAGTGGGATTTTTTTCAGGTATTCAGGCTGGTTCAACGTTAGAAAATCAGTTAACGTAATCTATCACATCAACAGGCTAAAAAAGAAAAATCGTATATGCAGAAAAGCATTGGACAAAATCCAACATCTATTCACAATAAGAACTCCCAGCAAACTAGGAATAGAGAGGAGCTCCCCCAAATTGATGAAGAACAGCTACCAAAACCCTACAGTTAATATCATATTTAATGGTGAGAAACTAGATGATTTGCTCCTGAGGTTGGGAAAAAGGCAAAGATGCCCCTTTTCACCATTCCTATTCAATATAGTCCTGAAAGTCCTAGGAATGCAATACAACAAGGAAAATAAAAGGTATATAGATTGGGAAGGAAGAAATAAAACTGTCTTTGTTAGCAGACGACATGATTATGTAGGAAACCCCCAAAGAATCAACAAAAAAAACCCTCTAGCAACTAACAAGGGATTATAACGAGGTTGCAGGATACAAGTTTAATACATAAAAATCAATTGCTTCTCTATATATCAACAATGAAGAATTGGAAATTTGAAATTTAAAACACAATGCCATTTACATGAACAAAAATAAACTAGGAATACAACGTGGTATGCACATATAATAAAATATTTTATTGATAAAAGTACAACTGTGACAAAACAAACTTAAAAATATCTAAACAGGGGCACCTGAGTGGCTCAACTGGTTAAGCATCTGCCTTAATCTCGGGTCATGGTCCCAGGGTCCTGGGATGGAGCCCCACGTCGGGCTCCCTGCTCAGTGGGAGTCTGTCTCTCCCTCTCCCCCTGTTCATGCTCTCTTTCTCTCTCTCTTACTTGCTCACGCTCTCAAATAAGTAAATAAAATAGTTTTAAAAATATCTAAATAAATAGAGAGATATGTCAGGTTCATGGATAGGAATGATCAGTATTGTAAGATGTTTGACAAGTAGCAGAGGCAGTTGAATGGAGAAAGGCTAGTTTTCTTAACAAATGATGCTGGGGGATCCCTAGGTGGCTCAGTGGTTTAGCACCTGCCTTCCGCCCAGGGTGTGATCCTGGAGTCCCGGGATCGAGTCCCGGGATCGAGTCCTGCATCAGCTCCCTGCATGGAGCCTGCTTCTCCCTCTGCCTGTGTCTCTGCCCAGCCCCCTCTCCGTGTCTCTCATAAATAAATAAATAAAATCTTTTAAAAAAATGATGCTGGAACAGTGACATCCTTATGCAAAAGAAAGGAAAAAAAAGGGAAGAAAGAAATAATTATACAGTAGTCCTTATACCTTCCACAGAAGTTATTATAAAAAAGTGGATCATAGACCTAAATGTAAACTTTAAAACATAAAAAGGTCACATAAGAGAAAATTCAAGGACCTTCAGTTTGGTGGCGACTTTTTAGATACACACCATATGCATAATCCATGAAAGAAAAAAAAAAGATAAGTTGGACTCTATTTCTTTTTAGTTGGACTCTATTGAAATTTAAAACTGCACCATAAAAATCACTGTTAAGAAAATGAAGAAACAAGTCATAGACTAGACGACAACATTTGCAAAACATATATTTGATAAAAGATTCGTATCCAAGATATACAAAGAACTTTTAAACCTGACAACAAGAAAAAAAATTTAAAAATGGGCAACAGATCTGAACAGATATCTCACCATAGATGATATACAGATGGCAAATAAGCATATGTGAAAAGACACTCGATGTCATATGTCCTTAGGGAATTGCAAATTAAAACAACAAGATACTCACTACACAAATATTAGAATGGCTAAAATCCAAAAAACTGACAATACCAGATGCTGACTTGATGCGGAGCAACAGAAACTCTTATTCATCACTGGTGGGAATGCAACCACTTTGGAAGACGTTCTTATCATTTTATATCCAGTAGAATGGCTATGATATTTAAAAAAAAAACAGAAAATAACAAGTGTTGGTGAAAATGTGGAGGAATTGGAAACCTCATGCATTGTTGATGGTTGTGCAAAGTGATGCAGCTTCTGTGGAAAAGAATGGTTGTCCTTCAAAATGGTAAACAGAATTGTTGTCAGAGCCAGCATTTCTGTACTTACTGTCCAGAAGTATTGACAAGATGGACTCAAATAGATACTTGTACATCAATGTTCACAGCAGCATTATTCATGATAACCAAAAGGTGGAGTCAACCCTAGTGTCCACCAACAGATAAATGGATGAACAAAATGTGTTATATACACACAATGGACTATTATTCAGCAATAAAAGAATGAAGTTTTAAAACATTCTATAACATGGATTAAATTTGAAAAACCTTTTGCTAAGTGAAATAAGCTAGACACAAGAGGACAAATATTATATGGTTCCACTTGCAAGAGGTATTTGGAATAGGTAAATTCATAGTGACATAAATCAGAATAGAGGTTACCAGGGGCTGGAGGGGAGGGGAGAAATAGGATGTAATTATTTAATGGGTTCAGAGTTTCTCTTTGGGACAATGAAAAAGTTAGGGAAACAGGTTCAGTAGTTGCATCTGTACGCTGTTAATGTACCTAATACTATTGAATTGTTACACTAAAAAATGTGTTAAGATGGTAAATTTTATGTTATTTATATTTTATTGACATAAAAATATATGACCCAGCAATTGTGCTCCTAGGTATTTAAGAAAATCAGTAGAAAATTTATGTCCACACAAAGCCTACACACAAATGTTTATAGCCACATTATTCATAACTATGAAAAGCTGGAAGAAACCATTAATAGGCTAATGGATAAAGCAAACTTTGGTACATCCATACAAAGGAATATTATTCAGTGATAAAAATAAGTGAACTATCAAACCAAAAAGACATGGGGAAGCTTAAGCACACATTGTTTATTTAAAGAAGCCAGTTTGAAAAGGCTACATACTGTATGATTCCAACCAGGGGACATTTTCAGAAAGGCAAACTAGAGAGACAGTAAAAATATCAGTAGTTGTCAGGGGCACAAGGGGAGGGAGGAGGGATGAATAGGTGGAGTACGGGGGATTTTTAGGGCAATAAACTATTCTGTATGATACTGTAATGGTAGATACATGATATTTTGCATCTATCAAAACCCATAAAATCCAAACAACACAAAAAGTAACCCTAACATAAACTATGAGCTTTATTTAATAGTAAATGCATCAATATTGGTTCATTAACTGTAACAAATATACCATAGGAATGCAAAGTGTTGTTAATAGAGGAGATTGTGAGCGGGGGAGAAAGAAAGCCTCTTCACAGAAATGGTTTCATTCTTTTGGACTCTGTAAAGAAATACAGTCTATTGAGGGTGTGGGGGAGTCATATCCTTGGAATAGCCCTACAAAATACTTAACCTTCTGTCTGGGTTGGCAGTGAAGGGTCTAATTGCAACATATGAAATAGAACTCAGAAGCTATCCAAGGAATGTATCAACCTTGATGGAGCTGAAGTATATCATCTCTGGGTGTTTGTGGTACCTTGTGCTTCTTCTAGTGTAAGGACTTTAGGAAGGCTATCATTATTGATATGATATCTGTCTGTCTGTCTTTTTTTTTTTTTTTTTTGGTATATTGTTTTTCAAAGGAACCGTACTAGGCAATAGGTTGAGGGAACTAAATCGTAACATTAGCATGATGATTGTCTCTAGAAAAGCCTAGACTCAGACACGTTATTATTACTAATAAGGGGAACATGCTCAGTCATAAAGATAGAACCTGACATCCGTTTTTTTTTTTTAAGTATGAATAAAGAGTATGAAGAGAGTGGCACTTGGAGGGGCTGTGTTCCAAGGGTTTGGAGCGGTAGTTGTCTAGTCCATATGGTTTTCAGCTTCTTCTGAGGCCTTCAAACTACCTGCTCCAAAAGTTATCTTGCAACCTCAATTTAGGGTCTCTATTGCAAGTCAGCTTTTCAGTTCTATTAAATTATCTTGTGTTTCTCCAGAGGACTGGGGAGTGATGAAGTTAGAAAGACTTGAGTAAAGGCCAAGTCTTGCACAATTTAAATTCATAAATAATTGCTTCAGTTAAATGTGTCATCTTATCACTGGATCAACCAGTTGGAATGTAGAAAACATAGGTAGAAGTTAGGTACAAGATACAAAGTATAATAGTATTTTAGTACTTGTGGCTTTTCAACATGGAAATGCTTCATCTCATTCAGAAGATAAATGGACTCTCACTGGCACACATAGAAGTGAATTTACAAAATTCATATGGAGATGTTCAAAATCACCTTTAGGCATGGTTCCAGTCCCTTATAACTTTTCCATTTTTTACAATTCTTCACTTTACAATCTTTTACATTGATACTTCATTATTTTTTTTAAAAGATTTTATGTACTCATGAGAGACACAGAGAGAGGCAGAGACATAGGCAGAGGGAAAAACAGGCTCCCTGTGGGAGCCATTGAGCCACCCAGGTGCCCTAGAAAAAAATTTCAATTAGTGTTCTATATCATGGCCAATTTGCACCTACTGGAATGAGGTGTTTCGTGGAGAATTTAGTCTAGTGTTCACGTGAGGTTTTATCTGGTGCTGTCAGGTGATGATGCTGGTTTTGAAAGATCTTAACTTGGTAGGTCTTAAACTCAATCATTCCTCATGTTTCTTTTCAGAATTTCATGGGCCAGATTTTGTGTACTTATTTATTTATTTTTAATTTTTTTTTTTTTTAAGGAGAGAGTGAGACCGTGCATGTGAGCTGGATGGGTGGAGCAGAGAGAGAGAGAGAGAGAGAGAGAGAGAGAGAAAGAATCTGTAGGAGGCTTCACACTCAGCACGGAGCCTGACACAGAGCTTGATCCTACGAACCTGAGATCATGACCTGAGTAGAAATCAAGAGTTGGACGCTTAACTGACTGGGTCACTCAGGTGCCCCTAGATTTTATATATTTACAATTGAATCCTTTAACTTCTCCGTGAATTTATTATTTTTATCATCTTATATGAGGTTCTTGTATGCAAACTTTTAATCACAGCAGCCTGTTTACCATGATTATCTTTAAAGTATGTCTGCAGGATTATAGCTTCTATAGTATAAACTGTGACTTTCTACCTTTAGGATCAGCAATTATTGTAGGTATTATCAAGGCATCAAGTAAGTCACATTTGACATTTATTTTTTAAAAGTTTTTGAGGAAGTTTTTAAAAAAACTTTTAAAATATAATTTTAAAGAAGTTAATTCTTTTAAAGGCATGCCAGCTATTATGTTACATATCTATCCTTTTATTTGAGTAATTTGATATATCCTAGAAAGAGCCATAGTTTAGCTATTTAGACAATTTGACTTCTAGTAAGGAATTGGATTTTACAAGAGTGACTAGACTACCTATATCAAACCTGATGCTGTCACTTCTTACATTTACCAAGAGGTCAATCAATAACAGTGGATTAATATTGAGTATTAGCATGTCCAAATGTTATTTTCTGGCCATGGACACTTCTTGAATTATAGAAACACAATCTAGGATTATCCTTCACTGGGTAAAGATTATAGGGATTCTGGATTAAGAAAGTTATACCACTACTTAATAATATGAGAGACAGAAAGTAATGGTAATTCATAATTAGTTAATCAGTTAGTGGAAAAAGATTGGGTGGTTTCAGTTAGCAAAAGGGATGTGATAATACCAGCCAGGATCCAGTCTAATAGATCTCAACAATTAACCCTCAAAGGTCAGCTTAGATTGGGTTTGAGACTACTGTGCCTGTGATTCCATCCATACTCTGTGGAATACTCCCTTTATACATTCAGAAGAAACAAGATAATCCTGGCAAAAGCAAAATCCCTTGTGACATAGCTTTGTACACAGAGATAACAACAGCAAAAGCAAAGCATGCAACAGAATGATCATATTCATGGTAAAAATATTTATCAAACAATATACCACCAAACAAAAGGTCTAATACCTTATACAAAGACCTAGATTTCCTAACTAAATGGTACATCTCCAGATGGACCCAAGGTCTAACCACTAGATTCAAAGATCCAGGGAAGTTCACCTTGTTGATCTGAAGGTCCCTGGAATGCTGCCATATGAGGGTCTTCAAAATGATCTTGGTAGAGCCTTTAGAACTGTCAAAAGATGATTAGACTATAGCTCAATATATGAAATAGACAAAACTGAATTTCCTTATTATTATAAAGGAGATCAGTCAGTCTCTCTAAGCAGAGTAGACTGTTGATCCTAATAGAGTTTTGGGGAAGCATGGACTTCAGGGATTGATGGACATTAGAAAGTTGATATTATCTATAGAAGTGTTAGTTGGGGGGCGGCCTGGGTGGCTCAGTGGTTTAGTGCCACCTTCAGTCCAGGGTGTGATCCTGGGGTCCTGGGATCGAGGCCCACGTCCGGCTTCCTGCATGGAGCCTGTTTCTCCCTCTGCCTGTGTCTCTGCCTCTCTCTCTCCCTCTGTCTCTCATGAATAAATAATAAAAATAAAATCTTTTAAAAAATTAAAAAAAAGAAGTGTTACTTGGGTGAAACTACTGTTCATTGATTGGCACCCTGAGGGGTAATTATTGGCATGAATTGGTTTATGGATGACTTTCAGAAATGACCCCGATTGCTTAATCTGCAGAAGGGTTTCACTGAGGTGAGTTGTCATTAACTGATTGAACAGATTTCAAGCACGTTATGGGGGGTATTAGTTTTCTATTCTGTACAGCAATATTACCACAAACAGTGGCTTAAAACAACACACATTTATTATCTTATAATCCCTGTGAGTCAGGAATCCAAGTACAACTTTTGTGGGTCATCTACTTAGTGTCTCACAAGGTTGCAATCAAGGTGTGAACCAGCGCTGGGTTCTCATCTGGAGGCTCACAACTGGGTAAGGATCTATTTTCCCATTTGCCTGGTTGTTAGTAGCATTCAGTTCCTTTAGGTTGTTTGCTTGAGTGTTTCATTTTTTTGCTGGCTGTCAGCTGGAGGCTCATTTCTCAGTGACTAGATGCAGTTCCTTGCCACGTGGAGTTCTCCAACATGGTCACTTGCTTCCTCGCAGCCAGCAAAGGGGAAAGAGACTTCAGCAAGATGATTCTTTTTTTTTTTAATATTTTATTTATTTATTCATGAGAAACAGAGAGAGGGAGAGAGGCAAAGACACAGGCAAAGGGAGAAGCAGGCTCCATGCAGGGAGCCTGACGTGGGACTTGATCCTGGGCCTCCAGGATCAGGTCCAGGGCTGAAGGCGGCGCTAAACTGCTGAGCCACCTGGGCTGCCCCAGCAAGATGGTTCTAACAGTATTTGCAATTACATAATCATGTATACACAATCATGTATCTCTCATTCCTTGTGCATATTCTATTGGTTAGAAACAAGCCACAGGTCCTGCCCACATGTATAAGAAGGGGATCACACAAGCACATGAACACCATGGGATGGGGATCATGGAAGCTACCTGTCAGTGGCCAGTCTGTCTACCACAGGTATGTAACATGGCATGTTACCATGGCTACATAACAATCTTTTCCTAAATTTGTGGTTGTGGAGCAACTGGAGTCTCCCATGCTGGTACTTGGAACATAAAATGGTAAAAACTTTGGGAAATGGTTTGGCAAATTGTTTTTTTTTTTTTTAAGATTTCATTTATTTATTTGAGAGAGAGAGAGAGAGCGAGTATGAGCAGAGGGAGAGGGAGAGGGAATGGAAGAAGCAGACTTCTCGCAGTGCAGGGAGCCCAACATGGGGCTTGATCCCAGGACCCTGGGATCATGACCTGAGCTGAAAAGAGACACTCAACTGAGCCACCCAGGCGCCCTGGCAGTTTTTTTTTTAAAAGATATATTTATTTATTGAGAAAGAGAGCAGAGAGAGGGGCAGAGGGAGAGGGAGAGAATCTCCAGCTGAGCTCAGAGCCTAACACAGGGCTTAATCCCAAGATTCCAAGATCACTACCTGAGTGGAAACCAAGAGTCAGAGGCCCAACCCACTGAGATACCCAGATGCCCTGGCAGTGCCTTGAAAAGTTAAACACTTATATGATCCAGCCATTCTATTCCTAGATATTATCCAAGATAAATGAAAACGACCCACAGAGGGACTTGTATCTGAATGCCACAGCAGCTTTATTTATAACAGCCGCCAGATGGAAACAACCCAAATATCCATTTCCATGTGAATGGATAAACAAAATGAGACATATTCAAACGATGGAGTATTACTCAGCAATAAAAAGGAATAGACTAGTGATACACACTACAGTGTGGATAACTCTCAAAATCATGCTGAAAGAAGCTAGACAAAGATAATACTTCCTATATATTTTTAAAAGATTTATTTATTTATTTATTCATGATAGACAGAGAGAGGCAGAGACACAGGAGGAGGGAGAAGCAGGCTCCATGCCGGGAGCCTGACGTGGGACTCGATCCTGGGACTCCAGGATCGTGCCCTGGGCCAAAGGCAGGCGCTAAACCGCTGAGCCACCCAGGGATCCCCATACTTCCTATATTATTCCAATTACATAGCATTCTAGAAATGCAAATTAGTTTATAGTGCTAGAAAGCAGATCAGTTGTTGCCTAGAGTGAGGGACAGATGGACCGCAAAGAGACATCTGGATACCTCTGGGGGTGATAAAAATGTTCTATATCTTAATTGTGGTGGTTCACATCTGCCCCACTAATCAAACTGTACACTTTGAAAGAACATAGTTATTGCACATAAATCGTACCTTAATAAAACTGATAAATGAAAGAATCGACAGAGACATGAATCTAGACACTTGGAGGAGAAAGTAATGATACTGAATGATGAGGGAACAGAGGACTGGCTGAGGACAAAGCACAATGACAACTCCTTGAAACAGGGAGAGTGACATTCCTCTACAGACTCAACTGCCTCCATGTTAATACTTTGCTAAGGGCAAAAGGCAATCTTAGCTCGACCTGAAGGATCCTATTAGCCTACTTTAACATAAAAATTCCTTTAGAAATTTCCCTTTATCTCTAAACCCCCAAGATACGTGTTGGCAATCATCCTCCAAGCACATGGCCCACCAATACACATCTGAAGAATCTCATGACTCAAGTTTTATTAGACGGTAATAAGTGACATTTTCCTAACAATAGCTAGCCCCCTCAAGGTCCTGGAAACCTTGCTTCCAAAATTCCTTAGAGAGTACACTATCCTCAAACCCCTCCCAACTCCCAGGTATATAATCAGCAACCCCTCACAGGCTTCAGGGCAGCAGCTCCTCCTGCCCACGGGTCCGGTCCCTGTTCTTTAATAAAACCACCATTTTGCACCAAAGACGTCTCAAGAATTCTTTCTTGGTCATCGGCTCCGGACCTCACCCCACCAAACCTCACCTATAATTCCAAAACTTCATCACTGAATACAGGTGATTTTGAACAAAATTTGCAACATGACACCATTCTCATCTCTTGTGTGTTAGCTAAAAAAGAAATAGAGCTACATGAAACATTTCAGATATTAATTCATTTCCAACGTGACAGTTTGCTTTTAATAGAACAAAGCGATCATTTATCATAAAAAATTACTAGTGATGTCGAGCACTGCCTCCATTTATGAGCTGTTTACGTGGCTCATTACATGGCCCGGGAGCTCCTAGAGACAAAGGACTGTATCTCTTCTCTTTCTCTACCCTCAGTCTAGCACAGTTTGATATTTGCCTCATGAAATTTTATTAAAATTGAACTGAATTACTTTAATTCATGCTCATAACCCTTTGGAGACTTGAACATTGTTTTCTTACTGATGAACACAAGACTCAAAGCTTGAGTAATTTGCAGTCACATGACTAAATGCAGAAGTAGGAATGTATTCCAGCCCTTCTGACTCTAACCCATAGATTTACTGAAATTGTCTTCCGTTCCCTCCAGAGATGTCCGCCTGGGGCCCCCATCTTCCTCAGGATACCACCTGAATATTTTATTTTAATTTAAAGTTAGGTAAAGTCAACCTCCGCTGGGCGCATGCGTCCCTTCCTTTTCCCACGGTGGAAGAGACACCACCTCGCTTCCTTCCGCTTTGATGCCTTTTGGCCCCAGCGACTCGCCGTTGTCCAGGCTGAGGCGTTCACTAGTTGAGGTGATGGCGACTGGGACACCAGATTCGCAAGCGCGATTCGGTCAATCCGTGAAGGGGCTCCTCACAGAGAAGGTGAACACCTGTGGGACGGATGTGATCGCGCTCACCAAGCAGGTGCTGAAAGGCTCCCGGAGCTCTGAGGTGAGCTGGGAGTGGACATTCCGGCCGGGTACCCCGGGCCCAAGTCTTCCCTAGTGGGAAGGAGATCGCATTACCTCCTGGGAATTGTAGGCTGTGAACCGCTCCCAGATAGTAGAGCTCTTCCGCTAAGGGCGCGTGTTGCATTCTGGGATGTGTAGTCTCTCCGGCATTAGCGATGTAGGAAGAGAAAAAAACGGTGGGAATCTGTGCTTTAAGGCGGAGATTGCCTGGGAGCAGCGGATAAGACAGTGGTCCTGGCCAGTTCCTCATTTGTTTCATTGGGTTGTCTTCTAGTGAAGATCTATCCATTTTTAGCCCCGAAATTCCGCATGGTTTTGCCCTCAACATCCCAGATTCCTTCCACACTTCTGTGCATCGTCTGTGGATTTGTTCTTTTCTGATTTGTCTTTCTGGCCACATTCTTGGTTTTCTGTTTCATTAATTAGCTTTCTCCGTTGCCCTGACTTCCCCTTCATCCTTTAGCTGGTTCCACGAATGGAGTTATATGATGGCTTTTTCACACCAGAAAGTTTTATATATGTACAGTGTCTCCAAAAAAAGTATTGTACTCTTGGATATTCACCCACAAGAAATGAAAATATATGTCCACAAAAAGATTTGTATATGTGCATGGCACCATATCCATGATAGCACCAAACTGGAAACAACCCAAATTTCCATTGACAAGTGAATGGATAAACAAAATGGTTCTGATGATCGAGCCATTACACTCTAGGTTTTTACCCAAGAGAAGTGATAATATGCCTCTCATTTTGTTACATATACATACCACACATATAACATATTATCTAGGAGTTCCTGTTTTGGTTTTTTAAAGTGGAACATCTTGAATACACCTGTGAAACAATCTGAGTATAAAGCCTTTTTAGGGGCTTCTAGGTGGCTCACTCCATTAATCATCTGCCTTCCCAGCTCACGTCATGATACGGAGGTCCTGGCATTGAGCCCACCCAGCCTTGGGCTCCCTGCTCTGCAAGGGAGTCTGTTTCTTCCTCTCCCTCTGCCCCTGCTCATGTCCTCTCTTGATCCCTTTCTATCTCGAATAAATAAAATCTTAAAAAAAAAAAAAAACAACCACAAGCCTTTTTAGATCTTTGTGAATTTCTTCTATAAACCTTAACCATTATCTTGCCTATAATTAATAGCAGTGTGTCTTGGCTGCTCATCTTCAACAAGTATTGGTTATTTTCACCTTAGTTTTCACAATAATAGCAACTGTCTTTTAACTCATATTTCATCAGTTTCTATACTGTTTCGTTAAGTTATGTAATTATAGTAACAAGCACAGAATGGCTACAAGCTTTTGGACTTGTATATGAATATTCATAGCAGCTTTATTCATATTAGTTTAGGGCCCAGTAGATTGTCTTTACAGAATCACCTTAGCTTTTATTGATAAGTCCTTAGCTTTTATTGATAATGACTACAAGAAATAACTGTATGAAGAAGGTGTTTTTTATTTACCATAATACTATTGCTGAAGTCACTGATTTGGTGATCCCAAGTAGGTTTTGTATGAGGTCTTATGTGGTATGCTCATTTTAGAATTCAGTATCAGAGGACAGTCTCTCTATCTCTGAGGAATTGTTATGTTGCCTTTACCAAATAAGAATTATACAATGCAAGTGTCTTACATTTTGCCTTGGTTGCACGGAAGTTCTTTGATCAGTTTTAGTGATAGACACATTTACTTCCTTCTCCTTTTAATGACTTTTAGATTCTGTTGCTGTTTAAAAAAAATGTGTATATATGTGTACACACACATGCACGTAATTTGGTATAAATTGCCTTCAGTATTTCTGGAGGAGAAACAAGGTATGGATACATAAATTTAAAATATGTATATAGTGTTCATAGTTAACCACCAGTATGTATTGAACATCCATCTTCTTTTATTGAGCATCTACTATGTGCTGAACTCTACTGTGTTTTATGTAGCTTAATCTTTATACTCACTAATAGAGGAGATGCTTTTCTTATATAGAAGATACAAAAAGGAATTTGTCCAAGGTTACACCGTAGCTAGGAAGGGATAGAACTAGGATTCAAATTTAGGCAGACTGGTTCTAGGCTCATAATCTTGGACATCACCTCTCATGTGATATTAGCTGGTTAAGTGGCCACAAAGCCGTGGCGTTACCATTGACTGCCCTAATGTTACTTGCTCCTTTCTGTTCCTCCTTGTGTATTTTTCACATGAGGTTCTTCTATAGTAGAGTTAGATTGGGTGTTCAGTAAATGGTATGAATTGAGTTAAACTGAAATAATTCCAGCGTTCTGAGGTTTACACATCATCTCTCAGTTCTCTGATTTATCTTTTTATTGGGTATCTTATTATATTGACTTTTTCTGTAGTTATGTATTTTTGCCATTTCCTTTACTAAAGTATAGATTATTTGGAGTGTCTTGTTGCTTTTCTTTTTTTGTCTTTGTTTTTTTTGGTAACACATATCAGTATTATATTAATCTTTAGGACTGAATAATATTCCATTTTATGTATATACCACGTTTTATTTATTCATTCATTTGGTGATTGTTTCCACCTTTTGGCTTTGTGAATATGCTGCAGTAAACATTGGTATATAAATACCTAATTGAGACCCTACTTCCAATTATTTGGGGTAATTGCTGAGTTGCAATTGCAATTGCTGGGTCATATAACTTTTTGAGGAATCCCCATATTGTTTAGCACAATAGGTGTACTATTTTCCATTGTTACCAGTGCATCAGCGTTCCAGCTACATTTGTCATTTTCCATTTTTAATCATAGCTATCGTGAGAGGTATAAACTAGTATCCCCCAGTGGTTTTGATTTGCATTTCCCCAAAGACTAGTGATGTTGAGCATTGTTCTTGTTCTTACTGGCCATTTGTATATCTTTGGAGAAATGTCTATGAAAATCATTGTCCATTTCCAAATTGGACTTTCTGTTATTGAGTTGTAGTTCTTCATATATTCTGAATGTTTATCCCTTATTGGATATTGTTTGTACATATTTTCTCCCATTCTGTGAGTTTTGTTTTTATTTTCTTGATGGTGTCCTGAGCTGTAACCTGAGTCTCCTAGAGAAAAAAATGTCTCAAGTATTTACAGTTTATTTTCACTTAACAACTTCTGTTTATGGTTTTTGGGGATCTAGTGGCAACTCTCTTCTCCAGGGGGGTACACATTCTTTATATTCCTTAGACTTTCTTCTCTACCTTTTTGATTTGGTTTTGGTGTGGCCTAAATTGTCCCAAAGCCACAGGGCACTTCCCTGTTGTTGGTCCTGAGGGAAAGGAAACTCTTGGTCTCATTGTGGACATGGAGCCTAATTTTCTATTTCAATCCTTCTTAGCACATAGAACATTGTTTCTCTTATCAGCAGTCTCCTTGTGGCTGTTTTATTTGATTAGCTGACAATTTCCACGTGTAAAGCTCTCCTTCCACAGCATTCACTTAACAAATATTGTCTGGTATGTGCCATGAACTATTCCAGGTATAAGGTAGAGGATGATACACGAAACTAGTCCCTGTACTTAGGAAGCTTACATTTTAGTGAAGAGACAGACAAATAAATAAAACAAACAGGTAGTAATAAATATCATGAAGAAAAAACTAAGCTGAGAGTAGAGAGTGATAAAAGGGTTTTCCTGAGACAGGGTGGTTAGGGAAGGGCTCCCTAAAGGAGGAGACATTGGAGTAGACACCTGAATGAAGTGAGGGAATCAGTCACATGGACATCTGGAGGCAGAGCGTTCCAAATAGAAGAAATGGCAAATGCAAATGTCTTGAAATGGGAGTGTGTGCAGGGTGTACGAGGAGGCCAGTATGGCTGGAGTACCAAGTGGGGAAGAACATGCCAGCCTGTGCCCACATGTGTGATTCCCACGCTCCTCCTGTGTATGCCTGCACCTCTACTCCTCCAGTCGAGTTGTGTGCTGAGTAAAGGGTCCATTGTGGGGGAGGGTTCTTTTTTTTAGGGTCCTTTGTCTGTTATCTTAAGCCTGTGTTTATGCTTGCTACTGTAACTGCATTATTTAATGCAATAATATGGAAAATGATGAACCAGAATGAAAACAAAAAGGGAATTGGAATTGCTATGAAAACTATGTTGGAAAGATCTTGAAGATGAAGAGCTAACAAATAGCAACTTAGTAATAATACTTGTTGAAGATGAGTAGCTAAGATTGCTATTGAGTTGCTTAATAGCAACTCAAATGAGCAAGTCAATGGTAAAAGCCTAGGGGGAAATACTCAAGATGTTGTTCCACTTTAAAGGAACCCAAACCGGACATCTTAAATGATATGTGATGTGCGTGGTTGGTTTATGCAAGAAAATGATGCAGAATGCCAATGAAGACATCTTTCATCAAAGAAAGGGCCTTGGCCCTGCATTGCAACAGCAATCACGAGTCCAGGAATCATGAGTCTCCTTGAGTCTATCTTCTAAATGATCACCTCCCCCACCCTGGCCGCCTGCCTTTCAACTGCCACTCCTGTGGCTCAGGCCACTTTCACTGCTTGCCTAGACTATGGCAGTGTTCTCCCAAACCAGTCTCTCTAACTTCGTCCCTGCTTCAGTCCATTCTGCTTGCCACGCTTCTAAAACAGTAAATCTGATTGTGCTCGACTTTTAGGTCTCTGCTTAGAAGTCACTTCTTTTAGGAAGCCCTCCCTGAACACCCATCCCTGTAATGGGTCACATCCCACCCCCCCTACCCTGTGCTGTCCAGTCATCTGGTGCTTCCCCATCAGCTGTTACCATAAGGTAGTGCCTGTGTCCCCAAATTGTGAGCCCTGTGAGGACAGGGGCTATGTTTCTCCCTAGCATATTATAAGCACTTAATAAATATTTGTTGACTGACCGACTCAATGAATGAGGAAGATTCTGTGAGAACCTTTTCTTTCTGTCATCAGTTTGTCTGTCACCATCTCCCATCTATAGGACTTTGGAGTTGGCCACTTAAAAGTGGCCAGAGGCACTCTAATACATTGTGGACAGGAGTGTGCAATGGTGTAACCCCAGTGGAGGGGAATTTGGCAATATGTAGCAAAACTAAAATCCCCTCATCCAGCAATCACAGTCATAATTCTATGAATCTATCCCAAAGATACACTAGCAAAAAGACACATAGATATATAAGGTTGTTTTTTTTTTTTTTTTTTTTTTTGTAGCACTACTTATAATAGCAAAGACTAGAAATAGTCCCAAAGTCTACAAGACAACTGGTTGAATAATCTTATGGGGGCATGTATACAGCAGAGTGCTCAGCAGCCATAAAAGAGCAATGCGCAGATTCAGTATAAATTACTGCACATCTATTTTAGCCTATCTTGTCAAGTGAAAATAGCACTGTGTGGAAGAGTGCAGATAGTAGTTACATTTTAAGTAAGGAGGGGGACAGGTATATATGTATGTCCACTTTTAGAAAGAAGCAATGAAAAGATGAACCCTGTGTGTGTGTGTGTGTGTGTGTGTGTGTGTGTGTATATATATATATATATATATATCCCATTATTATATGTACATAGGTAGTATATGTATATTTTTAATTTTTATTTATTTATTTAGCTTAGTTAACTAGGCTCCATGCCCAACGTGGGGCTTGAACTCATGACCCTGAGATCAAGAGTCGCACGTGCTCTACTACCTGAGCCAACCAGGTGCCTCTAAAAAAATATTTATGCATAGGGGAAGGAGAATGGGTAGGGAAAAGGACAGGGATCGAAGGTCTTATTTTACTGTTTCGACTTAGAAGCACATATAGGTTTATTAATTTTAAAACTTGAAAATTAGTAAAAAGACTATCTGGAGGCCATAGCAATGCTGGTATTCCTGGTGAATTTTAGGTCATCAGTCCCCTCTTCATCGGAATCTCTCTGGCCCAAGGGAACAGGGATGGTAGGTAGGATGTACATAGCAGCAGCTCCCCTTATGGGGTTGGACTTCATGTCTGCTGGAGCAGAGTATGACAGTAGGCCACAGACTTCTGTCCATCTCCCCTTGCCTCACAGCCCTGAGTCACATCTCTGTGGCCACAGGCCAGCCATCTGAATCGGAGCTCAGCTTTTGTCTCTTGGTCTTGTGGCCCCTCTATCAGCTATCAGAACTCATCAAAATCCACTTCCACATTTCTCCTTTTTGTCTTTCTTTTTAAATTGAAATATAGTTGACATACAATGTTATATTAGTTTCAAGTGTACAGCACAATGATTCACAATTCTCTACGTGGGTGGAGCTTTGCTCATTGCCGTAAGTACAGTTACATTTTCTCCTTGTATCCTACCCTGCCCCATCCGGCCATCCTTCCTGTGGTGCTTTCCCGTTTCAACCCCGAGCTTCTTCCCAGGCCTCTTTGTGCTCTGTGTGTCTCTCTCATTCCATTCCCATTTCTTCTTCTTTTTTTTTTTTTCTGATTGTTTTTGTTTATTTATTTATTTTAAAAATATTTTATTTATTTATTCATGAGAGACACAGAGAGAGAGAGGCAGAGACACAGGCAGAGGGAGAAGCAGGTTCCATGCCGGAAGCCTGATGTGGGACTCGATTGCAGGACTCCGAGATCACGCCCTGAGCCAAAGGCAGACGCTCAACCGCTGAGCCACCCAGGTGTCCCTCTCTCATTCCATTTCTAAACAGCTATATTCCTGCTCTCCTTTTTAGCCCTGCCCTAGTTCCTGCTCCCTCATCCCTTTCAAACCACCCCAAATGTCAGATTTGCCTTTAAAAAACCAAAAGTTCTCACTGGGCCTGTGCAGCCAAAGTTTTCTTTGCAGACTTCTCCTTTCAGCTCTTGGCTCATAAGCTACACAGGGAGCCCTTGATTTCTTAAGCAGTAGCCTTTGGAACGGGTGGTTAGCCCAGGCCAGGACTGCCAGAGTGACCCTGAATTTGGATTTTCAACGTGAACAAATGGGAAATTATCCTCTGTTACATTTGGAGCATTTGTAGTTGTATGGGGGGAGGGGAGGAGAGAGGGCGGTGGTATAACAGCTGCAAGAGAAGATGACAGGAAGTTTGCAGATTTTGATCATTACCACTTTATTTTTGTCTTCCAGCTGCTAGGTCAGGCGGCTCGAAACATGGTCCTGCAGGAAGATGCCATCTTGCACTCAGAAGATGTAAGAAACAATTCCTTTTATGATTTGGGTTTTATCTACATAATTGGTGTGGCTACAAGAAAGTGGAATGTTCTCTGTCTGTTTTTTTGTTTTGTTTTGTTTTGTTCTTTTTTTTTTTTAATGCAGAGTTTAAGGAAAATGGCAATAATAACAACGCACCTTCAATACCAGTGAGTATGCCCTCTCCAGTCCTGGCTTGTTGCAAAGTCACCTTCCACAGACTAACACCCCCCACCCCATCTGCCTTTGTGCTTCAGCACATTTTCCTATAAAAGCAGGAGTTGGGAGTAGAGGTGGGGTTAGTTAAGAATGAGCTCCTTCTGGAAAAGATGGCTGCGACTGCAGAAGAAGCCGGAGTATGGGGTGAGATCAAGAGCAGAGACTGCCTTTTGTGAGTCTCTCTGTATTCATCTGGGGGCTCCTCAGAGAGAGAGACTCTAAACCCCAGGAGGACAGGGCCAATGCCAGGATCATGTTTCTAGTAGACAATCAGTATCTGTTGACTACTTGTGCCCAGGGTCTCTCCTGGGGAGTCTGTGCTTGCACTAAGAAATCAAGTGTAGCTGTGGCCTGTATCCTGTAGTCCCCCATTTAAGCCAGCCCTACATGTAAATCATCCAGGATATTTTGAAATCTAGAGAACTCTCTCTGTTACAATTTTAGATAACTTTTTTTTTATTAAGATTTTATTTATTTATTCATAAGAGACACAGAGAGGCAGAAGGAGAGGCAGGCTCCCACAGGGGGAGCCTGATGCAAGACTCTACCCTTGGGACTCTGGGATCATAACTTAAGCCAAAGGCAGATGCTCAACCACTGAGCCATCCAGACACCCTTGGATAAATTTTAATTAGCTTTTCATTGTATTTCATTTTGCTTTATATTTTATATAGTTGATATTACTTAGGTACCTATTAGAAATGTATGATTGAGAATTTAACTCTTAACATTTAAACAGCTTGGGCAGCCCCAGTGGCGCAGCGGTTTAGCGTTGCCTGCAGCCCAGGGCGTGATCCTGGAGACCCTGGATTGAGTCCCACATCAGACTCTCTGTATGATGCCTGCTTCTCCCTCTGCCTGTGTCTCTGCCTCTCTCTCTCTCTGTCTCTATGAATAAATACAAAATCTAAAAAAAAAAAAAAAAAAAAAAGAATTTTAAACAGCTCAATGTTCATTCTTGGTGTGTGTGTATATATCAGGTGTGTGACCATTAGGCTCCACATACCTGGACTGAATGTGAGCCATACATATAGTAAGTGGCACCACCTCCCTCAGTCTGATAGAGGGCCATTACCTCTTCAGGCTTAGAATCCATCTTTTTAGCAACTCTTCACTTAGTGAACAGAGCTTCAAGAGCATAGTCTTAAGCTAGAATGGACAGAAATATAGATCGTGACATAAGCTAGAAATTCGTTCTGCCTATTTCAAATACCTCGCCATAAGTTGAACTAGTTTTCTTAGATTTTTTAATGTTTGTTTTCCTCTTTCCTTTTCTGATTTAGGCAAGAAGCTATTCAGAAGAAGTAAGTAACCCCAAAGATGGGGGAGTCGGGGGGATCAACTGCAGGGAATTGTACTTCTGGGCCTAGGATCAATGTGAAACTCTGGTTGACACATGGCCTTAAACTCTCATGTGTTCTGGGTTGGCTCATTTGGGATATAAAGAAAACAGTACAGTTGACCCTTGAACAATACAAGTTTGAGCTACACAGTTCCACTTAACACACAGATTTCTTTTTGGATAAGTCCGATACAGTATTGTAAATGTTTATTTTTTCTTCCTTATAGTTTTCTTAATAACATTTTTTCTCTAGCTTACTTTATTATAAGAGTGTAGCCTATAATACATATAACACAAAATATGTGTTAATTGGCTGTTTATATTATCAGTTAGGCTTCTGGTCAACAGTAAGCTCTTAGTAGTTAAGATTTGGGGGAGTCAGGTTATACATAGATTTTGACTGTGTGGGGCGTCAGCGCCTGTAACTCCCACATTATTCAAAGTCAACTGTATATTTCAAAGGTATGCAGTAAGTCAGTTCATTGCTAGTCAAGGTTTTCTAAAAATTACAAGGTGTAGAAGCCAACCTTAAGGGATAGAAAACTTTCTACACTGGTAATATTTATTAAGTAAAGGTGCTAATAAAGTCATTAAGCAATATTGGGGTTTTTTTGAGTGGATTAAATCTTTCCCTTACAAAATTTGTTACACTAATTGGCTTTACAAACCTTTTTTTCATAGTTTAAACTTCTGGGACTGTAGTGGACCAATATAAATTTTGATTTAGCTTCAGCAATATGTATGCATTAAAGTACAAATTGTACAAAGAGAGGTCTTTATTGCTCATTCCAGATAAATTTCTTCTCTGTTCTAATTTTTAGTGTTGAGCAGTCTTCTGATCTACAGGACCAGTTGAATCATCTGTTGAAATAGAATGGCTTGTAAGCAGGAAAAGCACTTCTTTGCCTGACACTGAGAAGGAAATATTTTATTCAGTTACTGTCCTGTGGGTTTAAATTTTCCATTTTCTTCTCCAAAAGTTAAGTTAGAAAAGATTTGTGATGGTTTACAGTTTCCTCTGAAGAGAAGCTGGGTGGTTGAATTTTGGAAGTACTCTTAAAGCAGACTAACCCATGCTCTTACTGAATTTTTTAATTGCTCTGTTTAGTTTTATGTTAAAGCAAAATAAAAAAAGATCTTAGTTTTTCCCACAGAACTTTTACTTGTGAAAAACTATGTCATCTAAATGTGATTCTTAAGCAAATGCTGAATAATATTTTAAATTCAAAAATCAGGCTTCTACTGTGAAAACATAGGAATGATTAATATTCTTTTTATTTTATTTTATTTTTATTTTTTAAAAAGATTTTATTTATTTATTCATAAAAGACAGAGAGAGAGGCAGAGGGAGAAGCAGGCTCCATGCCGGGAGCCCAGTGTGGGACTCGATCCCCGGTCTCCAGGATCATAGCCTGAGCCAAAGGCAGGCGCCAAACCGCTGAGCCACCCAGAGATCCCCTTAATATTCTTTTTAAAGACTTCTTTTGATCATATATATGTTCAGGAAGTCTCATGGTTACAGAATGGTGATAGGTAATATCTGTTACTTTTTATTAACTCAGAGGAGATATTTATTTTATTCACTGTAGCAAATTCCCAATTGAAAATTAGGCAAATGGTACCATATCTGGCCAGCTGCAAACTCCTGCCTTGACCTGCATTTCTTTTTTGTGACTCTAGATTAATTGGCCTTGGGTTCATTTTGTAATTTTGCTAATCATCAGCAGATTCACTTGTAGAACATTACTGCCAAATGCAAAGGCAATGTAGGGCTGTGCCATGGTGAAAGCCTTCTGTTTTTAGATATTTGCCCATGTTCATTTAATTCATCTTGCTAAAAGGCATTTCTTTGAATGTCTTTGAATTTTAAATGGGACCATGTTGTGTTCTAGTTCATTTCTTACTTCACTAAGGAATTAGGAGAAAGCTGACATAAGAAAATGGTGGTGTTTTCAGTGAAAAAGAAAAAGCAAGTAAGAGTCAAATTTAATTCATATTGTATATCATCAAGTTGACTAATTATATTAGGTTGTATTTATCCCTCATTATACCTATACACATTAGCTTAAGGTAAAAGAAAAAAACTAAGTGTGAAGGAATTTAGTTATGCATTCATTCAATAACATCACAATTATTAAATGTAAGTGGACTTAATTCACCTTCTAAAAGAAGGGTCACAAGTTGACAGCAAATGTCATATTAGGAGTAAAACATTTGGCATTATTGGAGGATATTACTATCACTGTTGCTATTCAGCATTTTGCTGGAGGCCATGTCTAGTGCAGAAATTAAAAATAAGTATAGCTATTATGAGCAACAAGGAGGTAAAATGATTATCATATGGTAGGATTATCTGCTTAGAAAATCCAAGGACCAGTATTTTAAAAGGATCATCAGTTTAGAAAGCAAAGCAAAGTTTAATCATCCAAGTATCCAAGATGGAAAGAAATATCTAACATGACATTTGTAAAAAATTAAAAATTAAAGTAAAGGTATGGTCTAAGTTTTCCTTATCATGATGGAACAAATATTAAAGAAGCAATGATTGCTTACATTATACTTGATAAAAAAATTCATCATTAAAATTTTAATGGTATGTGTAAAATTTACAATAAATAACAAAACCTAGTAGTACTGAATTTAGTCATTTTATTTTTTTATTTTTTTAAAGATTATTTATTTATTTATTCATGAGAGACACAGAGAGAGAGAGAGAGAGAAAGAGAGGCAGAGACACAGGCAGAGGGAGAAGCAGGCTCCATGCAGGGAGCCCAACATGGGGCTTGATCCCGGGACTCCAGGATCACGCCCCGGGCCAAAGGCAGGCACTAAACCGCTGAGCCACCCGGGGATCCCCAGATTTAGTCATTTTAAAGAATGTAATGCCAAAATCCATGAAAGAAAAGTAGCCAAAAAAGTATCAACAATCAGAATTGTATACATAATTTGATAGTATGTCTCTTGTGGAAATAATGGGTTAGGTAGAATTAAATGGTGATCAAACATATGGAAACTAAAAATACTTCTTTAAATAACATCTGGGTTGTAGAGAATCTGTTGAAAGATAATATTTTTAAAATAGTGAAAATTCAGATTCTTTTTTTTTTTTATTTTAAGATTTTATTTATTTATTCATGAGAGACACACAGAGAGAGCGAGGAGCAGAGACACAAGCAGAGGGAGAAGCAGGCCCCATGCAGGGAGGCCTATGTGGGACTCGATCCCAGGACCCCAGGACAACACCCTGGGTCGAAGGCAGGCACCAAACTGCTGAGCCACCCAGGTATCCCATGAAAATTCAAATTCTATGCAAGAAAATTCATGTGATAGAACCTAAGCAGTAATATAAAGGAAAAAAATCCTGCTTTAAATCTCCATATTAGGGAAAAGGGTGGAAATGTTTTCTTTTTTAAGGAGTTTGTGGCTAGAACTTAGAGAAGAAATTAAAATAGAATAAGAAAACCGAGCATGAATGATAAGAATTTGAAAAATATTTGATATAATTAATTGGTTCTTATAGATTAAATTGGAAAAGTATTCGGCAGCTGGATAGTTTTCAATTGGTAGAGCATGTGATTCTTGATCTTGGAGTTGTAAGTTCAAGCTCCACATTGGATGTGGAGATTTCTTAAAAATAAAATCTTAAAAATTAAATTGGTAAAGTATCCGCTCAATCTAAAAGTACACATTAGTAAATTTATAATTGAAATGGAGATATATAAATCAATTAGATTTTAAAAGCATGATCTGTCAGCTTGATGCTAGAAATTTGAATGCTAGTATCAAAATGTGTGGCTCCTTTAAAGATAGAATATTACAAAACTGCCATTTAAAAGAGAGTATGTCTGGGGCACCTACCTGGCTCAGTCAGAAGAGCATGCCACTCTTGATCTTGGGGTGATGAGTTTGAACCCCACATTGGGCCTAGAGCTTACATAAAAAATAAAGAATAAAAAAAGGAAAGTCATTTCCTTGTGATGGCTTTCCTGAGACTTTTCCAAACTATCAGAGAGTTTCCATATACTCTCAAAGTATAGAAAATAATAGTAAGATACCCAGTTCATTTGCTGAAATTAATATGACTTTCATTTTTATTTTTATTTATTTAATTATTTTTAAAGATTTTATTTTTTAAGTAATCACTATACCCAACATGGGGCTCAGACTTATCTCCCAGGTCAAGAGTCACATGCTCTACCAACTGGGCCAGCCACGTGCCCTTGTGACTTTCATTTTTAAAAATTAAAAGCAAAATAGCATAAGAAAATTTAGGAAATTCTTATTTATGAACATAGATGCAAAAATCCTAATAAAATCTCAGACAAATTGAATAGAGAAACATTTTTGAAGATTGCTAAGATAATTCCAGAATTGCAAAATTGATGTAACAGCTGCAAAACACATTACATTGATAAGAAACATTAAATCATATATCACTGTAATACAGGCATTTGAAAAAATTAACTTTTATTTCTAATTAAAACCAAGAGAAAAAGAAAAAAAATTTCTTTCCAGAGTTCTTTCTAAAGAACCAACATATGGGGGGGTCCCTGGATGGTTCAGCAGTTTAGCACCTGCCTTCGGCCCAGGGTGTGATCCTGGAGTCCTAGGATGGAGTCCCACATCAGGCTCCCTGCATGGAGCCTGCTTCTCCCTCTGCCTGTGTCTCTGCTTCTCTCTCCCTCTCTGTGTCTTTCATGAATAAATAAATTAAATTAAATTAAAAGAAAAAAGAACCAACATAGAATATTTGGTGAAGAAGAAAGAATCAACCCCAGAATCTTAGCTCTGTATGGGGTCTCAAAAGTAACTGAATTCTGGCCCCATGTTTTACAGGGGTTAAAACATAGCCAGGGACAGGACATGACTACCCAAAGTTATTGAGTTTGATGATAGATCTTTTGAGTACTAGTCTAGCTCTCTGTTGTCTGTTACTTTTATTATAAATAGAAACGTGGGTGCTATTTGTCATTTTCTGGTATTTAATACAGTACAAAAGAAAGGACCTTGGAAGTAATTGAATCCAATGCATTTACCCCTGCCACTGCATCTCTGGCAAGTAAACATCCAGCTGGTCATCTGGCTTCTGCCTGAATGCTTCCAATTTTGGGCAATCCTTTACTTAGGGATGCTGGCCATTTTGGAAAGCTCTACTTCTTTAAAGATGGTCTGTGTATTGAACCAAAATCTGCCTTTCTGGACGATTCTGTAATTGTCAGACCAGTAGTTTGGTTCCAAGGTGGGATATGGGGAAGTATGCACAAGACCATCCTTGGAGGTAAGGAAAGAAGATATGAAGATTTCTTAAAATTTTTTTTTTATTTTACTTTTTTTTTTTTTTTAAGATTTTATTTGAGAGAGAGAGTGAGCGAGCAAGAGAGAGAACACAAGCAGGGAGAGGGGCAGAGGGAGAGGAAGAAGCAGACTCTCTGCTGAGCACAGAGCCTAATGAGGAGCTCAGTCCCAGGACCCAGAACCCTAGGACCATGACCTGACCTGACAGTAGATGCTTAACCAACTGAACCACCAGACACCTCAAATATGAAATTTTCTATGTATGTTTATTTTTTATCTTAAGAAAGATAATTATTTTGTTAATATTTAAAATATGACTTGATATGAGAGCTCTGATTTGGTCTACAGAGCTTACTGATCTACTCAGCATGCCTGTCCTTTAGCCAGGGTAATTTAAAAAAAAACAAAACCCCTGCGGTTGGTGCACGGACCATCAGAATGAATGATGGCTGCAAGCAGTGTGGTGCAGAATCAGTGCTGTACACTAGATTCCTGACAGAAAATTGGGAATCACTCAATTTAAGTTGATGGTGGTTTGCTTTATTGTGGTTTATCTGTGTGTGGTTATGTGGATTTTAGGCTTATCAAATGATTCTTGTGAAAACCCACAAATTGAGGATAACATACTAAAGTAAGTACAATGAACAAGTAGAAAACAGTAAAGCCCTTTCCTTAACTCCCATTAATCTTTGCCTTCAAGATAAAAGTAGCATTTTAATAATGAGTGAGAAAGTGAAGGCTTTTCTAAAGGAACTAATTTTATGGAGGCAGTATTTTGGTTCATTCATTCATTCATTCATTCATTCGAGACATAGAGAGAGAGAGAGGCAGAGACACAGGCAGAGGGAGAAGCAGGCTCCATGCAGGGAGCCCAATGTGGGATTCAATCCCGGGACTCCAGGATCACCCTCTGGGCCAAAGGCAGGCACCAAACTGCTGAGCCACCCAGGGATCCCAAGGAGACAGAATTTTGAAAATGAATATTCAAGAGTGTTTTTACAATTATACAATTGCCAAGAAACCGATAGCTATAGAAACACGCATTTTTGCACACTTAATAGTTGGAAATATCCTAAGCTATAAAAATATTCCAACAAGGATTGTTTTCATGGGTTTAAATCTTTAAAAATATTAAAATACAACAGCTTCTATTAATATTTAACAACAACTAATCAACATCAAGGAAGATTGTTATTAACAGATGAGATTTAAAAATGAGTGTAACAGTAAATTTAGTCCCATTTAGATATCCATATCTTCTTCCTATCCTAATAAATAGAAATACTTATTACGACCACAGAAGGAAGTAAGATAGACAAATACAGTGAGCCCTTATACAACATGGGGGTTGGGGTACCAAACCTGCACAGTCGAAAATCTGTGTATAACTTTCGACTCCCCAAAAATGTAACTACTAATAGCCTATTGGCTAGAAGCCTTATCAATAACATAAACAGTCAATACATATTTTGTATGTTATATGTGCTATATACTGTATTTACAATGAAGTAAGCTAGAGAAAAAACAATGTTATTAAGAAAATTGCAAAGGAAGTAAATACATTTACAGTACTGTACTTAACTGAAAAAAAAATCTACACAAATGGACCATGCTGTTTTTCAATATAGGGATGGAAAAAAAAAAACTTTTGGCAGGATGGAATGACATTACTTAGGAAACACAATCGACTAGAAACTACTAGAGGTTAAAAATGAATTTAACAGAGTTGATTTTCTAAATACAATTTACAGACTGAGAACTACTGCATGCATACAGTATGATTCCATGGCATCCTGGAAAAGGCAGGAGAATAGATCTGTGGTGGTTTAGGAGCTGGTAGGGGAGGGGATTAGGATTTCCTACAAAGGGGCATAAAGAAATTTTTTAGTATGAGAGGGTCTTAACTGTCATGTGTACGTTTGTCAGAATTCACAGAACTGTACACTAGAGAAAGTTGAATTTTACTGAATGTAAATTATATTTCAATAAACCTGACTTTAAAAATAGATTTAGAATATTCTGTTTAAAAAATGGGCAGAGGACCTGAACAGACATTTCTCCAAAGAAGATATGCATCTGGCCAACAGATGTGAAAAGATGTGCATGATCGCTCATCAGATAAATGCAATTCAGAACCATAATAAGATACCACCAGTCAAAATGACTGATCTCAAAAGGACAAGAAATAACAAGTGTTGGCGAAGATGTGGACAAAAGGAAACCCTCCCACTGTTGGTGTGAATGCAAACTGGTGCACTCACTGTGGAAAGCAGTATGGGGGAATCCTCAGAAAGTTAAAAATAGAATTCCATGTGATCTAGTAATTCCATTGCTGAGTATTTACCCAAAAACCTGAAAACTAATTTAAAAGCTTTATGCACCCCTTTGTTTGTTGCAGCATTATTCACATTAGCCAAGATATGGAAGCAACTAAGTGTCATCAGTAAATGAATGGATAAAGAAGTGGTGTGTATATATGTGTGTATACACACACACAATAATATGTAATTCCATATTTATATAGTGGAGTATTACACAGCTATAAAAAAGAATGAGATCTTGTTATTTAGGACAACATGATGGACCAAAGGTGTATAATGCCATGTGAAATAAGTCAGGCAGGGAAAGACAAATGTCATATAATTAATATATAGGATCTAAAAAAAATAATAAAAAACTGCTAAATACAAACTGGTGGTTGCCAAGGCAGGGATGGGCAAAATCGGTAAAGAGGATTAAGAAGTACAATCTTACAGTTGTAAGATGAATAATTCATGGGGATTAAAAAGCACAGCATAGGGGATCCCTGGGTGGCTCAGCAGTTTGGTGCCTGCCTTTGGCCCAGAGGGTGATCCTGGAGTCCCGGGATTGAATCCCACATTGGGCTCCCTGCATGGAGCCTGCTTCTCCCTCTGCCTGTGTCTCTGCCCCTCTCTCTCTCTGTCTATCATGAATAAATAAATAAAATCTTAAAAAAAAAAAAAAAGCACAGCATAGGGAATATAGTCAATAATGTAATAACTGGTGGCAGTTGGCAGCTAGGCTTGTGGTGAGCGTTGTGTATCGTGTGGAATTATGGAATCACTATGTCACCTGAGGCTTCTGTAACATGTCAACTAGACTTCAATTTAAAAAAATTGAGAGAAGATAATTGCATTCCCAAAGGGGGTAAAAGTCATATGGGTCTGCATTTAAGTGCAAATAGGTTTATAAAATGACCTATTTTATAATAGCGGAGCGATAAAGGAAGATACACTAATGAATAGTAATAGCCTCTTTCTGGTTGGAAAGACTAAAGAGAGATGACACGGCCCAGCAGGAGCAGAGCGGCCTGTGGGGGCAGGTGGGGCAGGTGGGCGACTGCGGGGAGGCTCCCGGCGGCAGGTGCCCGCCTCGCGAGCCAGCAGGTGCAGCGGCCTGGAGCCCCGGGCGCAGCCCCCGGAAGCCGAAGCCCGCCCCGCAGGACATCCGGCCGCCTGGCCCGGGGCGGGGCCTCCGGAGCGCGGGGCCTGGGGAGCTGGTTGCAGGTGTACCCAAATCCTGGAATCCGGAGGCCGAGGAGACAGTGAGTGCGCCGGGCCCCCCCCTCCCGCCTCCCTGCCGGGCATCCCCGTGCAGCTCCTCAAGGCAGGTCCTGCAGTCACCGGCCCCCACCAAGCACCACCTCCGGGGCTCCCAGCCCGCCCCCTAACCCCCCTTCTGTCTTAGCGCAAGCCCTTTCCCCTTGCAGGTGCTCAGCACCTTCGCCTTTCAGTTTCCTTTTCTCCTCTTGGCAGTGGCCGCCTCCCGCGACGCGGAGACCTGGAAGGACGTGCAGGTGCCGCAGGAGGGCGGTGAATGGCCAAGGAGGAGCCTCGGCTGAGTGGGAGCACTAGGCCTTTGGGAGCCCAGGCCGCCTGTGCCCTTCCCCTCAGCATCAGGGAGGGGACAGGAGGGGGTGCAGGGCAGAGTTTGGGCTTAGAGCTTTTCAGAGAAAGCCTCACCAGGCCTGCATGGGTGGGGATGGGGGTGGTGGTGGGCATGGAAGCCTTCACCCTGCACCCTGTGGAGACCATCTCCAGCTCTTCTCTCTCCCCATGGCCTCTGGTCAGACCTACTACGGGCAGGTGCTGAAGAAATCAGGGGACCTCCAGACCAGTGCCTGTGTCACTACAGCCAGGCTGGTCCCCAGGCACATCCAGGAAGCCTTGAGGAATGTACACGAAGAAGTAACCTTGAGGTAGAGTGCCCTGTGCCAGCCCCGTCCCCCCAGTCACAAAGACTCTAGAGAGCAACTTTTTTTTTTAAATTAATATATTTATTTATTTATTCATGAGAGATGCACAGAGAGAGGCAGAGACATAGGCAGAGGAAAAAGCAGGCTCCACCCAGGGGGCCGAATGTAGGACTCCATACACAGACTGGGATGACGCCCTGAGCCAAAGACAGAGCCACCCAGGCATCCCAGACAGCAGCTTTTTCAAAAGATAGTAATGTGGTCACTAGGGAATTAATTAATCCATTTCCTCCAATCCATCTGGTTTGCCTTGTCTATTGTAAAACTAGTAAAGCACACTCTGATCATCTTACAGCTCTGTTTAAAACCCCCAACCCCATCCCCCCTTTACTCAGGATACGTTTATACACCTTGGATTGTCGAGGCTGTGCAGTTTGGTCCCCCCTTCCTAGCCAACCCCAGTTCCTTCTGATGCACTAACTGTTCCAGCCAGCTCTTTCCCTTCCTCCTGCCTCACATGCAATTATTGATCTGGAACACCTTCCCTCTCCTTTCTGCCTTCCAACACTTCACTGCTGGCCTACCTGGTTTGTGAGGCCATTTCTATCCTTGAGCACCCTCTTCCCTAAACCACTATAGCATTTACTGCCAATTCAGTAAATCATGGGAAGTGTTTTCTGTGCTCATGGGTTGCCTCCCCAGGTAAATACCCCCAGGGGACAGAAGTTCTGGACCTGTAGTAGATGTTCAGCTAATGCCTAACTAAATATATTTATTCAACAAATATTGTAAATGGCTTATTTGTCTTAGTACCTGGTACAATGCCCAACCTTGATAACAATGGTAAACAAAGCAGAGTCCCAGTTTTCATGGAGCTTCCAGTTTAGTGAGGGAAACTGAACACCTAAATGGAAATCCAGTAAATGATGGAAGCAAGGAGGGACAGAAAGGAAGGAGGGAGGTGGGAAGGAAGGATTTGTAAGATGTAGTGATTCCACATATTCTAGTCTCTAGGGGAAAAAATATGTATATATGCATGTGTTTTCTATTTCCCAGGTATTATGGCTGTGGTCTGGTCATCCCTGAGTGTCTGGAGAACTGCTGGATTTTGGACCTGGGCAGTGGAAGTGGCAGAGATTGCTATGCACTTAGTCAGCTGGTTGGTGAGACAGGACATGTCACTGGGATAGACATGACAGAAAGTCAGGTGAGGCAGTGATTTGGAGGACAAAAAGGAAGAAATTCTCAAAGGCATTCTTTTAGAGATGAAGTTTCTTTTGTGAGTCTTTGAGGATAATCTAAGAGGGCTACTCAATACAAAGCTCATTTGTGCCACTAGGGTTTCCTGTCCCCAAAGCCTGAGAACTTTGACAACTAGGAGCCCTTCTGGGAGAACAGAGTCAGAGGTTTGACCTGACATAAGAAAATTATAATCACCCATTGGAATCTGATTTTTCCCTTCCTCTGCCACCTATCTTGATGGATTTTGTTACTGAGTGAAGAGTTTATTCAAGCAAAATACATACATCAAGGGACACTTGGTCGACGCAGGCAGGAGAGCATGCAACGCTTGCTGTCAGGGTCATGAGTTCAAGCCCCTCGCTGGGTGTGGAGCCTACTTAATTAACCAGAACAACAACAACAAAAAAATCCATGTATCAAGTGGGAGTTTATCCCTCATTGAGTTTTCCCAGACATTACATTTCCCATGTAATGTCCTACATGCCCAGAGGAACCTTGTACACTTATCCAAAAATATATTACTAATATTCCATTAGTAATAGGAAATTTTTAGTAAAAAAGTAGCATATATTTTTTAAAGATTTTATTTATTTATTAAGGAGAGGCAGACTCTCTGCAGGAGCCCCATGTGGGACTCGATCTTGGATCCCGGGATCACGCCCTGAGTCAAAGGCAGATGCTCAACTGCTGAGCCACCCAGGTGTCCCCAGAAGTACCATATTTTTAAAAAATGATTATCAAATTTATATATAAGTATAAATATTTTTTGTTTTTGTGTTTTTAGGTAGAAGTGGCTAAGAAGTATATTGAATATCACATGGAAAAATATGGCTTCCAGACCCCCAATGTGACTTTTCTACATGGCTACATAGAGAAATTGGAGGAGATTGGAATCAAGGATGAGAGTTATGATATAGTTATGTAGGTCTACACCCTCATTTTTGTGAATATAGCCCATTTCCTGTTGAACACAAATGTCACCACTCTTCGCTATACTGAGTCTCATTTGGGGTGTTACTCATGACTTGATAAAGGGAGGGAGTTGCTCTCGGGCGCTTGTAGCCCAAGGGCCTCAGAACACACTAGCCCAGGAGAGAACCAATTGTAAACTTAACCATGAACGGATGAGCCCAGAAGAAGAGCAGGACCACTGAGTCTGCTCATAGAACACACACCAATGTGTTATCTTTAGTATTATTGTCACAGCAAAGTATAGGACTCTGTGTTTCTTCTTTTTCTTAGAGTTGTTGTCAAATCATGCCCAGGTGACAGCCTTAATAAAGCTGCCTTGGAGGAATTTTGCCAATTTACCTGTGACATAAACAGTGCGTGGTGCAATAGGCATCTGGCTGCAGGTTTTGTGCTGTTGCATGGTGACTCTCAGGGCAGAAACAAATAAGCGTGCCTGATTTTTTTTTCCTGCATGCTCAATATGGCTAACAATATATTGGTTTTTTTTTTTTTTTTTTAATTTTTATTTATGATAGCTGAGGGAGAAGCAGGCTCCATGCACCGGAAGCCCGACGTGGGATTCGATCCCGCATCTCCAGGATCGCGCCCTGGGCCAAAGGCAGGCGCCAAGCCGCTGCGCCACCCAGGGATCCCTATATTGGGTTTTTATTTTATTTTTTTAAAGATTTATTTATTTATTCATGAGAGACACAGAAGAGAGAGAGGCAGAGACACAGGCAGAGGGAGAAGCAGGCTCCTCACAGGGAGCCCCATGCGGCACTCGATCCTGGATCCCGGGATCACGACCTGAGCCACCCAAGCGTCCCTATTTTATTATTTTTTTTTTAAAGATTTTATTTATTCATGAGAGACACAGAGGGGAGGCAGAGACATAGGCAGAGGCTCCTTGCAGGGAGCCTGATGTGGAACTTGATCCTGAGCCGAGGGCAGACGCTCAACCCCTGAGCCACCCCAGCGTCCCAATTTATTGCAATCTTAAACACTTTGTCCATCTCCTTTTTTGGGGGAAAAGTTGAGTGTGGGGAAGAGAGGAGGGAGGCAGGAAGAATGATATAGCTTTGGGAAATGATGGAAGAGATCTTTAGGGTCTAAAGGATTTGAGGAGCTCTGAGTAGTGTGCAAATTTGTCTGACATTCCATCAGTTCTCTTTTAGATCAAATTGTGTCATTAACCTTGTACCAGATAAGCAAGCAGTGCTGCAGGAGGTGTACCGAGTGCTAAAGGTGAGGGAAGAGGGAGACAAATGGTCTTTAAATGTCAGTAATAAAATTAAAAAAAAAAAAATCAGTAAGAGCAGATGGAATCTGTTCTGTTCTTCCCCCCTTGAGCTGAGAACTCAAACTCTGGTAACTTTTTCCCTACATTAAAAAAAGGATGACAAAAAGGGGCATGGCAAGAATGCCCCAGACATGGAGTCTTTCTCCTCTCCTGTCATAAAAGGTAGTAAATCTGAGAGTCATGATTGTCATTGAACATGTAAAGTATTTGCCTTATTGCTGTCTCTCCTCCTGTCCCCTGCTGCACATGGTCAGAAATAGCATCTGTGGAACTGCAGGGACTTTTGGACTGACTATAAAGATTCCTATGGATATACTCTTCTAGCTTGTATATAGTGTTTCTCAGAGCTGCTTATTTCATCTCTATCAGGATTTCAGATCTTTGGGAAGTTAAAGATGATAGAACTATTACATTAACTGCTTTCTAAAAGGAAGACGTGCAGGAGCTCCATACCCTCTACATATATCATGAGATGTGCATCTTCGTGACAGAAGATATGAGATTCTGAGATTTTGGGTTTACAGAGCTGTCGTAGAGATCAAAAGACAATATATAGAAAAGATTTAATAATGTCTTATTTAATATGTCATGGACCAGCTTGCTATCTTCATCAAGATGTACTTCTAAAAGGTAGAGACATTATTGTACAATCTAGACTCTGAGCCCTTGAAACTAGCTATATACTGTCTTTTTAAATTTTTATTTATTTACTTATTTGACTGAGAGACCAAGAGAGCGAGCACAAGTAGGTGGAGAGGTAGGCAGAGGGAGAGGGAGAAGCAGGCTCCCTGCTGAGAGCAGAGTCTGATGTGAGGCTCCATCCCAGGACCCTGAAATCATGACCTGAATGAAGGCAGATGCTTAACTGACTGAGCCACCTGAGTGCCCCCACCCCTTTTTTGCTAAATACAATCTTAAAATTCCTAATCACTCATATGTCTGAGATCCTAAGGACATTTAAAAAATATTATTATAAAAATAAATAACATTATAAACGTTATATAATTTTTAAGGGAGAAGAATTTAGGAATGCTTTTTATTTCTGTTAGTTATACAACTGCCCGGGACTGCATTTGGTTCAGATTGGCTAAAATTTTAAGCACCCCAGCATCTTTATTTAGGAGAGAAACACTCTTGGAAAGCCATTTTATTGTCTGTTGGGTAGAGCGCTGAAAGAAAATCTTGACACACAGCTGTTGCTTGTAAATAGGGAGGCAGCTATGATTTGTTCACAAGGGATCACCCCAGTACTTCTGTTGGTTTTTAAAATTGATTTTATCTCCTCATTCCTTTCTTTGCTATCTGGACTAATGTCATCTTTAACCTTGTTTGGACTAATACTGCTGTTTCAGCATGGAGGGGAGCTGTATTTCAGTGACGTCTATGCTAGCCTTGAATTGCCAGAAGAAATCAGGACACACAAAATTTTATGGGGTAGGTGTTGCTTTGTTTTGTTTTAAGGCAGATACTTGTTCACATACAGAGCTCTGGTCTGCTGATATCCTTTGTGATGGAGGAACACATGGGACTAAGTGGAAGAGGCTTCTGTCTCCTTGCTCCTCAGCCACTCAAGAGTGGTATGACCTTGGACAACTTAGTCTTTTTAAGTCATTGTTTTCCAAATTATTATATTATTATAATATCCAAATGTAGATATTAATATCTACATTTTACTGGGCTATTATGAAGATTAAATGAGATAGTGGATATGAAAAATACTTTGAAACCTATAGTACGGCAACTGTTCTCAGACTGAAGCCCCTTCATCCCCTTCTGTCCTCAGTGTTATTGTGTTGTTTTTTCCGTTATTGTCATGTTAACGGAGTCTCTGGAAGTTGAGATGAATACATGCGAGTAGTCAGTCTGACTATGAAATCCAAAGTTCTTACTTTTAGGGGCACCTTGTTAGCTCGGTGGGGGGAGCATGTAACTCTTGAACTCTTGATCTCAGGGTTGTGAGTTCAAGCACACGTTAGGTATAGAGATTACTAAAAAAAAAAAAAAAAAAAAGAAAAGAAAAGAAGAATCCCATAAAAAAAAACAGTTCTTACTTTAAAAATAAGTGATGTTAACTTTTTCTTATCATACAATAATAAATGAATATTGCTAAAATGTTGGAAAATACAAAAAGAAAAAGAAAAAATTACTGCTTATCATGTAACCTAGCAATAACCTCTAACATTTTAGTATATATCCTTTTAGGGTGTCTATGTGTGTATGTGTGTGTATGTATGTATAATAAAATTAGGAGCATGCTACATATAGAATTTAGTATTCTAACTGTTTTGGGGATATTTCCTAAGCCTAAAACATTTAAAAATATGTTTTAAATGTATGTATCCTACAACTGTATTGTACAGTTGTGTACTTTGACAATTTCTCTATGGGTAATCATTTGGGTTGTTTCTAATGTGTTGATGTAATAGGTTAAAAAACTATAAAATGCCTTATGAATATTTATTAGTAGTAATCATTCTAGTAGCAGATCATTTATGATAATCTGGAGCTAATAGACAACTGTGTAAATTATCCTTTATATTTTTTTACTCACATAGCATAGTGCTTTTCAGAATGTGACTTAATCCATCCAGAATATGATCACAGGTTGGTGGAACCAGTACATTAGTGACTGTCTTGAAGAATGGTTTCCAGGGGGCCATTAGCTAGCATGTTGCATTTTAACTGTGACTTTCTAGATATTGGGGGCACTCAGGTCCTTTTTCTATTTTTAGGGTCTATGTTTTAACTAATACCATATCCTTTTTTAAAGTTTGCTTATTTAAATAATCTCTATACCCAACATGGGACTCAAACTCATGACTTTGAGGTCAAGAGCCTCATGCTTTTTTGACAGCTAGGTGCCCCAACTAATAATACCGTTCCTAATCAATTTTATAGAAGAGTAATTTCTTAAAAAAAAAAAGAGTAATTTCTTGAATGTCTAGTTGATTAGCCTGTGATTTTTCATTTTTTTAGGTGAGTGCCTCGGTGGTGCTTTGTACTGGAAGGACCTTGCCGTCCTTGCCCAAAAAATTGGCTTCTGCCCTCCACGTTTGGTCACTGCCAATCTCATTACAGTTCAAAACAAGGAATTGGAAAGAGTGATTGGTAAGAAATAGCAGTGGGGATTGTTAAAATTGCTCCCTGAATGGTTCACATGTGGTGATTAACAAGAGTGTACTGAGTGAGTCTCATTTGAAGGAGACTTTGGGTCATCTGGGTCATCACCCATCTTGTCTTCTGCTTAATAGCAACCTCCCAAAGTTTGGTATTTAATAAAGCAGTTCAAAGTTATTCAGTAAATAAAGTGAACTGCCCAGAAAGATAACTGATGGCTGCAAAGAAGAAAATCACCTTTATGATACATGTGCTCTTCATCTGCTAAGCAAACCAATAGTCGTTTGGGTGCTGGAGCTGATCCATGGGTAAATTCTGTTTTAGGTGACTGTCGCTTTGTTTCTGCAACATTTCGCCTCTTCAAACTCCCTAAGACAGGGCCAGCCGAGAGATGCCAAGTGATTTACAATGGAGGAATCACAGGACATGAGAAAGAACTAATATTTGATGCAAATTTCACATTTAAGGTAAATAAACATTTCCATGACTTCGGACATTCTAGAACTCTTACCCTTGCTCCAATTACCTTTTCTTTCTTTTTTTTTTTTTAATTTTTATTTATTTATGATAGTCACACAGAGAGAGAGAGAGGCAGAGACACAGGCAGAGGGAGAAGCAGGCTCCATGCACCAGGAGCCCGACATGGGATTCGATCCCCGGTCTCCAGGATGGTGCCCTGGGCCAAAGGCAGGCGCCAAACCGCTGCGCCACCCAGGGATCCCTACCTTTTCTTAACCTTTCATTGCTTCTCAGTTTTCTGCTTTTGGGATGCGCATGGGTGTGTATGTATACTTTCACGGAACCGTTAAAAGTAAGTTGCAGGCGTCATGACATTTTACCCTTAATATTTCAGGATGTATCTCCTAAGAATAAAAAATTCTCCTACATAATCACAATATCACTATCACACCTAAGAAAGTTTATTTTTAAGATTTTCATTTATTTATTTGACAGAGAGGGAGAGAGAGAGCAGAAGCAGGGGGAGCAGGAGAGGAGAAGCCGGCTCCCTGCTGAGCAAGGCACCTGATGTGAGGCTCGATCCCAGAACCCTGGGATCATGACCTGAGCTGAAGGCAGATGCTTAACCAACTCAGCCACCCAAGCATCCCCTTAAGAAAAATTTTTACAGGAAGCATCCTTCAGACATCAGATTAGTGGAATTACAGAAAAGCAGGATGGAAAAGAAAAGAAGTATTGTGCAACCGTATTTCAGTGGTTCACTTGTATCATAGAATTAAGGAACTGTTAGTGTTTAATGACAACACAGTGCTATTTCTACTACTCTTTGCAGAGCAGGCTTTATTTTCTCAAAATGGAAAAGTACAGGCTTTGGAATCAGATACCTGGGTTCAAATTCTGGCTCTATTATTTATTACTCGGGTAAACTTGAATAAGTCCTTCTTTGAGATATAGTTTGCTCTACTGCAAGAGTAGGGGTGATAACACTTACTGTGTAGAATTTCTATAAGATTAGCAATAACACAGGGGTACTTGGCTTGCTCAGTCAGTAGAGCATGTGACTCTACATCTCAGGGTTGTAAGTTTGAGCCCCACATTGGGTGTAGATATTACTTAAAAAATAAAATCTTAATAAAGATTAGCAATAATATAGCAGAACATTGGTACATACTGGGAACTCAGTAAATAGAAGATGCAGTCATGATTTGTTCCAAAGGTAGAAGGATTTACTGTTTTCTACCCCTGATTTTTTGGGTTCAAATAGCATCTTCAAGTTTCTTAACTACCCCTTGGTGCAGTGGAGTTATTAATGCTTTTTCACTGATGCACTGCCCCTTGGTGTCCTGCCTGCTTCTGTAGAGTCACAGAATCAAAGTGGGAAGGGCCTTTGAACTCATTGCTCTGATACAGTGGCTCTCAAAAAAACAAAAACAAAAAACCCACCCCATTTTTAATAGTAGATTCTTTTTTAAAGCAAAATTTTATTTAAGAAACCAATACTTACCCTGTGTCATACATCGCTTTACATAACTCCAGTATATATATATGAAGGGATGAAAGCAGAGCTTATCTGAAGGGAACAGGGATTAGATAGCCCAGAATTTCCTGTGCTCACTCTTGGTTCCCAAGGCATGGGCCCTTTATAACCCCCCAGGCACCCTGAGACTCACCAGAATACACATTAGAAATGATTACTTTATTTATTTATTTATTTATTTATTTATTTATTTATTTATTTAGAAATGATAACTTTAATTTAAAACCTCATTTTAATGACGAATAAAGTGAAACCCAGATAACAATGGTTTTCTACATCTGTCTCTGAGGAGAAATGGAATACAAGAGCAATGAGTATCCCCCCCCCTTTTTTTCTTTTTTCTTTGCTACCAAAGAAAAACTGATTATGACACTGGTCAATTCCATTTTGTAATAAGCATGAAATAGCAGCAAGATCTGAATATAAGAAAATATTGTATCAGAAGGTATAGTCTTTTTTTTTTTAAGATTTTATTTATTTATTCATGAGAGACACACACACAGAGAGAGAGAGGAGGTAGAGACACAGGGAGAGGGAGAAGCAGGCTCCATACAGGGAGCCCGATGGGACTTGATCCTGGGACTCCAGGACCACTCCCTGGGCCAAAGGCAGGTGCTAAACTGCTGAGCCACCCAGGGATCCCCAGGTATAGTCTTTTATCCTGAAATGTCACTCCTTAGTAAAACCTTTGCATGTTTTTCTTTTATTGAGATTCAAGTGGCATTTCTTTCTTTTTTTAAAGATTTTATTTATGTATTTGAGAGAGAGAGAGAGACAGAGACAGAGATAGAGACAGAGACAGTATACAAGCCAGGGAGGAAAGAGGCAGAGGAAGAGGGAGAAGCAAGCTCCCCACTGAGCAGGGAGCCCTCAGGTAGGTGCTCCATCCCAAGACCCTGAGATCATGACCTGAGCCAAAGGCAAAGAGGTTTAACTGATTGATTCACCCAGGTGTCTTTAAAGTGGCATTTCTTAATATGTGTTTTTTTCCTACTACCCTTCAGGAAGGTGAAATCATTGAAGTGGATAAAGAAACAGCAGCTATCTTGAAAAATTCACGATTTGCCCAAGATTTTCTGATCAGACCAATTGGAGAGACGCTGCCAACATGTAGTGGCTGTTCTGCTTTAGAATCAAAGGTTTGTTTGGCTTTCAACCCATACCTTGCCACAGACTGCTAAAGCAAGAAACAAATCATTTTTCCTTTAGTTGGCCACTATTGATAATTTCTAGTATATTTATGTCTACAAAATAACTTGAATTAATTTCATAACTTTATTTTTCCAATCTGGACAGTAAGCCAGAGACTCTTAACTTGGTGCACCTATGAATGGACTTCAGGGCATCCATGAACCCCTTAAAATTATATGTGTGTGTATGTATTTTCTCAAGAGAGTGTCTATGACTTTCATCAGATTCTTTTTTCTGTTAAGATTTCATTTATTTATTCATGAGAGACACAGAGAAAGGCAGAGACACAGGCAGAGGGAGAAGCAAGCTTCCTGCGGGGAGCCTGATACAGGACTTGATCCCAGGTTCCCCGGATCATAACCTGAGCTGAAGACTGATGCTCAACCACTGAGCCACCCAGGTGCCCACTTTCATTAGATTCTTAAAGGAGTCCAGATACAAAAACGGTTAAGAGCTACCTTGGAAAAATTTATTCAAATATTTGTAAGTTTTTGAAAAAATAATTTTAAAAAAGATTTTATTTATTTATTTGAGAGAGAGAAGGAGAGAGAGCACAAGCAGAAGGAGGGGCAGAGGGAGAGGGAGAAGCAGAGTCCCTGCTGAGCAGGGAGCCTGACACGGGGACTCAGTCCTAGGACCCCAAGGACCATGATCTGAGCTGAAGGCAGATGCTTAACTGACTGAGCCACTCAGGTGCCCCTCAAATAATTGTAAGTCTAAATTAAGATAATTGAATTGTGCTACAGAAAGACTGTACCAGTCTACATGCCTACTTGCAATATATGATAATACCTTTTCTCTGCTCTTACTAATATTGGTTATTATTTTTTAAAAACTTTTCTTGGGACGCCTGGGTGGCTCAGTGGTTGAGCGTCTACCTTTGGCTCAGGGCTTGATCTCTGGGTTCTGGGTTCAAGTTCCACACTGTGCTCCTCTTGGGGAGTCTGCTTCTCCCTCTGCCTGTATCTCTCCCTCTGTTTCTGTGTCTCCCATGAATAAATAAATAAATAATAAAATCTTTAAAAAAATAAAACCTTTTTTTGTCTAATGGGCAGAAACTAATGTGTTGTTTTATTTTGCATATATTGAATCTTTTGGTATATTTGTTGGCCAGTTATGTTTTCATCCATTTTGAACTTCCTATATAATTCCTTTAACCATCTGCTCTTAGAGTGGTATTTGCCTTTTTAAATTATTCTATAAAAAATTGTCTATTATATATTGTGAATATTTTTTCTTAGCATGTCATCTTTTTATTTACTTATTTTTCCTGAATACACATTTTCAATTTTTATGTAGTCATTTCCTTCATGGTTTCTGCCTCTTATGTTATGATTAGAAAGACTTGCTCTGTGTGAACATTATGAATTTACCTATATTTTCTTTTAATTCTTTTTATTTTATTTTATTTATTTATTCAGGAGAGATACAGAGAGAGCGAGGTAGAGACACAGGCAGAGGGAGAAGCAGGCTCCATGCAGGAAGCCTGATGCAGGACTCAATCCCAGGACTCCAGAATCACGCCCTGGGCCAAAGGCAGGCCCTAAACCACTGAGCCACCCAGAGATTCCCTTCTTTTAATTTTTTTAATAGGTTTTATTTTTAGGTAATCTGTACATACAACCTGGGGCTTGAACTCACAACCTCAAGATCAAGAGTTACATGCTCCACTGACTGAGCCAGCCAGGTGCCCCACCTATATTTTTGTTTAGTACTTTAGACATTTTGAGATAAAATTCATATAACATAAAATTCACATTTTTAATCACATGTACAATTTAGTAACTTTTAGTACATTTACAAAGTTGTACTATCTAGTTCCAGAAAACTTTTGTTGCCCCAAATAGAAATCCCATATCCATTAAGCAGTCTTTCTGCTATCTCTTCTCCCCCTGGGAGAAGCTGGCAATAATCAGTTTTCTGTCTCTGGATTATAATATCCACTATTGTGGATATTTTATATAAGTGGAATCATACACTATATGGCCTTTTGTGTCTGGATCCTTTTACCTAACATAACGTTTTCAAGGTTTATCCATGTATCAGTACTTCATTAATTTTCATGTCTGAATAATATTCCATTGCATGGATATACCACATTTGTTTATTCATTCATCAGTTGATAGATAATTAGGTTCTTTCTACTCTTTTTTTTTTTTAAGATTTTATTTATTTATTCATGAGAGGCAGAGACACAGGCAGAGGGAGAAGCAGGCTACATGCAGGGAGCCCGATGTAGGACTCAATTCCGGGACTCCAGGATCACACCATGGGCTAAAGGCAGTGCTAAACCGTTGAGCCACCCAGGCTGCTCAGTTCTTTCTACTCTTGGCTCTTGCGAGTAGTATTACTGTGAACATACCTGTACATGTAAATCATGTACTTATTTTCAATTCTTTGGGGTCTATATCTAGTAGTGGATTGTTGGGTCATATGGTAATTCTACATCTAACTTTTTGAAGACTAACCAAACTGTTTTCCATAGTGGCTGCACCATTTTAAGTTCCTACCAGCAGTGTATAGGTTTCCAGTTTCTCTACATCTTTGCCAACACTTTATTTTCTTTTTCGTTTTGATTGCAGCCATCCTAGTTTGGATTTGCAGCCATCCTAGTTTGGATTTGCATTTCCCCAGTGACTAGTGATGTTAACCATCTTCTCACATGTTTGTTGACCATCTGTATATTTTCTTTGGGGAAATGTCTATTCAAATTCTTTACCCATTTTTTTTTTTTTTTAGATAGAGGGAGAGGGAGGGAGGAGGAGCAGAGAGAGAGGGAAACAGAGAGAACCTTAAGGAAGCTCCATGCCCAGCACAGAGCCTGACACAGAACTCGATCTTACAACCTTGAGATCATGACTGGGGCCAAAATCAAGAGTTGGACACACTTATCTGACTGAGCCACCCAGACTCCTTTGCTCATGTTTTAATTGGGTTGTCTTTTTGTTGTTGAGCTGTGAGAGTTCTTTATATATTCTGGATACTAGACTGTTATGAGATATATGACTGCCAAAACTTTCTCACATTCTGTGTGTTGTCTTTTCTTTTTTAAAAATTACTTTTATTTTTTAAAGATTTTATTTATTTATTCATGAGAGACACACAGAGAGAGGCAGAGACATAGGCAGAGGGAGAAGCAGGCTCCCTCTGGGGAGCCTGACGTGGGACTCGATCCCAGGACTCCGGGATCATGACCTGAGCCAAAGGCAAAGAGGCACTCAACCACTGAGCCACCCAGGTGCCCTGTGTGTTGTCTTTTCACTCTCTGGAAAGTGTCCTTTGATGCACAAAAGTTTTTAATTTTGGTGAAGTTGCATTTTTCTTTTTTGGTTGCTTGTGCTTTTGGGTGTTATAGCTAAGAATCCATTGCTTAATCCAAGGTCATGCAGATTCTTCTAGCACTTTCAAGGTTTTGCTTTTCACATTAAAATTTTTTAACCATCTGGAATTTATTTTAGCATAAATGTTGAGGTACAGTGTGACTATTTCTCCAAATATTAACTAGTTCAAATTTTTCTCTTCATTTATTAAATCAATTCTCCACTATTTTGAAAAGCTGATTTTTATCATATCTTAATTTCCTGAATGTATACCTGAGCCAGGATACCACTATATTAAAAAATGGTCATTTTCTAAAATATTTTGGTTTCATTTTTGAAATTATTTTAGTATCTGAAATATTGGTATAGTATTTTTTAAAGCATTTTATTGCGATTTATCTCATGTCATCTCCACAACTACCCTATGAAGAAGGCAGATAGGTAATTATACTAGACAGTAGTATCTTTCTTTGCCTTTCTCTCTTATATATTTAATCATTTCACCGTATTCATGCTATCACAATTGTTTTATTGATCCATTCATTAATTTATAATATTGTATTTAGAAGAGGCTTAGTGATGGGTTTCAAGTTTCTTTTGGCTGACAACTCACAGCATTCACCAAAGTCATACCAATACTGTGTCTCAAGGCACTGAATTTTGGAAATCCCAGGAAAGAAGACACTGATGCTGCCACGGCAGGATAGTGGCAGAGCATGGGGTTTAAGTACACAGGCCTTGCAATCAGACTAGGTTTAGATCTTGGCTCTATCAGGCATGTGTGATCTTGGGTACCTTACCTAACCTCCCTGCACCCTCTGTCTCCCCATGTGTAACAGGAAGGTGATAATCACTTTTTGCCTCAGGTTGTGAGGATTAGTGGAAATGATGTATGCCTGATGTTAGCCTGATGCCTGGTACATAATGCAAACTCAAGAAATTGAAGTAGTTACAGTTGTGGATTTGTACTAAGATTCTTGGTCACTTGGAACTGTGTTCTAGGATTTATCATTCTCCCACACACCCTTTCTCCTGGGCTCAGAGGTTCTCTAATCTTTTGCCATGAATTTTTGCTTTCTCTTGCTTGGGTTTTATAGTAACTTTGGATACACTGAGCATACATTGATACACAAGTAACTGTTATGCCTTTTTCTCCTCCATCTGTTACATTATAAGCAGTCTTTAAGAGTAAAGTTTATTTAGAGATCACTCTCCAAAACTGTAAATTTGTAGCTGGGAAAATTTAATTGAATGCAAGAGACAGGAATTCTGGAGCCAAAAACCTGAATGTATTCTTATTTGGCCACCATTACTAGCATGAATCAAGCCCAAGCTAAGTATAGAAGCCACCTCTAGAGCTGAAGAGTGATTGACGGGTTTTGCTTTATGAAATTCTTGAGCATTCTGTTTCATTTCTTTTCTGTTTTTCCAAGAAGATGCCTTTTTGGAAAGTAGAGAAATTTGACTTTGGACTTTCAGTCTATTAAACCTTTCACAAATGTGTTATTGGTATTTTGAAACTCTGGGAAGTTCACTGATAACAAAACCTTGCTGGGGAGAATCAATGTGTATTTTGAAATGTTTTCACCATTCGAATTCTCCTGGAACCTAGTTTCCTGAATCCTCATTAGAAAAGCAGTCAGCAGATTACTGTTACAAGTAAAGGGAGTGTTTCCTCCAACCACAACACTTCCAGTGTACTCTGGCTGAAAAAAAAAAACAAAAACCATTAATCAGGCTGGCTTCTGCAAAGACCCCGTTCTTCCAGCCTGGCTCTCCTTGACCTCTCTCTTAGTGTGCACTGGGGGCACACAGGAGAACTCTTGACCTCAGATACCAATGGTAATGTTCCATGTACTTGAACTAGTTTATCCCAACTGTCTCCTCTCTCATCTGCCTTATTTCTTTCAGCCTGCTGATGTGCCAATGTCTTTAGATCAGTTCCAAGGTTTTGAAAAGGCAATCATTGACAGTGAAGGAAGATTTAAAGAATGAGACAGCTGCGTGTCCTAGAAATATAACCTTGTGTAGTTGGAGGAGGACATTCATATCTTTTTTATGGAAGACCTTTCCGATAAAGACCTAGAGCACAGTACAGGCAGGCAGCATGTGGGGGTTGCTGGCACTTGCGTCTTTCTGACAGCTGCAACCACAGAAGAATGCTGCTTACTGTGGTTTGTCTCAGTGATGACTGCTTTCTAGAGCCCTTCTTTTCTTTCTTTTTTCCTCTTCCTCCTGCCTTTTCTCCTCCTCTTCCCACTTCCCACTTCCCCTCCTCCTCCTCTTCTCCTCTTCTCCTCTTCCTCATCCTCTTCCTTCTTCTCTTTTAATCTTGACAAGGAAAGTGTATCTTGCTATTAAAGGAATTACATTAGGGGCACCTGGGTGGCTCAGTCAGTTGAGCATGGGACTCTTTATCTCAGCTCAGGTCTTTATCTCAGGGTTGTGAGTTCAGGCTCTGTATTGGGCTCCACACTGGGCATGTAGCCAACAATAACAATAACAACAAAGGATTACATTAGTAAAACACTGCAGTACCAGGATTGTGGTACATACTGTCTTGCTGCAGTTCATAGTGGTGGTAATAACAAGGTGAGCAACACTAGGAATAATATAGAGGACCAGCCTTTACTGAATGGGTAAGATGTTCAGTCATTTCGTCCTCACAACAACCCTTTATCATCCTCATTTTACAGATGAAGAATCTAAGACTCAGAGAGATTAATGTACTAATCCAAGGTCACACAGCTAGAAAGCAGTGAATTTGAACCCATGTTGGATTTTAGAGCTGATAGTCTTACCTAGTATGCTGTCCTGCCTCTCTGTATCTAGACTTTTCACAGAATCACAGGATGTTGGTGCTGGAAAGTACAGTTTATCAAAGTATCTCACCTTTTATTCCCTTTAAGTCTTGGGATCTTTTAGGACTGAGAGTGTACATTAGAAAGAAATACTGATGTCACTATCTCCTGTTCATAGAATCTGGGATGGCAAAAAGAGTGGAAAATCATTTTCCTGGGTGAAAAGGAGGAGAGGCGAACTCTTCTGACCAGAAATTCCAATGTAGCGAGAAGAGGAAAGAATGAACAGGAGGGCATGGCAGCAGCAACAAGCATAGCTAGGCCTCTACCAGGCATGGAGATGCTAGCTCACTTGTTCTGGGAGCCCAGACCCAGGCAGGTGTCTTCATTCTAGAAAGGTGAAAACTGAGGGCCAGGGAGGTTCCTTCACTAAAGGGAGTGGTCCATAGACTGTCCTTTTTTTTTTTTTTTAAGATTTTATTTATTTATTCATGAGAGACAGAGAGAGAGAAAGAGAGAGGCAGAGACACAGGCAGAGGGAGAAGCAGGCTCTATGCAGGGAGCCCGATGTGGGACTCAATCCGGGGTCTCCAGGATCAGGCCCTAGGATGAAGGCGGCACCAAACTGCTGAGCCACCCAGGCTGCCCTAGACTGTCCTGTATGAATGTAGGGCCCATGCGTGTCTTGTCCTACCTTCTATTTGCAGTGACCAACAATCAAGTGTAAGAGAGTACATTTACGTTTAATGAATTCATCATTATTTGAGGTGGCTTGTCCATGCTTTTGCTGCCTTTGTTTTGTGCCTGGTTGGTCTCTGGCCCCCTTGGTGTTGCTGTTGGAATATCTCATCTGGAGGTGAAAGGAGGAAAAATAAAGTCTGCCGTCTTGTCTTCTGAAAATTCCAGTCACTCTGCCCTGAGAGCTTGCTGGCCATTGTTGGCAATCTCAACATCTGAACATCAACAATTGCTAATGATGGCCCTGGTGTCTAGGACTTGCCTTCTTGTCTTGCATACATATTTCTGGAGATGAGAGTAAGGGAAGGAAAGATTTGGTATTTAGCATTCAACATTTTGGTATTCAATGCCAGAAGGGTAAAGAGCATGTACACATAGGACTCCCATAAAACAAAATGTAACCAAATAAACTTTCCCCTAGGGACCACCTTTAAGAAGCTTTAAATGAATTTTACCTTGAAAGTAGTAAAAACATGGGGGGGGGGGGGGGCGGACAGGGACCACTGGCTCAGTGGTTGAGCATTTGCCTTTGGCTCAGGTCGTGATTCCCGGGTCTTGGGATCGAGTCCCACATCGGGCTCCCCTCAGGGAGCCCACTTCTCCCTCTGCCTATGTCTCTGCTTCTCTCTCTGTGTCTCTCATGAATAAACAAAATCTTTTTAAAAATGTAGTAAAAACCTAATTAGAAGTTTCAGGACGAGACAGCCACCTTGATAGCTGACTCCCAAAGATTCCATGGAATTATAACATTTTATCTACCTTCCAGGTAAGCCAACCTCAGTCAAACTGGAATATGAGTGTTGGGGTACATCAAAACACCTTTAATTTGTCCTTTCATTTTGGTTTGATTTTTGACAGGGTATCATCACAGATCCATTCACGCTTGCAGGACAGTCTGACAGTATGAAGTCCAGATGTTCCCCTGATGTTGCTGGAGGCTGCTGTGGCATAACTTACAGCTGACTGGAAGAAAGGGGCAGGAGGCTAAGGACTTACATATGTCTTTTAAATCTACTCTCTCCCATAGCACAGACCATAATAAAGAATACATAGTGAAAAGTCACTATATTGTAGATCATTGATAAAAAATAATTATTTTTAGAAGGTTTTAATTGAAGGTTCATAGCAAATGACCTAAAGGCTGGTTAAGTAGGTTTTTCTCTCTCTTTGCTAATTCAAAGTTCTGGTGCCACTTAGTGGTCAGCTGTGGAACTGGGAGGCCGTCTTCAGGCTTGGCCAAAGAGAATGACAGTTGGCAGAGGGTTTCAGGAAAAACATCTTCCTTTTGACCTGCATAGCACCTTTTGGACTTTCACCATGTTTGTTCATAAAACAAAGCTCCTACTGAAATTATGCTAATCATGCCCAAAAAAATTGCCAAATCATATTTGGTAGGAGTGCTATCAAAGTAACTGGTCTAAATCAAACTTTTTTTTTTTTGCAATTGAATGAAGAAAACAAGTGAATAATGAATCTCTTTGACCTCATTGGATCATAAAGAATGACAACATAGTGATTCTCTGTAGTAAATCCTAATCTGATCAGGAAAAGAGTGATTAATTTTTTTTCTTTTTTTTTTTTTTTTATAATACATTTATTTTTTATTGGTGTTCAATTTACCAACATACAGAACAACACCCAGTAGGAAAAGAGTGATTATTTTTTAAAGAGGGGTAGAAGAGGTAAACACGGTGGGTTTCTTTTCCTTTTTTTAATTTTTTTTTAAGGATTTTATTTACTTATTCATGAGAGACACACACACAGAGAGAGGCAGAGACACAGGCAGAGGGAGAAGCAGGCTCCATGCAGGAGCGTGACATGGGACTTGATCCCAGGTCTCCAGGATCAGGCCCTGGGCTGAAGGTGGTGCGAAACCGCTGAACTACTGGGGCTGCCCCTTTTCTTTTCCTTTATAATATGTCCTGCTTAAACTTTTAGAGAAGTATTAGATTTAGTTCTAGCTTCCATGGTTAAAGAATGAGATTGAGGAATGTTTCAGGATGATGTTATCATTTGAAATGAGAACATTATTTCATTGAAGTCCAATTACATTTAAAGGCTTTGTCAGGGGGACATAGAAAGGTGTAAGTTTATATAAGTCATGGTCCTTGTCATCAGGAGCTGATCAGCTCTTTAATAACAGCCTTCAAGTGATGAAGAGTTTTAATGAGAAAAATCCCAACCAATTGCTCTGACCTCAGTGCAAAAAAACAAGAGGGGGAGCTGACATGACCCAAGAGATATTTTATTAGGGGTATGAGAACATTTATAAAACATTGTAATGCCTCACAGAATGCTGGAATGGATTCTATAGTCCAAAGTCCTCTTTTAATAAAGCTGTTAAAAATGGAGAAATTCTCAGATTTCTGACTGGGTTCATCCATGGGACCTGACTTACTACTACAGTCTAAGGAGAGGACTGAGTGGTATCTTTTAAGTTCTATTCACTCTGTGACCTTGATTCTAAACAGTGCTTTGGTGGTTCTAGAGTTCATTATCTACCCAGGGATAACCTATTTCAGTGACAGCATTAGTTAGAATGGTATAGGTAGGACAGGTGGGATTAAGCATATTTCACCATCCATGAGCAGAAGGTGGTCCTGCCAGAGGGGAAAGGATGGAAAGAAAGAGTTCTGGTTATTTGGTTTATTAGGCTTTTCTAAATTTAGAGGGAGGAGGTTTTAGGCAATCATTTGTCATTCTGAATTCTCAGTTCCCCCAAAAGAGGTTGAGGGATGAGTTTAAACTGGAATGTAGATATTCATGTTGTGTTTTTCCAAAGGATAACATACTTTATATATTATTTTCCAACAAAAATATACATCGTAAGAATTGTATTTAGTCTAGAATCTAGACAAAATATCTATTAATATAAAATGAAGTAGATGTGTTTTGTCCAGAAAAATGCCATACATGATTATTTAAATATTCAAAATAGGTGAGATAGACAACTAGGAATGTACGTCCCTTATCACAGAGTTTACCTTTCCTTTAAGCGAGAGAGGCTGTGTTGAATGATGAGCAGAAGGCTGATGCCAAACTTTTGTTTTTTTAAAGATTTATTTATTTATTTATGACAGACAGAGAGAGAGAGAGAGAGAGAGAGAGGCAGAGACACAGGAGGATGGAGAAGCAGGCTCCATGCTGGGAGCCTGACGGGGAACTCAATCCCAGGACTCCAGAATCACGCCCTGGGCCAAAGGCAGGTGCTAAACCGCTGAGCCACCCAGGGATTCCCCGGCTGATGCCAAACTTGATAGTTCTTTTCCACTTGGGATTTTGGCCTTGAGAAAATTATTTAACATCTCTGTGCCTTAATTTACTCATCTGCATGGAGTGCTTTGAAAGGGCAGGTGACACATGGTTTAAATTGTTATTAGTTTAGATCTATATGGTTGCTACCAGCATGTGATATCAGGACAGCTGAAGACCAATGCTTCTTTTGCTGTCAGCATGGTTTAGGAAGCTGCCTGTAGCTCTTTGACATCAGGCAGCTTTCCCCCCAACATTGTATTACAACCAGTTTCTTTTTTTTTTTTTAAGATTTTTTTTTTTTTTAAATTCATGACAGACACACACACAGAGGGGGAGAGAGAGAGAGAGAGGCAGAGACACAGGCAGAGAAGCAGGCTCCATGCAGGGAACCCCATACGGTACTTGATCCCGGGACTCCAGGATCACACCCCGGGCCGAAGGTGGCGCTAAACCACTGAGCTACCAGGGCTGCCCACAACCATTTTCAAATATGCAGAAAAGTTTAAAACATTGTAGGGACTTCCTATTTACCTACCACCTAGGTTACTTGTTAACCTTTGGCAAATCATTTCCTACATTTTAACATTACACTTCATGACAGCAGAGCCACAGAAACAGGTGCTTAATTCTTCTGTAGCTACAAACACTTTTTAAAAGATAATGGACTTATGGTGGGGCGCCTGGCTGGCTCAGTCGGTTGGGTGGTTGGCTCTTGATTTTGACTCAGGTCATGATCTCAGGGTCCTGGGATGGAGCCCTGGGTCAGGCCCAATGCTCGCTCAGCCAAGGAGTCTACTTCTGGATTCTCTCTCTCCCTCTGCTCTGGCCCCTCTTATGCTCTCTTTCTATCTCTAAAATAAATAAGTAAATATTTATTTAAAAAAAATCAGGTAAGCCTGCAGAGGCTTTTCAGCTTACCTACTGGAGGGAGCCCAGCGGCAGCTTAAGCAGGATCCCACCCCCAATCCCATCTCCAGCTACACAGGGCTGGAAAGGGTATGGCTCTGTGCCAAGACAGCAGCAGAGCCTGTTTCTCTTACTGATTCTTGGCCTTTCCTTGGATGGCTCCTAGGAAGCAGCAAAGGAGTGATTCATTCTGCCTTACTAAGTTGAGAGGCCTGCTACATGAGCCTGGCAAGGAATGTGAAGCTATCCATCCAGTCTTTCATTTATTCACCAACTATTATTAAGTACCTACTGTGTGCCACCTGGCACTGTCCTAGGCCCAGATCACTAATGATCAAATATGCTGAACCCTGTGAACCAGCAGGACCCAAACAGCTAAGCCTATTTTCTAAACTTTGTTGGCACCTGTCCTAACTTCTGAGATTTGCCAAGTTTCTTCAACTGCACACACAGCACAATTGAGGTCTAAACAAGGGTCCTTTTGAAGACCCTGCTGGAAGAGTCAGTAGAGGGACATCTCGCTAGATAATAAAAATGAACTCTTTTGCAAATATGGGGCTGGGATCGTACAATCCTAATAATAACCTATGACTTGAGCTTTACTGCCTCATTCCAGTCTCAATTTGACTGCTGACTCTGCAACTTCTGCAAGCACAGCTCCCACTGAGGCTAATGGGAGTGTTATGTGAATGTAAGTTTTGTGCTTAATCTTCTCCTGCTGAGTGAGCCTTGCTTGTCTTGGACTGATGACCGTACCAATCCCCTTCCCCAATGGGAACAGGCTAGCCCCTCCTTTCATGGAGCAGAGCCATGTAGCTGTGGTATTGCTCCAGGTGAGGGAAAAAACAATTTGGCACAAAAATGTTCTGCCCTAATGCTACTCCACTGCCTCATGATAGTACCCTGCCTCATGCACATGATCCAGAAGCCTGAGAGAGTACAACACAACAGTAAATCGATACTGTTCTGGGTGCATCTTAAGCCAGACCTAAACAGACCTACAGCCTCTTCTTGTTTGTAGAATGAGAAGTGATGCAGGAGAGAGCAAGGAGTATTCTTTCTGGGTCTGGCTCTGCTGCCAAACTAATTACATGGCCATAGGAAAATCATGTGTCCATTTTGTGGTTTACCTTCCCCATCTGTAACAAAGAAAGGTATTGAACTTGATATAGTCTACTTTCCCTTCTGGGCTTAGAAAGAGATTTATGGACCTAGATGCTTTTAAAATTGTTCGAATTAGTTGCCCACATTTATAAATCAGAAGATTTTACATAAAATATAAATTTCTGACTTCTATTGGAAAAGTAGAAATGTTGGCCACATGAGCCCTGCATTTCTGCATGGTTGCCAGGGCCAGAGTGAGTGATGGCTTCCCCTTCACACAGAGTGTGTCCCTTTAGTCTGTTTGCCACCCTCCCTATCTGGTCAAGTTTACTGACCCCTGGAGGCTTTTGAGGTTGTGGGCTGTTGGAGGACTAGAATTAGCACATTTTCAGCAAAGTTATAAGTGAGGGCTTTCCCCCCATGATCGTTCAAACGATGGCAGATCTCTGGCCTAATCTAGGAATCTGACTTATATATTTAATTCATTACAAGCAGAAGCCAAGGAGGGCACGTGGAGCCTGGCAGGGGCGCTCTCAGGAGGGAACCAGAGTGCTGGAGCTGCTTATGGTAATTTGACATATAACTGAGGGCCTAATTGTGTCAGGTGAGGTGGGCCGGACAGTTTATTCTCTGTTCCAGAGTTAACAAGCTTCCATCGTACAACTTTCTTTGTGAATATGAAATGAACATCCCCTGGAAAGCAAAGCCTCAAAATGTCAGGTTGCTAGGGAGGAAAGGTTTGCACAGCAAGTGCAGAAGGATTTGTGGGGCTTCTAGGCTTAGTAGTTAATATTTTATTAACTGTCCTTACTTTCTTTTTCTTATGAACCTTAGGATTTCTTTCATTTGGATCTAATGAGGGGAATGTTATGAGAGAGGTATTTTTATTTTTGCTTCTAAATAATGTAAAGGGATCCAATAAAGCTGATGCCATCCTTTAAAAACAGTGATTTCTTGAGATAATGAGGAAGGTTCATTGTGGATATAAACCCGGTCAAATGCCCCGAGTTGTTTCTTTACTGAAAATAACTCCCTTTTACCTCCTTCACAATGCTGATTTTTCTAATTTTATACAAGAGAAATCCAAAGCTGAGGATACTAAAATGACTTGCATGATGGAAGTAAGAGCCTGAAGAGTGTTGGAAGAAACCCTGGAACTCGGTCGAGTAAAATACTGTTGTATCCTAGGGCTTGTCCAAGCTCTCCTTTGGGAATTCCCAAATTAAAAATATATAGCAACTGAAAAAGGAAATGATGACTATAAAAGTGAGGATAGGGATCCCTGGGTGGCGCAGTGGTTTGGCGCCTGCCTTTGGCCCAGGGCGCGATCCTGGAGACCCTGGATCGAATCCCACGTCGGGCTCCCGGTGCATGGAGCCTGCTTCTCCCTCTGCCTATGTCTCTGCCTCTCTCTCTCTCTGTGTGACTATCATAAATAAAAAAAAATAAAAAAAAAATAAAAAAAAAATAAAAGTGAGGATAGTGGTTACGGGTAGGCTGGGGGAGAGGGCTGTGATCTAGAAGGGATCTAGAGGGTCTTTCTCAATTGGGGGTGGTTCCTTTTATTACAAGTTGAACATAATCTTTGCTGGGGACTGTCCCAGTTTGAGCCTCAAACTAGGTTAATTATTAATAGTACCTTTTTTTCACTCTCAAATGGGTTCTGTTTTGGATGATAAATTATATGGCCAGCTCTTTTACATTTATGTGTTATGCACTCGTATGTGTGATTATTATATGTCAACATTTTATGTTTTAGAAGCTTGAAAAATATATCAGGAAGTCTCCCCTGCAATCACGAATCTAGGCCAACCTGGGAGAACTTATGTTTGCTCTAAGATTCATAATTACCAGACAAACCGCAGTAGCAGCCACTGTGATTCAGGTGTGGACTTCAGAACAGAGGGTGTGGTGTCCCATTTTCTGGGGACTCCTGTGGCACGAGACAGTTATATCTGGGTTTTTTTTTTTTTTTTGTCCTACATGTGGTTAGAGAAATGCTGTCTCCTTTAGTTCTAATTGTGAAGGTCAGTCAAGATAACAGATGGGAAAGTGCTTTGTAAGCCATGACAGTTTTTTTCTACTTGGTGTGGCAGGAGTTTGTGAAATCCCTACATTGGCAGGGCCCCAGCATCATTACATGGATCCCGTCCGTTACTCTTCTGCAGTGCAGCTCTCCTGCTTGTAACTTGTAGCTCCGAGTGCCTACAGAATGAAATCTAAATTTCTAAAGTTGGCATTTGGTCTACCACAAACTGGCCCAATCAACTTCCAACATCATTCTTGCTGTTCCTCTTGATGGGCTTTATTTTTATTTTTTTTTAAAGATTTTATTTATTTATTCATGAGAGACACACACAGAGAGAGAAACAGAGACATAGGCAGAGGGAGAAGCATGCTCCACGGGGAGCCCGATGTGGGACTCGATCCCCAGGACTCCAGCATCACACCCTGAGCCGGAAGGCAGATGCTTAACCGCTGAGCCACCCAGGCGTCCCTTGATGGGCTTTAGAACCAAATTAAACTGCGTGGTTTTCCAGAAATGCTGTTCCCTCTGCCATCTTACGTCATACTTTTCATCACAATGCCTTTCCCTCTTTCTTCTCTCAATCCCTTTGTCATGGACTAAATGGTTGTATCTCTACCACCACCACCCCCACAATTCATATGTTGATGTCCTGTCAAATATGGCTATGTTTGGAGATGGGGCCTCTAAAGAAGTAATTAGGGTTAGAGGAGGTAACAAAGGTGGGGCCCTGATCCAATAGGATTAGGGTCCTTAAAAGAAGAGTCACCAGTGAGCTCATTTTCTCTCTTCACATTCAAACTCAGAGGAAAAAGCCACGTGGACAAAGAGGTGATCTGGAAGCCAAGAAGAGAGCTCTTACCAGAAACCAACCCTACAGGACATTGATCTGGGACTTCAGTTTCCAGAACTGTGAGAACATACATTTCGCTCTTTAAGCTACCCAGTTTATGATATTTTGTTATTGCAGCCCGAGCACATCTTTCTTGGACTGCCTCTTACATTGGACATATCTAAAAACCTATCTATTCTTCAAGGACCAACTCAAAGACCATGAAGTCTGAATTCCTCCACCTTATTTCTACTTCTTTTTTTTTTTTTTAAAGATTTTATTTATTTATTTATTCATGAGAGACACACAGAGAGAAAGGCAGAGACACAGGCAGAGGGAGAAGCAGGTTCCATGCAGGGAGCCCAATGTGGGACTCGATCCCGGGTCTCCAGGATCACACCCTGGGCTGAAGGCAGCGCTAAACCGCTGAGCCACCCAGGCTGCCCAATTTCTACTTCTTCTTTTTTTTTTTTTTTTTTCCGATTTCTACTTCTTTTTAAGACATTTGATGATCTATCCTGCATAGCTCATTATGTAGCAAATGTGGCCTAGCCTCTTTACTGGTAAAATTTCAAGGTAACCTCTGATTTAGTAATATATCTCCATAACACCTAGTATAGTGTCCGGAACTTACTAGATAAACATATTTAGTTGAATGCATGAATGAATGAGTAAAAGAGTAATAAAGAGATGAGGTAAGAAGTAAGATATAAAACTTTAGCTAAAATTTAAAGAGGGGGGCATTCCCAGTGGCGCAGCGGTTTAGCGCCACCTTCGGCCCAGGGCATGATCCTGGAGTCCTGGGATCGAGTCCCACATCAGGCTCCCTGCATGGAGCCTGCTTCTCCCTCTGCCTGTGTCTCTGCCTCTCTCTCTCTCTCTCTCTCTCTCTCCCATGAATAAATAAATAAAAATCTTTTAAAAAAATAAAATTTAAAGAGGACACAGAATTGAGATGCGGTATTAATAAATAAGAAGAAATAAATCTTTAGTGATGTTTAAAATAAAAAAATAGGTATCTCAGAGGAACTAAAAATAAGAATGGATTTTTTTCCCACTGAGGTCTGGCATATTATTTTTCTATACATGGGGTGTCCGACTTATCCGAGTAGATTTCTTGCTCCAGCTTCAGAGGATATGGAAAAAAGACCATGGGAATGAGCTCTGCTGGTATGGGAAAACTGACATTTTATGACTGGAGTCATAATCATAAAGTCCTAGCTCTAGCATCAGACCCATGCTGGTCTGAATCTCATGGGATGGCTCAGAATCGTACATTTGGGATCCATTGTTTCCCCTGAGCTCCCATTCCTACTTACCAGCCTCCTCATGTCATTCTTCCTTATCGATCGTCTCCTCTTGACTCCCCAACTGTAGTTGTAAAATTTAGATATTTGAATAGATGATGTTTACGTGGGTCAACATTTAAAAATCATAGAAGTGAAATCCCCCAAATCACAACCAGGGTTGAGTGTTTTAGACACAGTGATAAGGATAATCAAGCTCAGAACCTTTCTTTCACCTTTGTCCAAGACCAAGCTGAAGGCTGGAATGGAGATGGAGAACCAGTGAGAAAGGACATTCTAAAGGATTTTAGAAAATCCTGTAGTTGCAGGCCTGGCAGTCAGGAAGATAGGGGTCTAGGAGCAGAGCAAACAGAGGACTTCTAGCCCAGAAGCACCTTCCTCTGAGTAGAGCCCAGCTCAAGGGGTCCAGGGGAAGAAGGAGTTGGGTGACCATGCAGAGCATAGGAGATCTCTTAGGGTTGCCCCATAGAAGGATCAAGACGGGCAGGCTCCCTGGGTAAAGGGCCATGGTGGTAAAGGGTGTTGTCCAGCTCTGAAGGCCCCATTGTGGAGGGACCCAGAGCTTTTTTGGGGGTGAGGGGGCAGGGCAGTTGGAGTTTCCCTTGCACCCACCTGAGTGCCTGACTGGAGACTCAGGATTCCTGGGAAGGCTACACCCAAGGAACTTGGGCTCATATCAAAGGAGGAAGTTTTTCTCACAACTCCATCAAAAAGCTGCTTTTTCATTTCTCTTCCTCCCCACACTGTCTACATCCAGAAAATATCTGGAAAAGGAGGGAAATAAATCCTGAAGAAAGCTTCTCCTCTAGAGAAGGTAAATGGCATTGCTCATTTGATGCAATTTTTGATTCTGGCCTCTGTGTTTGTTTTCAGCCACTGTAGTGACAGGTTCTCATCTGAACTCAAAGACCCCTGTGTATTTAAACAAGTGAACAATTTTGCTTCGGGGGAACAGATTTCATTCTAGGGAAAGTCTAGGTAACTGCAGTATTTTCCCGGTTCCTGTTTTTCCTCAGAAGACCTGCTACTTTGGTGCAATTAAAAGATTGCTGCTGAAGCACTAATTTTGAATACTTTTCTAAAACCAGGCAACATTCTGGGGGCAAAGAAAAAGCTTGTCTACCAAACTAGGTCTTTATGTTGAAGAACAAAACGCATAGGGAGCTATTAATGTTTTACTTGCAATCTATAAGAAAATCAGACTCAAAAAGACTTTTAGGTCTGGATGGAGTGATGTCCCAAATCCCAGAATCCACACACACGGGCACTTATCCTTTGCAGCTGAGAGAATGGTGTAATTGCTCTTCCCCTTTAGTAACCAGTGAAGGATTCTGGCAAGAGGGGGTTAGGTAGGGAACGTGTTTGCTAGGAAGTTCTGGCTTTACCAGAATAACTTGCTTCAGGTCAAAGTCAGGCACCCACTTAGCCATCTCAGGCCTTTTGTAGCCCTTTCCAGAAGTGAAATATTATCAGGATTCAAAGTTCTATTGATTTGTTTTCCTACAGTTTTAAAAAGAGATCTCTAGAAGCAAGTGTTGCCCTTTCCTCCATTCATGCAGATGGACAGACTGGGAAGCCCTGGAAGTCCCTCACTGAAGAGAGGGTAACTCCTTGAGCTAAAAAGCCCCCAAACTTGAAGGAAGATCCTTCTTTCCAAGGAAAATTTATTTGGCTTAGATATCTAGATTGCTCTGTGTCTTGGGTATACATGGAGAATATGACCGTCCCCCCACCCACACACACACCCTGGTACCACTCAGGGTAAGCATCACTTAGTGATCCCCAATTTGAACTTGGTTTATTATTTTTTTAATTTTTTAGAAGAGGGGGCAGAGAAAGAGAGGGAGAGAGAGAATCCCAAGCAGGCTCTACTCCCAATGAGTGAGCCCGACTGAGGCTGGATCTCACAACCCTGAGATCATGACCTGAGCAGAAATCAAGAGTCGGATGCTTAACTGACTGAGCCACGCAGGCGCCCCTGAGCTTGGTTAATTTTATATTGTAAGCTGTCCCAGTGGGTCTTTTCTTATATTTTTGCTATCAAATCCCGAATTTCTAACTTGTTTCTAAACTGCTGAACGCCACACTTTTCTGACTGTTCTAGCTTTCTCTACAATGCCCAGGAAATATCTGTAGTTTTGGCCAGCTTTTTCCTGCCCTCCTCCTCCACACTTGTTTTGAAAGTGTACATTCAGCATTTGCAAGCCTTTAATGGTCTTCCCTCTTAGCTCCCTTAAACACACTTGAACTCACACTTTTTAAGAAATTAAAACAGTTTCATTTTCAATCAGGTGACTTAGAAGGACCATAATCTTGGTCAGATATCCCTAAAAATCTCAACTTTTTTTTTCGCTTCTAAATTTTGATAATGCTCTATTTATAAATGCATGCCAAGTCTGTTAATAAGGTTTTTGTTTTTATTTTTTCATCTGAACTTATTTTTCAAATATAGCTGTAAAAGAACTGGGAGTAGGGGGAAGATTGCCAGAAACATTCTACACATATTTTTTTCTTTTTCAGATTTTATTTATTTATTTATTCATGAGAGACACACAGAGAAAGGCAGAGACATAGGCAGAAGGAGAAGCAGACTCCCTGATGCAGGACTTGATCCCAGGACTTTGGGATCATGACCTGAGCTGAAGGCAGACGCTCAACCACTGAGTCACCCAGGCACCTCTTATTTTCAACATCTACTGTGGTTCTAGGCCCTGGTGACACGGGAGAGAACAAAACAGAAAAAATCCTTGTCCTCATGGAGCTCAAGCTCTAGTGGAAGGAGACAAATAAACAAAATTAAGGAAAATAAAGCAGAGATGGAGTGTAGGGTGTGTTTGTGAGTTTTAAAAACGGTGGCTTTCAGGGTGCATGGGTGGTGCAGTCGGTTGAGCATCTAACTCTTGGTTTTGGCTCTGGTGGTGATCTCAGGGTCATGGGATCGAGCCCGAAGGCAAGCCCCATGTTGGGCTCTGTGCTCAGTGAGGACTCTGCCTCAGATTCTCTCTCCCTCTCCCTCTGCCCCTTCCACTCATGTGCTCACCCTGTCTCTCAAATAAATAAACAAATCTTTAAAAGATGGCCTTAAAAAAAAAAAAAGATGGCCTTTGGGCAGTCTTGGAGGGAGACTGATGGGCTACCCTGACATCTGGGGGAAGAGACTCCCAGGGACAGGAAACAAATAGCAAATGCACGGGCTCTAAGGGGAGCATCCCTAGGGAGTGAATGAGTAACTGGCTGGAGCAGCAGGTGAACAAGTCAGAAAAATCAGGGGAGGCAAGACACACCCTCTCGAGCTTTGTGGGGTATTGTAGGTATTGTGGCTTTTACTGTGATGAAATGGGAAGCCAGATGACGACTTCAAACAAAGGAGCAACAGGATTTGACTTTAAAAGACTTCTCTGGCTGAGAAGGGAAAGGGGCAGGTGTGGAAGAGTTAGGAGCCATGAGGAGGCTATTGTTATCACCTCTACCAGAAATTAACCAGAAACGTCTGACTGGTTTACTAAAAGGGAAGAAAATCTGCTTGCAGAATACAAAAAAGAAAATAGCAATTATATTTTGGATATTTAAGTTGCAAGAAAAAGACCAATTTGGCAGTTACTTTGCTACAGTGCCTCCTCCAGACACAGTGGCTTGGAGTCCTAGGGAGCTAGGTCTTCAGAACTTTTTTTTCTCCTGAATTTTAAGTTTTCTTTTTAATTTTTTATTAAGTAATTTCTATGCCCAGCATGGGCCTTAAACTCACAAGAGCCAGCCAAGTGCCCTCAGGATTTTTTTTTTTTTCTCCTGAGCAATCCATGGACCTACTAGGGTTTGGTCAGTGTGATTAAAAAGCCTTGGGCACTTGAGTGGCTCAGTCAGTTGAACATCCAAAGCTTGATTTCAACTCAGGTTGTGATCTTGGAGGCATAGATGGAGCCCAGTATGTGTCTCCACGTTCAGCCCAGAGTCTGCTTGTCCCCCTTCCTCTGCTTCTCCCCTGTGCTCTTTCTCTAACAAACAAATAAAATCTTTTAAAAAGAAGAAGTGGCCTTTATGGGTCTCTTAGGATGTCTACCCCCTTCCATTTCCCAAACTTGCCTGGTTGTCTATTAGAAATTCAGATTCCTAGGTCCTACCTCTTCAGTAAGTATGGAATGGGGCCCAGTGATATATACTTTCAGAGAGAATATGAGAGAAGTCTTTTTTAAAAAATATTTACTTATTTATTCATGAGAAACACACAGAGAGAGGCAGACACAGGCAGAGGAATAAGGGACTTATTAGTAGGCTCCCATAGGGAGCGTAATATGGGACTTGATCCCAAGACCTCGGGATCGCGACCTGAACCAAAGGGAGATGCTCAACCACTGAACCACCCAGGTGTCCTGAGAAGTCTTCTTTTTAAATTATTTTATTTATTCATCATTTTGTTTTAGAGAGAGTGAGGGTGCCAGTGAGATGGGGGAAGGACAGAGGGGGAGGGAGAGAGAGAGAGAGAGAGAGAGAGAGAGAGAGAGAAAGAGAGAAAGAGAATATCTCAAGTAGGCTCTATGCACAGCTCAGAGCCCAAGTGAGGGCTCCATCTCACGCCCCTGAGACTATGATCTGAGCCGAAACCAAGAGCTGGACGCTTAACTGACTGGGCTACCCAGATGCTCCTTCTTTTTTAATTATTGGGGTAAAATTGCTCTATAAGTCTCAGGTGTACAATGTTATGTGTATCATGTACAAAATGATCATCACCGTAAATCTAATTACCATCAGCACCATACAATTGAGCACTTTCACCCATTTTGCTCAACCCTAACCTCTTCTGCCTCTGGTAACCATCAGTTTATTTTCTGTATGTATGAGTTTTTGTCTTGTTTGTTCATTTTGTTTAGATTCCATATATGTGAAGTCATACTGTATTTTTCTTTGTCCTGTCCTTAGTTCACTTAGTATAATACCCTCAACATCTATCTATCTTGTCGCATACAGCAAGATTTCCTTCTTTCTTCTTTTATGACAGTTCTGTTCCACTGTATTTCCATACTTGGCTATTGTAAGTAATGCTTTTATGAATGCAAGGATGCTTATATCTTTTCAAATTAGTGTTTTTATATTCTTTGGCTAAGTATCCAGAAGTGGAATAGTTGGGTCACATGATAATTTGATTTTTAATTTTTTTTTAATTTTTAATTTTTTTGAGGAATCTTCACACTATTTTCCACAGCGTTTGCACTAAGTTGATTGCCACCAACAGTGTGAAAGGTTCTTTCCTCCACATCCTAACACTTATTTATTGTCTTTTTGGTAATAGCCATTGTAACAGGTATGAAGTGATATTTCATTGTGGTTTTGATTTGCATTCCTCTGATGATGAGTGATGTTGAACATCTGGGAAAAATGTTTATTCAGACCCTCTGGCCATTTTTATTTATTTTTAAAAACGACTTTATTTATATATTCATGAGAGACACACACACAGAGAGGCAGAGACAGAGAGAGAAGCAGGCTCCACGCAGGGGAGCCCAACGTGGGACTCATGGGACTCGATCCTTGGTTCCCGGGATCACACCCTGGGCTGAAGGCGGCGCTAAACCGCTGAGCCACTGGGGCTGCCCCTTCTGGCCATTTTTAAATTGCTTTTTTTGTTGTTGTTGCTGTGTTGTGCAAGTTCTTTTTATGTTTTGGGTACTAAACCCTTATCAGATATGTGATTTGCAAGCATTTTCTTCCATTGAACAAGTTGTCTTCTTGTTTTGTTGGTTTCCTTCAAGTTTTTAGTTTGTTGTAGTCTCATTTGTTTATTTTCGCTTTTGTTTACCTTGCCTTTGGAGTCAGATCCACAATTTTTTAAAAAAATCACTAAAACCAATGTCAGAGAGCTTGCTACCTTTTCTTGTCAGAATTTCATGGTTTCAGATCTTAGATTCAAGTCTTTAATTCATTTTGAGTCAATTTTTATATGTGGTGTAAGATGGCATTTAGTTTCATTCATTTGTATGTAACTGTTCAGTCTTCCCAACACCATTCATTGAAGAGACTGTCCTTTCCTCTTGGCTCCTTTTCCTAAATTAACCATATATGTATGGGTCTATTTCTGGGCTCTCTATTCCATCCCATTGATCCGTATGCCTTTTTCATGCCAATACCGTATTGTTTTGATTACTATAGCTCTGTGGTATAGTGAGGGGATTCCTGACTTGGAAGGTGGGGAAACTGCTTCACTGTAACCTTCTCACCTCTCCGGCAAAGCTTTTGGGGTTTGCAGACCTGGCAAGCATTGCAGGGTGCCAACGTCACCGGCAGGTGGCGCCACGCGACCGCAAGCTGCAGCGTGAGAGCATCCCGTTGGGAGAAGTGAGAAGCTCCAGAAGAGGCAGGTCGCTAGGTGTGGGGCCACCCAGTCGCCGCTAATCCCGGGCAGAGCGGCGCCGACGAGTAGAAGAGGGTGGCGCAGCAGGTGTCCCGGCCTTTCAGGCAAACGCGCTTCTTGAGACCTCCCCAGTCGGCTTCCCGGGTTCCTGGGGCAGCCTCCCTCGCACGAACATTGAGCACTGCGGCAGCCGGCAATGCGGTGCCGCGAAAACCGACCGTCCAGGGCCCCAGGACATCAGCCCAACACTGCCTACCCAGGCGCGGGGATCTACTACCGAGGCCCCTCGGGGAGCTCCAGGCCCGCAGACGGCCCCCTCTCATTGGTAGCCCGACTGGAGGCCCCGCCCCCTTTCGTACAGCTCTCATCTGTGAGTGGCTCTCGGGCCCCGGCTGGCCACACCTCCTCCCCTCGCACATACACAAGAGTCACGCGCCTTTCAGTAGGAAACTTGGCGTGCTGAGGGGGACGGAGGCTTTCATCGCCCCACCCACCTGCCTTGCCATTGGCCCGCGGCTCCGCTCATGACCACGCCCCCATTCCAGCCCCCTGGCTGGGAGGGCGGGCACCCGCGCGTGATTGGCTGGTCCGCCTGCCTCTCGCGGGAGCGGCTGGCGCTTCACCCTCCCTTTTCCCCCTCCCGCGAGTCTCCAGGTTCCTCAGCTAGCAGAGGCCGGGTCAGTGTCAGTCAGGGAGCCGGACTGCTGAACTGTGTGTGCGGACGCTCCGCCGCAGTCTCGCCCAGGGGCCGGTGGCTGCGCTCGCGCCGCCGGGTGGGAAGGATGAAGCCGCAGCTGGAGCAGCCACCCTATGATTGGCTGTGGCGCTTGTGAACCCGAAGTAAAGATGGCGGGCGGGCAGGCAGCCGCCGCACTGCCCACTTGGAAGATGGCGGCGCGCCGCAGCCTCAGCGCCCGCGGCCGGGGGGTCCTGCAGGCGGCGGCGGGGCGGCTGCTGCCGCTGCTACTGCTGAGCTGCTGCTGCGGCGCGGGCGGCTGCGCAGCAGCGGGCGAGAACGAGGAGACGGTGATCATCGGGTTGCGGCTGGAGGACACGAACGACGTGTCTTTCATGGAAGGGGGGGCGCTGCGGGTGAGCGAGCGGACCCGGGTCAAGCTGCGGGTGTACGGGCAGAACATCAACAACGAGACGTGGTCCCGCATCGCCTTCACCGAGCACGAGCGGCGGCCTCACAGCCCGGGCGAGCGCGGGCTGGGGGGCCCCGCGCCGCCGGAGCCGGACAGCGGCCCCCAGCGCTGCGGCATCCGCACCTCCGATATCATCATCTTGCCCCACATCATTCTCAACCGCCGCACATCGGGCATCATTGAGATCGAGATCAAACCGCTGCGCAAGATGGAGAAAAGCAAGTCCTATTACCTGTGCACATCGCTCTCCACGCCAGCCCTGGGCGCCGGCGGCCCGGGGTCCGCGGGCGGCGCCGTCGGGGGCAAGGGCGGCTCGGGAGTGGCCGGGCTCCCGCCGCCCCCGTGGGCCGAGACCACCTGGATCTACCACGACGGCGAGGACACCAAGATGATCGTGGGCGAGGAGAAGAAGTTCCTGCTGCCCTTCTGGCTGCAGGTGATCTTCATTTCGCTGCTCCTGTGCCTGTCGGGCATGTTCAGCGGCCTCAACCTGGGGCTGATGGCCCTGGACCCGATGGAGCTGCGCATCGTGCAGAACTGCGGCACGGAGAAGGAGAAGAATTATGCCAAACGCATCGAGCCGGTGCGCAGGCAGGGCAACTACCTGCTGTGTTCGCTGCTGCTGGGCAACGTGCTAGTCAACACCACGCTCACCATCCTGCTCGACGACATCGCCGGCTCAGGCCTCGTGGCGGTGGTGGTCTCCACCATCGGCATCGTCATCTTCGGGGAAATCGTGCCCCAGGCCATCTGCTCCCGTCACGGCCTGGCTGTCGGGGCCAACACCATCTTCCTCACCAAGTTTTTCATGATGATGACCTTCCCCGCTTCTTACCCGGTGAGCAAGCTGCTGGACTGCGTCCTGGGCCAGGAGATAGGCACTGTCTATAACCGGGAAAAACTGCTGGAGATGCTCCGGGTCACCGACCCCTACAACGACCTCGTTAAGGAGGAGCTGAACATCATCCAAGGAGCGCTGGAGCTCCGCACCAAGACAGTGGAGGACGTGATGACTCCGCTCCGGGACTGCTTCATGATCACCGGCGAAGCCATTCTGGACTTCAACACCATGTCGGAGATCATGGAGAGCGGCTACACCCGTATTCCAGTATTTGAGGGGGAGCGCTCCAACATCGTGGACCTTCTCTTTGTCAAAGACTTGGCCTTCGTGGATCCAGATGACTGTACTCCCCTGAAAACCATCACTAAATTTTATAACCACCCCTTGCACTTTGTTTTCAATGACACCAAGTTGGACGCTATGCTGGAAGAATTTAAGAAAGGTGGGAAATTTTGGTATCTTTCATTGGCTTGCTCTCTCTCTCTCTCCATCCTCCTCCCTACTTGAGCCCTCTACCCTCAGATCAACCCCCCAAGGCGAGTTGACCGGAATTTCTCCTGTCTCTTAATTGCAAAGTTGAAAGGGTGGCATGGATTTGGGGGATGGATTGAACTAGAAGGCGCTTCTAGGTTTTCTAAAAGCACGAGACTAACGTCACTCGCTTTTTCGCATTTCAAAAAGCAGGCTTTCTGTTTTCTGTGCATGATACTGCTGGCCCTCTGGTCCTGAGGGGTCTGCTGCATACCATTGCCCCAGTTCTGAGTGGGTAAGGTGCAAGTCGGGGCCAGCTAATGCCATGCTGTGCCATCTGGTTGATATGTTCTAATCTCAGGCGTTTGGAAAAACATTGAGATAGTTTCTCTAAACTCAGTACAATCCTCTTCTTCCTCCTTAACCATTCACTGACATTTCAGAGATTGGAAGTGCATTTTCGGTAGCTCTGTTCCTGGTTGTCAGGCCACCTGTGGGGCAGATTGGGCTCTGCCTCTTGAGGATAGAGGATGGGTTAAGCCAATATCACCAAAAAGATTTATTTATTTGGGTGTGACTTGCCTTAGCTAGAAAAGAGGTTTTTTTTTTTTTTTTTTCTTTCAAAGTAGAGTTATTAATATCTAACTTGGAAAGACTGGAGGTGAGTTAACCTTTTATTAGGCTATCTTGTCTAGCTTTCTTCACTATTTGTTTATATTTACTTGACAAATAAATTTCCCAAACCAAGTGTGATTTTGGCAGAAATCTTGAACATTTAACAATGGGATGACGCCCTCTATTGTGGTTTATTTATCTCTAGAGTTTTTCTGGTTTATAAGTGTTCTTCTTGACCTTGATCGCTTGGTATGTTAAGTTGAAGTGTGTCTTCAAGTCAGTTCTCAATGTTCTGGGGAGTTTTAATAGGGAAGCTACGTGCAGAGTCTGATGTGCTCACCTTTCCATGCATGGTGGTTATTTTTTGTTTGTTTTACCATGTAATGAACAGGCAAATAGCAACTCATGCTATTATTAACTGAAATTCTGTCTTTAAAAAAAGTTTCCAGTAAATAGTGTTGCTATTTGAAAACCATGGGTGGCCGAGCTGTTTAATTGCTGTGGTGCTAGTGTAGGTATTAAAATATGTATGTAACCTTTAATGACCTGATAGTCTTCAAAACTAAGTTTTCCTTCTTCAGATAGAATTTTGAGCACTCATAGTGGTCTCTCCATGGAAAAAGGCTGTGTGTAAGTGGTGACAGCTCACTGGACGTGGCGATCTGAACATCCCCACAGAGCGTGTGGTTGCCCTAATTCCATTCTCCTGGCTGAATGGTGTCCTCTCTGGAACGGGATCACATTGCAGTAATTTTCAGATAAAGGAATAGAGCAGAATGTGCTTCAGAGATTGGTAATTTGCATTTAAAAGCAGAAGGAGATTCTTCTGGATTCTTAAACAGTAAAAAGAAAATATCCATTATCTCTAGGTGACAGAGCTTCTTTTGGGGGTGTCATTATCCTTTCACTGCTAAGTTGTTAATTAGAGCATCTGACCAATCTCTTCTCTTATTTTGCAATAATATTTCTAGTACAGAAAGATACCTTGGGATGCTTGAAAATGCCTTTGAAATACATTGTTTTCTTTCTATTGCAAGGTTTTCCAATAGTGAGACGGATAATTTATTCCATGATTTTTTATTCAGAATTTTTGCATATCTACTGATGGATTGAAACACTAGTGTGTCCTCCCTGCTGAAAGAAGGCTTTCATTTCTATATCTTTTTTCTTGGAGAATTTAGCTCTTCACCTACAAGTCATTAATCCTGCCCCTATCTCAAAACTTCAAAATTTGCATTATTTTGAAACTGTTTCTGGTTGTTCTTGAACAATATTTCTGTGTATTTTCTGTGGTTTATTTTCAGGAGGAACCTTTTCTCCTCAATATTACCTCTCACATTACCTTTAGATAACCGAATTACTAGTATTTTCCCATGAATTTTTGAAAAATAGTAATTCACAGGCAGGACTTTATTTCTGTCCTTAACCAGAGTGATGTGTTTGGTTAAGAAGATAGTAAAGGTTAAGGTACACTCAAGTTAGTGGTATGTTTGGAAGAGCGGGCAAAGACATTTGGTTGCAAATGGGAAATTTCAGCCATGATCTTAAAAAAGTATTGAGTGTTTCTTACTTCAACTGTAGGAACAATTGATTTTTCACCTTCTCTTTCTTGATCTTTTTTTGATGAGTTTGGCCACTTGAACCTTACTAGCAGCTGTGTTAATTCTTTCTTCCTGTGAGTTAAGCTATTTCACCAGATACTGTTTTCTTTATTTTCCAATTCAGTTTGAAATAATGTGAACAGTCAACTTTTATTGTTTTTTGTTTTTCTCTATTGAATAATGGTGCGTGGGATGGTTTTTTGTTTTTTTTTTTTTGCGTGGGATGGTTTGAAGGCTTTTTCTTCCTCTTTCCTTCTTTCTCCTAATAATACCAACTGTAACTCCTTCAGACTGATAGATCATTAATCCAGATCTCATTGAAAATTGCCCTTCCCAACTAAGAATGTCAGCCTTGAAGTCTTTTCTACATAGAGCTGGACATCATCAGTGTGAGTTATGCTTTACCAACAAGGGGAAAGGTTCGCAATGTGGAAAGAAATGAAAAACTACCTTTATAGAAGTGTGTGTGAATGTCTTCTTTCTACTGGTTAAAACACTTTGCTTGACTCCTTAGAAACAGCTTTCCTTGAGGTTGGAAGACAGTAATTATACTAATTTTACAGTCAGCTTATTATTTATTTACTGTACCAGGTACAGAGCTGCATGTTTTACATGAATTACCTTGTTTAAATCTCATAATGGCCCTGCAAAGCATTTTCTCCATTTTACAAATGAGGAAATTGAGACTCAGGTTACATGATTTGTTCAAGGTCACACAGTAATTTGTTGATTTGGGGTTTTAACTCAGGTCTGTGACAACCAAACTTGAGCTCTTAACGACTCTGTGGTTAATCATTAAGTTGGTCCCCTTGATTCTGATCTTACATTTCTGCTTTGAGTGAGTGTGAAGTTTGGTCTTTTATCAAAACATTGCTTCAGAGCTTTTTGGGCAACAGTCACAGAAATGCACTGAAACTTAGATGGTTTTAAAGCCAGTGCTTCTGTGATGTTGTATATAACAGTTGGTTTCCCCACTTTTGCCATTAAAACAAATCAGTTTTTTGGTCAGTGTGATTCTAAATCTAAAGAATTCTATTTCCATGCCAAGCATCAAGTTTCATTTGGGAAAGGTTTTATACTTGCATTATAATTTAAGTAGTGTGCTACTTTAATGAAATACTCTACAGCTGTTTTTCTTTTTTTTTTTTAAAGATTTTATTTATTTATTCATGAGACACACACACAGAGAGAGAGAGAGAGAGAGAGAGACAGAGACACAGGCAGAGGGAGAAGCAGGCTCCATGCAGGGAGCCCGATGCGGGACTCGATCCCGGGTCTCCAGGATCACGCCGTGGGCTGAAGGCAGCACCAAACTGCTGAGCCACCAGGGCTGCCCTACAGCTGTTTTTCTAATAGCAAAGCATGTAGTAATGTTTAACTCTTGCTTGGCAGTGAGGACTCAAATTCAGTTTTGTGTTTTAATCTTGATTTTATTTGCATTTTTGTTGCCACCTGTATAATGGCTAATGAGCATCCTTTACAGCTCCACCCCTCTGTGCAATCTTTCTCTTTTTCTTTTGCTACTTTTGTACTTATAAATCTAAATAAGAGAATAAAGGTAAACCCCACTAGAAGATTATGAGACTTCTAGAAAAACTGTCTTGAAGCAAAATTGTGGAGAGGAAGAAAAGATAAATTGAAGGTTGCTACCTTTGTCTGCAGAAAAGACATATAAGAGATTCTCTACTGACCTGACAAAGCCTTCCTTATAAAATACTGTGGACTCTTGGCTGCCTAGTTGACTCTACTGGGGTTGAATTTGAAGAATTAGTAACCAGTTATCATTGTTTTGTTTTGTTTCTTTTTGCTTTGTAACAATTGCATTCCAGTATTGCAGAGCATGCAGTTCTATAGCTGCTAGGGGTAGCCAGGCTATTTTCTAGCTTTTTCTTAATGCACTTAGTTAAGTAGGTCACCAGATAACTTTAAGGGAGAGTACAGTGTGCAGTTTTCTCTCCTCCTGTAACACCAGTCTTTCCATATCAGTATGCTGAGAGTTTAATGTTAAAAACTATTTTCCTCACCAAATAAAGTGTTCCACTTGCCTAGAATCTAGGAGAATGTTTTTATTGGTGTTTAAAGGTATGAATGATGTCAGGGATGGATGGATGAATATATTTGCTTCTATGATCTTGTATGTTTAGTAATTGTGTACAGTAACAGTATTAAATTATTATGATTCTGTGTTTTTATTTTTATTTTTAAAAATATTTTATTTATTTAGTCATGAGAGACACAGAGAGGGAGAAAGAGGCAGAGACAAAGGCAGAGGGAGAAGCAGGCTCCATGCAGGGAGCTCGATGTGGGACTTGATCCCGGGACTCCAGGATCACGCCCTGGGCCGAAGGCAGGTGCTAAACTGCTGAACCACCCAGGGATCCCCTGATTCTGTGTTTTTAGATCATCACTATGAAATAATACAGCAAGTGTAGAATCAGAGGTGGAAGGCAGGTACCTTGAAGATCATCTCCTCCAGTGTTGCAAAACTTACCAGATGATAAGAACTACTTGGATCACTTATTAAGAATAAGGTCCTAGTCCTCAGTCAGAGGTGTTCTAAAACAGAATCTAGGGAAGGAGCCTTAAAATGCATATTGTTAACAGTTACCCTACAGTTAGGTGAGTTTAGAAAATCATTGGTCTAGTCAACCTTATAAATAAGAAAGGTAAACCCTGAGAAGGGGAGAAAGTTAAGTGACTTGCTTAAGGGCTATCTACCTAGTTAATAGCATCAATAGAACTAGAATCCATGTCTCTGTTTTTTTGTTTTTTGTTTTTTTAATTTTATTTATTTATTCATGAGAGACACACACACAGAGAGGCAGAGACACAGGCAGAGGGAGAAGCAGGCTCCATGCAGGGAGCCCGACGTGGGACTCCATCCCAGGTCTCCAGGATCATGCCCTGGGTCGAAGGTGGCACTAAATCCCTGAGCCCCCAGGCTGCCCCATGTCTCTGTTTCTAGACTGGAGCTCTTCCACTCTCTCAAGCAGGCCTTCTGATCCCAAGTTAAAGGTACTCTGGTCAGAGTTAAAGGTAGTTTTGTCATTGAAAAAGCAGATATTTAGGTTTGCCATTGGGTATTACCCTGTGATTTTGATGTCAGTATTTTTGACATCCTGGTTTTGTTACACAGAAAATAAATCTGAACATGTGGGCTCATTTTATTTTAGCTTATTGCTTTGATTGAGTTTTTTATTTTGTTGAGGTCAGCCTAGGAGGGTATTTTAGGAAAGGGGTCTTGAGATTGCTTGAAGCCTTAGTAGGTAAATATAAGGCGTTTCTTTGGAGTTAACTTGTTTTAGGTATCCACAAATGTGTTTTCTTTTTGATTGTTTCTTCTATCAGAGTAGGAAAATTGAATTTGGGACTGTAGGGCGAAACATCTTTGGCTCTTTTTTGTTCACAACACAAGTCTGTAAATTTTCTATTGAAATATTCATCAAAGCAAAGTATGTGCCCCATTCATGCATCTATCTATGCTATGTGTCTTTTTTTTAATTTAAAATAATAGAAATTAAATTCTTACAGAGAATCATACCTGATTTGGGGAGGTTATTTGTGATAATAGGACCATGGAAGCTTGAACATAGCTTTTTAGGTCAGAAGACACCATAGATAAATGCTGGCTTTGACTTAGTGTGGTTTTGGATGAAACAGGACCTTATTCTGCTTTTCTCTTGGTTTTCGTGGGGATTACACACTACCTGCCCCTCCCCACAAAGGGCTCAGAATTATTTAAATTTTGAAACATTCCAAACTCCTGGGAAGGACCAGTTAATTTTAATTATTAGCAAATCTAAACACAATTTAAAATATTGTTACCAGGAAAACTCACAAAATAGACTGAGCCAACATAATATTTATAGTTTTATTGTTCTTGAAATGCTTATTAGACTTTAAAAAACAAATCTCTGGACTCCAATTAGATATTTCCTTTAGTTCTATATAAAGTAGTATATTTCTTTCTAAGGGGCCCTATCTCCTGAACACATATATTACTGATAGTAAACTTCAATTCCAGTAGGCTTTGCTTGGAACATAAAGAATGTTTTTTAAGCTAAATACATGAAAATGAATGACTAGGATTGAATACAATTTATTTTAGTATTCTCTTTTCACCTACTTTTTCTCGGGACACAAACCAGAAACCCCCAATCCTACCAACATTGAAAAAGAGAGACACCAGGAGCACCTGACAGCTCAGTCGGTAGAGTATGCAACTCTTGATCGCGGGGTTGTGAGTTTGAGCTCCATGTTAGGTATTGAGATTACTTAAAAAAAAAGAAAAAAAGTTTTTTTTTTTTTGGGGGGGGTGGTTTAGGTGTTTTTATAAAAGCACAGGGATAGGACCTGCCAGAAGGGGAGCAGGCAGAAAGGGCTGCCTAATCTTTTCTTTTTTTTTTTTTTTTCAGATTTATTTATTTATTTGAGAAAGAGAGAGAAAGAGAGGGAGAGAGAGTGAAGGGGAGGAACTGAGATAGCAAGAGAGAGAATCCCAAGCAGATTCTGCACTGAGCATGGAGCCCATCATGGGGCTTCATCTCATGACTCCGAGACCATGACCTGAGTTGAAACCAAGAGTCAGAGGCTCAACCGACTGTACCGCTCAGGTGCTCCCCTCCCCAAAATATAAAATCTTAAAAAAAGAAAAAGACACTAGGAAGCATTCTTTCTTTCACCAGACTGGCAGCTGTGGAGTGTTTACACAGAGGGGATTCAGGTGGCACATTTTGGAGGGGGAGCTAGGGGACTCATAACAAGTACCTCCTGTAGATGATGTTTATTAGGTTGGCTTAGGGATTGATGGAGATGATGGGGGTGCTGACTCTCCCCCCCCCCCCCCGTTTACAGTAATGCTATCACTATCAGTACTGTTGCAATGATGGTGAGATCGTCATTTCTTCATGCATAACCACCCCCCTTGCTGTCAGACCTGGGTGGGAATATTTCTGTCTTTGAATTTATATCCTGGGTGTGGAAGATACCACTTACTAATGCAAAGGTTAAGGAAAATGTGCTCTTCCTAAATCTACTTAGGACAAGTAGCTTATTCTCTTTAACCCTCAGTTTTTTTTCCATAGTAAAATGGGTTGTTTGCAGACTCCTAGGGTACCTAATAGAATTAATGTGGTAACAAATGTTAAAAATGCTTCTGGTAGTACCTGGCGCTTAGTGCTCAGTTAACCATTATTTTTTGTCATGGTGATGCTATTGGTCTTTATCGTTCTTGGTCTTTCTTTCTTTTTTTTTTTTTTTTGTTCTTGGTCTTTCTTTAGACTACATACTATAGTCAAGAGACACCTTGAGCCATATGTGTTCTTAGTTGTTATGGATGTCAAAATCTTGAAAGTGGCTAATGATTGCAGGTTTTTTTCTTTTCTTGTGATTGAATTCCAGCCTGTTACTGTTTTAATAGTTGCTATTACTTGATAAGATACCCACATGCATACATATTTTGAAGGAAAACAGAACAATCAATTACATATTCTACCCTCCTTAGAGTAAGGATACTGAATTTTAAAAAACCTTCGTTTTGGCTAGTATCAAAAAGACAAGAAATAACAAATGTTGGTGAGGATGTGGAGAAAAATGAACCTACATGCACTGTCAGTGGGAATGTAAATTGGGGTAGCCACTGTGCAAAAGAGTGTGGAGTTTCTTCAAAAAATTTAAAATAGATCCATTAATTTCATTACTGGGTGTTTACCACCAGTAAAGAAAGTAAAGAAAATGAAAACACTAATTTGAAAATATATAAGCACCCTTGATGTTTATTGCAGCATTTTTTACAGTAGCTAAATTATGGACGAGCACAAGTATCCATTGATAGATGAATGGATAAAGAAGATCTGGTATGTATTTATATATCTGGAATATATGTAATGAAATACTACTCAGCCATTTGCAACAGCATGGATGGATTTAGAATAATGCTAAGTGAAATAAGTCAGAGAAAGACAGATACCATATGATTTCACTTTTATGTGGAATCCAAAAAATGAGACAAATGAACAAACAAAAAAATCAGGAATAGACCCATAAATACAGAAAAACAAGCTGGTGGTTGCCAGAGGGGAGGGGGCTGGGAGGATGGGCAAAATGGCTGAAGGGGAGTGGAAGGTACAGGCTTCCAGGTATGGAATGAGTAAGTCACAGGGATAATGGGTAATATCTAAAGGAATATAGTCAGTGTTATTATAATAGCATTGTATGGTGAGCATAGTGCAATGTATAGGTTGTAAAATCACTATGTTTTACATCTGAAACTAAGGTAACGTATGCCAACAATATTTCAGTAATAATAAAACTCTCCAATCTCCTGACTAAGTGACTAAGAAAGACAACAAAGTTTAAAAGAAATAGAGCAAGTACTCATGGATTTTAGAGGCTTTGAATAACCATAGTTTGAAGCCTAAAGGGAAGATCCCACATTACTTTGATAAAATCTTTTAATATTGATTATATCAAAAGCATAAAAAACCATAGCTTCTAATATAGCAAATTTTTGTTGCCGATAGCACTGTAAATCTGTAATACTTTTGGAAGGCAACCAAGAGTCATTAAAATGTCCTACCCTTTGGTTTAGTAATTTTGTCCCCTGGAAATCTTAATTCAGCTGAATAATTCAAGAGGAGAAAAAAAGCTACAGTGGCTTTTTATGTTGCATGTATATTACAACATTATAAATAATGAACAATAGGAAATAAATGTCTGACACTTCAAGGCAGAGCATGGAGGGGAAGGAATTAAGAAATGATAGATGTGGGGTAACCTGGGTGGCCCAGTGAGGGAGTGTCTGCCTTGGGCTCAGGGCATGATCCCAGAGTCCCAGGATGGAGTCCCTCATTGGGCTCCCCATGGGAAGCCTGCTTCTCCCTCTGTCTATGTCTCTGCCTCCCTCTCTGTGTCATTCATGAATAAATAAATAAAATCTAAAAAAAAAAAGAAACTATAGATGTCAACTAATTATGACCATTTAATGATAATGTTGAAAACAATAAAGCAATATGGGAAATTTTATACTGATTATTTTGCACGGATTATAGGCATGCAGAAATATTCAGGTATATGGACTAAAAGGGAACATGGAAATAGAGAAAATAGTCAATGTGCTTAATGACCCTTTGCATACCTTCAGATCCTTTGCCCATTTTTTTTATAATTTTTTTTTGATTTTTATTTATTTATGATAGTCACACAGAGAGAGAGAGAGAGGCAGAGACACAGGCAGAGGGAGAAGCAGGCTCCATGCACCGGGAGCCCGACGTGGGATTCGATCCCGGGTCTCCAGGATCGCGCCCTGGGCCAAAGGCAGGCGCCAAACCGCTGCGCCACCCAGGGATCCCCTTTGCCCATTTTTAAATTGGATTGTCTTTTTATTATTGACTTGTAAGAATTCTTTTTTTAAAGATTTTATTTATTTATTTTGGAGGTAAAGTGCATGTGCACATGTGAGCCGGGGGGGTGGGGGGGTTGGGCAGAGGGACAGAATTTTAGGCAGACACCCTGTTGAGTGTGGAGCTTGATGTGGAGTCTGATCTCAGGACACCGAGATTTTGACCTGAGTGGAAATCAAGAGTTGGACATTTAGCTGACTGAGCCACCCAGGTGCCTCTGACTTGTAAGAATTCTTTTATGTATTCTGAGTACTACCTCACATATATTTATCAGATATATGATTTGGAAATATTTTCTCTCATTCTGAGTTGTCTTTTCATTTTCTTGATAGTAACCTTAAGGCAGGAAAGTCTTTAATTTGATGAGATCCAATTAATCTCTTTTTTTCTTTGTGTGTGTGTGTGTTTAAAGGTTTTATTTAGTATTCATGAGAGACACAGGGAGAAAGAGGCAGAGACATAAGCAGAGGGAGAAGCAGGCTCCTCACAGGGAGCCTGATGTGGGACTTGATCCTGGGACCCTGGAATCACGCCCTGAGCCGGAGGCAGACACTCAACTGCTAACCCACAAAGAGTCCCTCTTTTGTGATTTTATTTTTATTATCATATCTAAGAAACCATTGTTTGATCCATGGTCACAACGATTTATGCCTCTGTCTTCTTCTAAGATTCTCATAGTTTTAGCTCTTATATTTAGGCTCTTAATATATTTTTGAGTTAATTTTTGTATATGGTGTGAGGTAGGGGTCCAACTAACTTATTTTGTGTGTTGATATCAAGTAGTTCCAGCACCATTTCTTGAAAAGACTGTTCTTTCTTCGTTGAATTGTCATATCATCCTTGTCACAAGTCAATTGACCATAAATGTGAAGATTTATTTCTGGACTCTACCTGTCTCACTGATCTGTATATCTTCCTTATGCCAGTGACACACTGTTTTTGGTTCTTGTAGCATTGTAGTAAGTTTAGAAATTGGGAAGTATGAATTCTCCAACTTTGTTCTTTTTTTTTTTTTTCCCATTACAGTTTTGGTTGTCAGGATCCCTTACATTTTCATATGAATTTTTCATGGATCCTGTCCGTTTCTACAAAAAGGCAGTTGGAATTTTGATAGAGATTGTGTTGAATCTGTAGATCAATTTTGGGAGTATTGCAATGTCAATATTAAATATTCCATCCATAAATATGGGATGTCTTTCCATTTATTTAGGTCTTTAGTTTCTTTCAGCAATGTTTTGTGTATTTGCAATCTTTTTGTTAAACAAAACACTTAGGAATAAATTTAACTTTTCAATGCTATTAAAAATGGAATTGTTTTAATTATTTCATTTTCAGGATTATTGATTGCTAATACATAGGAGATTCATTTTTTTATTGTGTCCTGCAACTTTCTGAACTCATTTATTGGCTAACAGATTGTTCTTAAAATATAAAAGTGAGGCTTCTGGGTGGCTCATTCGGTTACGTGTCTGACTCTTGGTTTCAGCTCAGGTCATGATCTTAGGGTCGTGAGATCAAGCACTGTGTTGGGCTCCACACTTAGCAGGAGTCTGCTTAAGATTCTCTGTCTTTCCCTCTCTCTTTGCCCCTTTCCCCTGCATGCTCTCACTCTAGAATAAGCAAATCTTTTGAAAAATATAAAAGTGCTTTTTAAAAACATGTTGAGTGTTTTGGGATTATTTTCTGTTTGTTGCATTCAACAGTTGTGAATTTTATATTTTCCGTTAAAAAAAATTTGTCATTTTTACTTGCCACTTACATATGTATAGAGTGAAGAACCTGCTATTGGTTATTGACAATGTGATTCTTGGGGAAATTTGCAAAGAAAAACTAAATTTTCTATTTTAGATTAGATATATGGGGAATAAAAAGGTTGTACGAATTGTGTCAAAGAGACCAAAGATACAGTTGGCTGGAGCTTGGGAATTTAAAAGTTAATCAGTCTAATATTTAGGTGGCTTTGGGTTCAGATTTAGGATTTGAGCTAGGAGATGAGCACAGAAAAGAGTGTTTTTGTTTGTTTGCTTAATATCTAAGGGGCTTTGTAATGCCTTTCTTTTCTAGGCCATTTTACCAAGGGTTTCCTTAGGGTCAGCTTTAGAGACTAGGGAAAATCCTGGTGTATAGTCACTCTGCATTTCATACTGCCATCATCAGTATAATCCTTGAGGTTTTTGGGTACCAGGTAACCAGAAGAAACAAAATAAAACTCTATTCTCCTTTTCTTTTCTTTTCTTTTCTTTCTTTTCTTTTCTTTTCTTTTCTTTTCTTTTCTTTTCTTTTTTTTCTTTCTTTTTTTCTTTTTCTTTTTCTTTTTCTTTTTCTTTTTCTTTCTTTTCTTTTCTTTTCTTTTCTTTCTTTTCTCCTTTTCTTTTCTTTTCTAAGGTGCTGAGGTGGGGTGAGGAGCTGGTAATCTGAGAGGAAGAATGTTTTCCCATGCTAGCAAAGACAGACTGAGGGCATCATCTGATCTTTATGGGAGTGTGCAAAGCCTCAGTTTTTCCATTTGCCCATCTGCAATCATAAAAACAATGTGCTGACTCAACTTGAAGCCTCTGCAGAATGGCATTTGGGGCTTAGGCAGTCCTCAGAATCATGCAAGGGATGGAAATATTTGAGCGGGTTTTAAGAGGTAACATTAAAAACAGCTAGAATAAGACAGCATGCTCTCTCATCTCCTTCAACATTTGTTTCCTTTGGTCACTAGTGTAACTCTCTGATTTATGGTGTGGCAGGAATAATTTGATCTCTAGAGTTGATTTCTGAGCAGAGATATTTTTCTTACTCCAGTGATTATTAAACTTTAGTGGCATAGGATTGGTTGGGTAGGGGGGGTGAGATTCAGCTGGAAGCAACTTAGTTCAGTAAAGTATTTTTATAATCATAGTGTGTGGGCCATCTGCATAAGTTTTTTTTCTTTGAACTTTTTATTTCCTTGTTCAGTATACACACATTTACCTGCAAAGACTAGAAGAACATTTGCCAAAATGTTAACAATGATTACCACTTGATGGTGGGTTTTAAGGGAGGAAGTCTATTTTTCTGTCTTGCTTCCCATTTTTTAAAACGTGTATTTTGTAATGTTTTGAGAGAAATAAAATCCATTAAAATGTTATTAAAAGTAACTTTTGTAACTTGAACCACTGAGGTAGGTATTAAGTGATACTCAGTATATCTGGGTGAACTTCATGCTTTTTTCCCTTAGGAAATATGGAATATTTTGTCTTAATGCAATTATGCTGTCATTTGTGCCATATATCCCCCTTATTAGAATCCTTAGCGTTTGGGTGAAAGATGAATAGCATTTTAAAGCTCATAAGGTGTGTGTGTGTGTGTGTGTACGCTCGTGTACACGTGCATGCACTACAGCTTAGTAAAATTAACTTTGTATCACATTTATTTTCAGAACATATTATTAGGTGACAAAACGTAGTTTGATTTGTGTCTGGACTGCCTGGAATGAAGCTGTTTTTGATACTTACTGGTAGTCCTTATTAAATCAAAGATTGGTGAAGTGGTTCAATTTTATCCAAATTTGTGCTTTTAATGTAAAGCTGTAATCTCAAAATACTTCTCATTTGGAGATTGATTCTGAAAACTGAAACTTCCTTGTATTTGTAGAAATCATCACTGTGAATCCAGTGATGATCATTAAAAGGAGCCAAAAAAATAAAAGGAATGTTTTGGAATCACTCATGCTTGAAACTCGGTCGTTTCCAGTCTTACACATTTTGCTAAAATAAAAAGACATTTTAACTTTGGTGAGGATCAAGGTTTTTTTATTTTTGTTTTTGTTTTTTGGGTTTGATTGTACTCCTGTAAAATTGAACACCTATTATACATCATTATTCCAAACAGATAAAAAGATGTGATTTACTTTCTTTTTCTGAATGTATACAGAAACTTTATAGAATAAGTTAGCTATCATTTGGATGTTTTTCCTAAAGTCTGTTTATATTTTATTATTTATTAAAGAATTTATTTTTAAAGATTTTATTTATTTATTCATGAGAGAGAGAGAGAGAGAGAGGCAGAGACACAGGCAGAGGGAGAAGCAGGCTCCATATATGGAGCCCGACACGGGACTTGATCCCGGGTCCTCAGGATCACACCCTGGGCTGAAGGCGGTGCTAAACCGCTGAGCTAAACCCGGGCTGCCCTAAATAATTTATTTTTAAGTAATCTCTATACCCAATGTGACGCTTGAACTCACAACCCCAAGATCAAGGTTACATGCTCTTCTGACTGAGCTAGTTGGGCATCCCCTAAAACCTATTTTCAGTTTTTAAATTTTAATTTAGTTTTTCAAAAGATTACATTTATTAGAGAGAGGATGAGTGGCAGGAGGAGGAGAGAGAGAGGGAGAAGGAGAAGTAGACTCCTTGCTGAGCAGGGAGCCTGAAATGGGGCTTGATCCCAGGACCTTAAGATCATGACCTGAGTCCAAGGCAGATGCTTAACCTACTGAGCCACCTAGGTGCCCCTAATTTAATCTTTAAAGATTTATTTATTTTAGAGAGAGGGAGAGGGGCAGTGAGAGAGAAAATCTCAAGCAGACCCCTCACTCCGCTGAATGAAAAGCCTAACATGGGGCTCTATCTCATGACCCCGAGATCACTGAAATAAAAAATTGGTCGCTCAACTGACTGAGCCTTGCAGGCGCCCCTGAAGTCTGTTTTTAAATGACGTAAAATAATGACAATGGATTTTGCTTCTACTCCTTTTACCTGACTGCCCAAGAAAATGAAGCATTTTAGGAAGAGAAATTGATGTTTGCTTTACTTAGAAACAATTTTGCTCTTAAATAGTCCCATGCACATTAGACAAATCTATTATTTACTCAGTTCCTTGGTGCTTAAAAATATATACACATATTGGTAGGTTTCTTCTTCAGTGAAGCTCATCACTTGACACAAAACTTCCCACCATCATTTAGGCACAAGCCTCTTAAATATGAATGGACAGCCAAACATATCTGGATGTTTGAGGAGAGCCTCCAGTAGTTTCATAGTGAGACTAAACAAACAGAAAAAAGAACCTTAATTGACTTAATCTGGTTTAGCTCACATTAGCCTAAAATCCGACAGACCAGCAGTTATTTCTATGGGTATTACTTTCTCAGTGACCTCTTAAGGCCACTTACCAAACGAGCAATTTGTAGCAAATGTGAAGATTTGCTGCCTCTTTGTGCATGGTATCAGTGGAATCTTCCTGTGCTCATTCAGCCCACCTGATTGAGGCTCCCAGCGAGGTTGAATGTTCATAAAAAACTCCCATAAGGCTTGCCTTGCCTCCACACACATTCAGAGGGCTAACGCAGGCATTTCTGGCCAAGGAAATCATTACCTGGTAATTTTTCTTTTCTCCTTTTACTACAAGATTTCATTTTTCTTTTTTTAAAAAAGGTTTTATATATTTATTTGGAAGAGAGAGAGAGAGAGAGCACACAAATAGGGGGGAGGGGCAGAGGGAGAGGGAGAAGCAGGCCCCTTGCTGAGCAGGGAGCCCTATGCAGGGCTTGATCCCAGGACCCCGAGATCATGACCTGAGCTGAAGTCAGCTGCTTACTGACAGAGCCACACAGGCGCTCTTTACTGCAAGATTTCTTTTTTAAGAAATATTTTATTTATTTATTTATTCATGAGACACAGAGAGAGACTCAGAGACACAGGCAGAGGGAGAAACAGGCTCCATGCAGGGAGCCAATTCCTGTTCTCCAGGATCACACCCTGGGCTGAAGGCGGCGCTAAACCACTGAGCCACCCGGGCTGCCCTGCAAGATTTCTTAAAGCAGAGTATTTATCTCCTTTTCCTTGTCCCTGATGGATTCATCTTTGATCTACAGTCTGGCTTCAAACTGTCACACCAGTGATTTCCTGTATTGCTGGATCCATGTCTTGGTTGTCATTGTTCCCATGTTCCTCGTCTCCCTTGCTGTTTTTGGCGCTGAGGCGAGGACCCCTCTTCTTTCCAGCTTGGCTCTGGTGGCATGATACATACAGCCCAGCCTTGATTCTCTTCCTGGCTTTCTTTGATTTCTTCCTTTTTAATTTTAGGTTCTTGGTTTCTTCCTTCCATTTCTAATCAGCGTTCCCCAAGAGTTTGCCTTTATCTCTGCCTTCCATGGTCTTTTTCCCTCTTTAGAAAACTTGCTTTGGGGCCACTTGGGTGGCTCAGTTGGTTGAGCATCTGACTCTTGATTTCAGCTCAGGTCATGATCTGAATCAAGCCCCAAGTCAGGCTTCTCTCTCACTGGGAGAGTGGGGGTCTGCTTGAGATTCTCTCTCCCTCTGCCCCTTCTCCCTCTACAAAAGGGAAAACTTTCTTTGACTCATCTTCAATCCATAAGCATTTTTTGAGTGTCATAGTATAAATGACTATGTGGGATGCAAAGATGAATTAGTTATGTCTCCTTTCAAGTAGCTTGCAATACATATTTTTGCTCTTTACCCCCCTGTATCTTGTTACCAAACTTAATTGACATATTTTGAAAATTCCTCATACACTTTTTTCCTCTCCATTTCTGCTATTACTCCTGCCCTTAGTCCCTTTAATTTATACCTCATTCAGTGCCTGCTATGTTTTAGATGTTCCGTAAATGTATTTTGAATGAATAAATCAAATCAGTCTCTCCATCTTGATTATTGTAAAACTTACAAGTTGACTTAAAAAAAAAAGATTTTATTTATTTATTTATGAGAGACACAGAGAGAGACAGAGACATAGAGGGAGAAGCAAGGTCCTCACAGGGAGCCTGATGGGGGACTCAGTCCCCAAATACTGGGATCCCAACCTGACCCAAAGGCAGACACTCAATCACTGAGCCACCCAGGTGTTCCCAAAATGACTTTCTTTAGTCTATTTCATCAAATATACCTCTGCCAAGTTGATCTTCCTTAAATGTAACTTTCATCTTAGCAGGTTATCAAAAAATGCCATAAGATTTAAATAATATTATTTGCTGTAGATTGAACTGTGTGCCCCCCCCCCCCCAGGGCCTATATTGAAGCTCTAATCTCCAGTGTAATGGTATTGGAGATGGGACCTTTGGAAGGTCATTAGGGTTAGATGAAGTGATAAGGGTGGAGCTTACGCTTACTGGGGTTTGTCAGAAGAGGAAGAGAAGTCACCTTCTCTCTGCCATGTGAGGACATGGTGAGAATGCACCCATCTTTAAGCCAGGAAGAGAGCTCTGGCCATGCACAGAATCAGCTAGCATCTTGATCTTGGACTTCACAGCTTCTGTTGTTTACACCATCCATCTATGGTATTTTTACTTATCCAAATAGCCAGGATAAAACAATTGATAAAAGCAAAATGAATAAGTTCTAGATGTCTGCTGAATAACATCATACGTACAGTTCACAGTACTGTATTCCACACTTTAAAAATTGTGGTTATTTTTTATTTATCTTTATTTTTTTAAAGATTTTATTTATCCATTCATGAGAGACAGAGAGAGAGAGAAAGAGAGGCAGAGACATAGGCAGAGAGAGAACTAGGCTCCATGCAGGGAGCCTGATGCAGGACTCATCCTTGGACTCCAGGATCACGCCCTGGGCCGAAGGCAGACGCTCAACTGCTGAGCCACCCAGGTGTCCCTATATTCACCTTGTTGTACACACCAATCTTCAGAACTCTTTTCATCTTGCAAAAATGCAACTCTGTACCCATTAAACAACTCCTGTTCTCCTTCCTCCTGGCCCTGGCAACCACCATTCAATTTTGTCTCTAAATTTGACTACACTAGGTACATTGGATGAGTAGAATCATATAGTATTTGTTATTTGTGACTGGCTTATTTCACTTAGTATAATGTCCTCAAAGGTTCATCCACGTTGCAGTGTGTGTTAGAATATTCCTTTTCAATGAATATTCTATGTTCTTATATTCTAGGAATATATTCCGATATATTATAAATTTCTTAATATTTATATATTAAATATATAATTATATATTATATATTTTTATATATTTATATATAAAATATATAAATATTATATATTCCTTATATATAAAGGAATACAGAATATTCCTTTCAAGGAATATTCTATATTCTATATATTATTCATCCTTTTCAAGGATGAATAATATTTCATCGTATGTATGTACTAAAAGTTAGTATGTACTAACTTTTTTTGATCCATTCATACATCCATGGACACTTGGGTTGCTTCCACCTTTTTACTGTTGTGAATAATACAGCTGTGCATATAGGTGTATAGTCATTCAAATTCCTAATGTTAGTTCTTTAGGTTATATATCCAAAAGTACAATTGATGGATCATATGGTTATTATGCTTTTAATTTTTTAAGGAACTGAATATTTTTTAAAACAGCAAAATATTAGGAGCTCCTTGGTGGCTCAGTTGGTTAAGTTTGAGATTCTTGATTTCACCTTAGATCATGATCTAAGGGTTGTGAGATCAAACCCTACCTCAGCTCTGTGCTGGGTGTGGAGCCTGCTTAAGATTCTCTCTCTCCTCCTTCCTCTGCCCCTTGTCCCCTTCCTTAAAGAAGAAATGTTTAAAATATATATATATTAATGATCTAAAAATCCAGTATTGAGGAATGGTTAAGCAAATCTAGGTATGTACATATGATGCAGCCATCTAGAGTAACATTTTTATTTATTATTTATTTGAGAGAGAGAGAGAGAGAGAGAGAGACCAACCATCAGAGGAGTAGTGGGGCAGAGGGAGAGAGAGAAAGAGCATCTCAAGCAGACCCCATGCTGAGTGGGGAGCTTGACATGGGGCTCAATCTCACAACCCTGAAATCATGACCTGAGTCAAAATCAAGAGTCAGACACTTAACCAGCTGAGCCAACCAGGTGCCCCCGCATTTTAAAGTTTTCTTAAGTTTTTTTTTTTTTTTTTTTTTTTTTAATAATCTCTACATCCAGCGTGGGGCTTGAATTCACAACCCTAAGACTGAGAGTCATATGCTCTTCCTACTAAGCTAGCCAGGTACCACTAGAGTAACATTTATTTATAAAGTTTTTATAAAACATGGGGAAATGGTTAATTTAAGTGAAAAAAGCAACAGACTCTCAAATAGTTTTGAAAACTTCAGAAAAATTGTTAGAAAATAACACAAAATGTTAATAAAAATAGGATTTTTTTTGGTGTGTTTTCTAAATTGCACAGGCATTACTCTTATGATTTTGGGGGGAAAATACAAGAAAACCCTCCAAGAGTCCCCATATCTACTGTGTAGAATCCAGGCCCTTCCAGAATTGCTGAGGTCTTTATACTCTGGCTCTAGCCCATATCTGACCTTTTGTCAGAAAGAGCTAATCTCATAACTGCCTATGTAACATATGTATATGTATGTGCATATATGTTTGTATCAGCATATGTATAAATGTTTATATGTATATGTACCATGGCCAATACTTCTGTTCATGTTCCTCTCCTATAAAAAGATACTCAGTTCTGCTTATCTAAAACTCTTCTCTGCCTGTAACACCTAGTTAAAATTTCATTTTTTTTCTGAAGGCTCTGCTGATCTCTGAAGTCTCATGCCAGTTATAATTATGTGCCACAATTAATATCTCATTTCTTACTTCTTTTCAGTCTCTAATGCTACCTCTGTATCTCTTAAACTGCTTGTCTGGAAGATTCACCTTGCTTTTCTCTGCTTAAGTAATGGAAAATTCATCTTTCTCTATGCAACTTTTTATTTTGGAGAATTGCAACACAAAAAAAGTTTAGTATATGTGCTGCCAAAGTGAGCACAATACAGAAAAAGTTTAAATAACAGTACAATGCATTGCTGTATACCCCTCACCTGTATTCACCATGTTAATATCTTGCCACGTGTTTCTTTTTTTATGTATATGTATGTACATAGGTGTGTATATGTGAATGTATATATGTATCTGTGTGTGTATACAAATATATGTATCTTTTTTACTGAACCATCAGTCATTGGAAAGTAGGTTGCAAATATCATGCTACTTCACTCCTAAGTACTTTAGCGTGTATCTCTTCAGTATATAAGGATAGTTTCCTAAGTCACAATACCACTATCACAGTGAAGAAACTTAATGTCAATATAAACATGTTTAATATTCAGTCCATGGTCATTTAATTGTCCTTTTAGGTGGTCATTAATCTAGAATAGCTCCCTTTCCTTTTTTTCTTTCATGACATTGACATTTTTGAGGTCTAGGCTAGCTGATTTGTGGAATATTCTATAATCTGGGTTTGTCTGATTTTTTTGTTTTCCCCTTATAGGAATCAAGGTGAATTTTTTTTTTTAACAAGAACACAGCATTGTAAAGTGCCTTCCCCCTTTAATATTTAATGAGTAATTTGTGGGGTGATATTTTGAGATTGTATACATATCCTGGACCCCCAAAGACTTTCATCCATGGGTTTTTAGCATCTTACTCCTTTTATTTTTTATTTTTTAAAAATTAAAAAAAATTTTATTTATTCATGACACACAGGGAGAGAGGCAGAGACACAGGCAGAGGGAGGGAGAAGCAGGCTTCATGCAGGGAGCCGACGTGGGACTCGATTCTGGGTCTCCAGGATCATGCCCTTGGCTGAAGGCAGTGCTAAACTGCTGGGCCATGGGGAGGGGGTGGGGGTGCCCGGCGTCTTACTCCTTTTAAAGAGTATTATTCTGCAGTCACTTTCACCTTTGTCCATCCTTGTCTATGGTAGTCTGTTCTTTCTTCCATTCTAGCATGAACATAGATGCTTGAGGTAGGAAGAGGTTGTAGTGAATCTAGTTCAAACATCTTTTTTTTTTTTTTAATATTATTTATTTATTCGTGAGACACAAAGAAGGGCAGAGACATAGGCAGAGGGAGAAGCAGGCTCCCTGTGGATCATGACCTGAGCAGGCTCCCTGGGATCATGACCTGAGCCAAAGGTAGCTGCTCAACCTCTGAGCCATACAGGTGCCCCTAAACATCTTATTTTCTAGATGAGCATTAAGTGATTTGCCCAAGAGCAATTGTGTAGTGACAAAGTTAGGACTAGAACCTGGATTTTCTGGTTCTTAATCCAGTCCTCTTTCTACCTGCCTCTTATTGACACTTCGTCAATAATACAACACATAAAAGCAATATGTACTACCTCAAATAGAGTAGAAGTTTTTTGCAAGTAGAGAGAAAGCATAGGTTGATTTTTCTTCTGCATCCTTTTTTTTTTTTTTTCCATTTATTCCAAAGAGGCAAATAAGCCTCTTCTCCCAGCTTGTCCTTCTCATATCTTTCAGGCTCCAGCCATACTAAGGTAGAGCTCTGTCCTCTATCTCCTCTGTTTTTCTATGTGCTATTCCTTTGGCTGGTAACAGTAATCCTCTTTTTAATGTATTTTATTTTTTATTTATTGACAAATTTTATTTTTGACAAATAAGCATTCCATATGTTTCAGGTATATAGTATGTTTGGATATACATATGTATTGTGAAGTGATTACCACAATCAGATTAAATAACATATCTTTTTTTAAGAATTTTTTAAAAAAGGATTTTATTTATTTGACAGAGAGAGAAAGAGCATAAGCAGGGGAAGCAGCAGGCAGAGGGAGAGGGAAAAGCAGGCTCCCCACCTAGCAGAGAGCCCCATGTGGGGCTTCATTTCAGAACTGTTGGATTATGACCTGAGCTGAAGGCAAACACTCAAGCAATTGAGCCACACTGGGGCCCTTAATTAACATATCTATCACCTCCTGTAGTTAACTTTTGTGTATGTGTAGTGAGAACCCTGGGGATTTACTCTCATAGCAAATTTCAGTATAGACTAGATTATTATTAACTATAGTCATTATGTTGTACATTAGGTCTCCAGAACTTATTTATCTTATAACTGAAAGTTTATACTCTTTGATTAACATCTTCTCCTTTCTCTTACCACTCCCCACCCTCTGGTAACCACCATTCTACTTTGTGTTTTGTTTTGTTTTTTTTATTTTTTTTATTTATTTTTATTTTTTTTAAATTTTTTTTTAATTTTTTATTTATTTATGATAGTCACAGAGAGAGAGAGAGAGGCAGAGACACAGGCGGAGGGAGAAGCAGGCTCCATGCACCGGGAGCCTGATGTGGGATTCGATCCCGGGTCTCCAGGATCGCGCCCTGGGCCAAAGGCAGGCGCCAAACCGCTGTGCCACCCAGGGATCCCTGTTTTGTTTTTTTTAGATTCCACATATAAATAAAATCATGGAAGATTTGTCTTTCTTTGGCTCATTTTACTTAGCGTTACATCCTCTCAGTTCAACCCTGTTGTTGCAAATAGCAAGATTTCCTTCTTTTTAAAGGCTGACTAGTATTTGTGTGTGTGTGTGTGTGTGTGTGTGTGTGTAACATTTATCTCTTCTCTGTTGGTGGACACTTAGGTTGTTTCCATATCTTGGCTACTGTGAAAAAAGCTGCAGTGAATGTGGTAGTGCAGGTATCTCTTCAAGATCATGATTTTATTTCTTTTGGATATATATCCAGGAGTGAGATAGCTGGATTATATGGTATTTCTATTTTTAATTTTTTGAAGAGCTTCCATATTGTTTTCCATAGTGGCTGTGCCAATTTTCATTCCTACCAACAGTGCACAGGAATTTTCTTTTTCTCCATATCTTCTCCAATACTTGTTATCTTTTGACTTTTTGATCCTAGCCATCCTAACAGGCATGAAGTGATAGCTCATTGCGGTTTTGATTTTCTTGTCCCTGGTAATGATGTCAAGCACATTTTCATTATCTCTTGGTCATTTCTATGTCTTCTTTGGAAACATGTCTATTTGCCTCCTTTGCCCATTTAAAAGATTGAGTTATTTGGGTTTTGCTCTTGAGTTATAGGAGTTCCTTATGTATTTTGGATTATTAATTGCTCATCAGATATATGGTTTGCAAATGTTTTTTTATTTTTTTTCCATTCCATAGGCTGCTTTTTTATTTTTTTAAAATTTTTATTTATTTATGATAGTCACACAGAGAGAGAGAGAGAGAGGGGCAGAGACACAGGCAGAGGGAGAAGCAGGCTCCATGCACCGGGAGCCCAACGTGGGACTCGATCCCGGGTCTCCAGGATTGCGCCCTGGGCCAAAGGCGTGCACCAAACCACTGCGCCACCCAGGGATCCCCATAGGCTGCTTTTTTATTTTGTTGTTTGATTGCTGTGTAGAAGCCTTTTAGTTAGATGTAGTCCTGTTTGTTTATTATTGCTTTTGTCACCTGTGCTTTTAGTGTTAATTCCAAAGAATCATTGCCAAGACCAAAGTCAAGGAGTCTTTCCCCTGCTTACCTTCTCTTTTTGACTAATATGCAAACTATGTTGAGTTCTGCAAAGGAGGCCTTTACCTACCTACCTTTAGGCTGAGCTAGGTGCCCTCTTTTGTTATTACAGGACCCTGTTCATATCTCATATATCACCATGTTGATCTCTTTTTTCTTTTGATAATTGTTGTTCACAGTTATATTTTCCTCTACCGGACTGTGAGCTCCTTGAAGTCAGGAATTGTATTTTATTTTTATTTTTATTTTTATTTTTTTAGGAATTGTATTTAGTTCATCTCTAGGCTTGCCATTTTGAGTGATCAATCAACATTTGCTTAGTGAAGCCATTTCAGCTCTGTGGTCATTGATTGCTTTACCATAAAGATATGATTGAGACTCAGACTCCATGTCCCTCCAGTTCTAACAGTTTCCATAAATATTTGACATCTAATAGGGAGGGCAGTGTAGAAAGTGGAAAGCTACTTCATATGTTATATAAGTCCTTTAGAAACATAGGGGGAAGGGGCACCTGGGTGGCTGAGCCAATTAAGCATCCACCCCTTGGTTTCGGCTCAGGTCATGATCTCAGGTCAAGGGTTGTGAGATCGAGTCCCATGTCAGGCTCTGTTCTCAGTGGGGAGTCTACTTGGGATTCTCTTTCTCCCTCTGCCCCTCTCCCTGCTTACATGTGCTCTCTCTCTCTCTCAAAAAGAAGAATGAGTTAGTTGGTGCTTTAGGGATCATTGAAGTGCTTTAACAATGAGAGGATGGAGGTGTTCTTAGGGCAGTGTGGGAGAAGGCTAAAGGCTGAGGTAGGGGTCAGAGCATTTCAGTTGGAGGGACCAATATTGATGGTATGGGAATCAGAAATACTGTGTTTTGGGAGAGTTTGAACTGTTGACTTGACTGGCTTTCAGGATTTTTTTCCCTCTCTATAGTATGCACAGATTGTCCTTTGTATGTATTGATTGCTGTCCTTAGTGTTTTCCGTTTAGCTTTTAGGGATACCTAGGTGACATTTATTGATACTAATTGAACATTTGTATTACCAGAAAAGTCTCTTGTTGGGTCAGTTTCTACCCTGGAAGACTTTTTAAAGCAGTTGTGGTGTAGCTGATGTTCCAACTAAAGTGCTGTTTTTAAAGGTCTATTCTCTGCTGTTGTGCAGTGGTCTGGGGTTAGATAGGTTAAGCCTCAGAGGAAGTACATTAATAATTGAAAACCTGTGAGGAATTACTGCTTCAGTTCTTAATTTTCAGTGTCTTCTGTAGCTTGAGGGTGTGACTTAACTCCTTTGGTTCACCTCTGGGATAGGACTTCAAATGCCACAGAGAAAGGGCCAGGGACCTCAACGTAAGTTTTATTTTCCAGCTATTTACTTCTCAAATAAGAACACCCAACAACATACTAATATAAGGTACCAACTTGGGGAAAATAATATTTTTTCTGGGAAAGAACTAAACACATACATTTTTTTCCTTTCCTTTCCTTTTTTTTTTTTAATTGAAATGTAGTTGTCCTACAATATTATATTAGTTTTGGGTGTACAGCATAGTGATTCAACATTTATATACATTACGAAGTGATCACCATAATAAATGTAGCTGCCATCTGTCACTACACAAAGTTGTTAGCTATTATTAACTATATTCCCTATGCTATACATAGCATCCCCTTGTCTTATAACTGGAAATTTGTACCTTTTGATTCCCTTCCCTGTTTCACTCTTCTTCTACCCACCTCCCCTCTGACAACCACCAGATTGTTCTCTGTCTGTCTGTTTCTGTTTTTAAATACATGCATTTTTAATGTGTTAGTGTCCGTTTTTTCTTTAATATCTATTCCTGCTTGTATTTCGAATAACTCTTAGTCAAATGCCAGAATTTTTTGCTTACAGTAAATGTTGCTAAAACCGGAAATGTGAACCATTAAAGAACTGATTCTTTTCTTATAAATATTGGCTTACTCTGAACAAGTTTATAGTTACTAACCTCATTGCCATAAATTCCCCAGTCATATGTTTTGTAATCCCTTCTCTGGCATACATTTTAATCGTTGTTTTACTGCTTTATAGGCACTAATCCCTTTATAGTTTCCTGGGTTTTAAAATAAACCAATAAAAGGTTTGGTTTTATATTTGATAGCCATGCTTCACCGTACTCTAAAGCTGTGACTAAGTTCAGGCAGGCAAAAAGCTTTTGATGCAGAATGCCTTTGTTTCTGTGTTTTAGAAAAATGTATTTGTTTTCCGGTGTTTCACATCCTGATGATTTTACATACAGGCTAGGAGTTTTAAAATATTTGGAAATATTTATAAAGAAAATACTGAAATACTGAAAATACTTTACACTGAAAATACACAATTAAAAACACTGGTCTTTCAGAATTTTCTCTTATCAATAAGTTTTGAAAGATCTCTTCTATTTTGAAATGTACTGTTATTTCTTATTGGTAAGCAAGATTGTCACAGTCCTCCTGGCACTTACAGTTTAGTGGAGGAGACAGACAATTTTAAAATTATCACACAAATCAATTTGCCATCATGGGACGTACTCTGGAGGAAAGTGCTTAGTGCCTTGAGAGCACATCAGGTGGGAGTGAGGGAAGGAAGTGACTTGAGATCTGACAGATATGTAGGAGTTAGGAGGGGAGATTTGGGTGTGGAAGAGAGAATATTACAGAGAGATGTTATAATGTGGGAGGTAACATTGCATATTCAAGGAACTGAAAGATTTGTGTGGCTAGAACACAGAATTTGTGTGTGTTGGTGGGTAGGACGTGGCACAAAAATGCAGCCAGAGGATTGAGCAAGCAATCCTTGACTGAGCAAGCATCAGTCAAGCCATGGGTGCCATACTAAAGGTTCTAGCATTTCTTCTAAGAGCAGTCAATTGCCTTTGAAGCATTGAGGATATATGAATATGACATGATTAGAATTGCATTTTGAAAAAAATCACTGTCGTCTATGTGGAAAATCCATTGGAGAGTAGTGAGAAAGGATGTAGAGGGGCTAGCATTAGGTGGCTATTGCAGAAGTCTGGTGAGAGCTGGTGCTCTGGGCCTGTGGAGGTGGTGGTTGGGATGAGAGAGGTGGACTGATTCTGGAGATGCTGAAGAAGGCAAGACTTTACCAAACTCCTTTTCGCTGATACAGACAGACAGGCAAAATATGGGGACTGTCTCTAAAACTGAGGCCCAGGGCAGCCCCGGTGACACAGCGGTTTAGCGCTGCCTGAGCCCAGGGTGTGATCCTGGAGTCCCGGGATCGAGTCCCACGTCGGGCTTCCTGCATGGAGCCTGCTTCTCCCTCTGCCTGTGTCTCTGCCTCTCTCTCGCTCTCTCTGAATAAATAAATAAATAAATAAATAAATAAATAAATAAATAAATAGATCTTTAAAAATAAAAAATAAAACTGAGGCTCAAAAAGTCAAAGGCTATGTGATCAATGAGCAGAAGCATACTTGGGACCTGAAGGGTAGGCGTTTGAGCAAAAACCCACTGCTCTGTTTGGAGAACTTAGTTGACCAACACCACACCAGCAACAATGTTCAGTTCTTGTGAATTAAATCTAAATATAGGCAACAAACTCCCACCTGACAGTGAGTGGTGCTTTGGCTCATTGGTATATCACTTTAGTCACTTGTACCTTCTGATGAGGGAACCCACCCATTCCAACTATTTGGTTGAGAACAGACTTACTAATACAGGCAATCTGCTTGATAATATTTAGTTATTGAGTCTATACTAACTTAGTTTTAGTTGGAGAAAGATGCCTACTATATGCCCACTGTAGAAGGGGAGAAAGGACTCCAGCATGTGATTGCAGTGTGAGAAATCCTATTGTAGAGAAGTATGCAGTTTCTGTGGGAGCCCAGAGGAAGGACTTTGGGCCAAGAGTCAGTCTGAGGTCAGTGCTGTTATTTCATTCATTATATGGTCATTCTTCCTGAACAAGAAGAGACTATAGCTGTTGTCAGGCAAATGTGTCCAGAAAGTAGTTAGTTGATTAATTTGGTAGGGGAAAATACAGTTAAGGTAACAGTGAAAAGCTTTTAAGTTATAAAGGCTCAAGTTTCAGGTAACGAACTTAGCTAAATAAATTGCCTTAGGCCTAACCTTATGGAAATAATATGAAAACCAGAGTCTTACCATATTTTTTACTGTGTACTTTTTTTTTTAAGATTTTATTTATTTATTCATGAGAATACACAGAGAGGAGAGAGAGAGAGGCAGAGACACAGGCAGAGGGAGAAGCAGGCTTCATGCAGGGAGCCTGACGTGGGACTCGATCCAGGGTCTCCAGGAGCCACCAGGGCTGCCCCTTACTGTGTACTTTTAAAGTTAATACTTAACTTTTAAGTATTTAAAAGTTAACTCCATATAATTATTTTATATGGTATTAATATTTTATCAGAAAATTATTTTCCTTTGAAACTGATGTGGGAAAAGTAATTTTAAGGGGCCACTTTCTCTTTTTCAATAAAATGATTATAATGCAAGAGTTATAAAAGTCTTAGCAGTTTGTTTCGCAGAAATTTTATTAGAATACATCTCTTCCTTTAAGCAAGATACACTTATGCCTTTTTTTTGCCCTCTGTAATATTAGTTCCTCCTGGGAGCAATAGGAAATTATTTCTTTTAAGTTTGTATCATTCTGTGGGCTTGGAATAGGCCTACATGCTTTTAATAACTTGCCAAACTGAATCTACCTCTGTTTTGCAGTGCATTTTACAATTATTTGTCTACAGTTTCGAGATACTAATTTTAATACCCTTTTTAGAAAACATGAAGTAAGAACTGTTTTGAGTAAGCTTGCTGGGATTTGTTAGCGTGGTGCCAGGGAACGCTACACTTCTTTCCTGAGGAACCTCAGTGTTCGGGCATCATAGTATTCCATGCCCCCTGGTAGAAACCCTGTGGGAGATGTGTATCTTTCACATGTATCAGCGCTGAAACTAAAAATGCTTCTGCTTCTATACTTGAACATAAAGCCTTGATGGTTCTGTGCTGGGCAGGGTGTGCTGACAGGGCCAGTATCTCTATATGTTGGTGGTGTCATTGTAAGGTCAACTGGTATATTACATGGAAACATGGAATTATTTCCTATTGATGAGTGTGAAAGAAAATATGACTTTAGTATGTATTGAATTAACTGACTATTCTCTTGAGTCAGTTTATTGAGTTTATTGAGTCAATATCCTACCAGTTATATTCTGGAACTTTATGGACAGTGACGAGATTTTTCATGGAAGATTTATGGAGAAAAAAAGTTCTAAAACTAAGAAGTGATTGTTTCAGATTTTATTTAGATTGTGAATTAAAACTGGTTTAGCAAAGGGAGAGTTTTCTTGTAATAATAACCATCACTCTGTTTGTTGAGTGTTTACCATATGCCAGGTATTGTGCTATTTAATTTTAGCAGTCCAATGAAATAGATTTTAGAACTCCTAATTTATAAGTCAGGAAACTGAAGCTCAGAAAGTCCAAATTACTGCTCAAGATTACTCTGTAAGTGACAGAGCAGGCATTGAATCTCCAACTGCTGAAAGACACTTATCCCCTGTGCTATTTTATATGTAAAGTTGTTTGTTTTTTAACAATTTGGGTTTAATAAGTTCACAAATCAGTGAATACATATTTATAAGACAGTGAGGGACTGGATAGAAGTCAGTCTTTAGATGTCTCCTATCACATCCACTGAAAAATACTTATGGAGCTGTGTGTGCTGTATATTAGCTGCTGTACTTCCAGGGACAGTGCAAAGATGAGGGCTTCTTGGCCCCCTCTTTGGTTCGGGGATTTGCAGCAGTGTATTAGCCAAGGAAAAAGACATTACCAATTATTATTGGGGAAGCTGGTGTTTTAGAATAAAGAGTGCTATTAAAAACCACTTGGGGGAGGAAGAGACTTCAAGGAGTATTTGGCTATTTGAGGAGGACCTTGAAAGATGAGTAGGATATCTGCTGGTAGAGATAGAGGTGGGAGAGGCCATTTCCTCCTGAGAGGAGGAGTGTGAGAAAGGCCAGGGAGCGAGAGTGTGGGGGATGAGGGTGGAAAGGTAAACTGGTCTAGAAGTGAAAGCTTTTGAGTGCTAGGATGAGTGATAATAAACTCCATGCACTAGGAAATTATGTTTTCATTAACATTTATCATCAGTTATGCTTGGTCACTGTTTTTAGGAAATCAGAAAACTATCATTTTTAGGGTTATAGGTTTTTCTTCTCAGTTAAGATGGCTCTTTTGATAACCTTTATTTGGGTCAGGATTTCTTACAGGTCTAAAGTCTTGACTTGTCCTTGGAATTAAGCAGTAACGGAAGAAAACTGTATTTTAAAGCATTGACTTGTTTCTCTAATTTCTCTTTATTTAAAAAAATTTTTTTTAGAGAGAGTGTGCGAGCTGGGTGGGGGGGTAGGGAGGGGCAGAGGAAGAGGGGGAGAGAGAATCTCAAGCAGGCTCCACACCCAGTGTGGAGCCCAACCCCGGGCTAGATATCAGGACCTTGAGACCATGACCTGAGCTGAAATCAAGAGTCAGAGGCTTCACTGACTGAGCTCCCAGGAGCCCCTTCTGTTCAGTTTTGATATGGTTTAAGGTGCCATATAGTAATTAATCTGGCCGTGTAAACTGGTAGACTGCTCACCTTGACATTACTTTTTGCTTCTTTGAAATAAATCCTTAGTCTATCACAATCAGAAATCAGAAAACTATCATTTTTAGGGCTACAGGGCTATATCCAGAATACAATACTAAATAGCAGTTTCTCTTGGACAGAGAGTTGCAGGTATGTACTGAAGGTATGCAGATAGAAGATAGAAAGTCTGCTTTTCATTTTTTCCTTCCTACATTGAATTTGGGATTCTTCTATACAGTTAGTTTCAGAAAGCAATATTAAATGGAGAGCAAAGAAATCAAAGTGAATATATTTTGAAGTTGGATGATTTTTGGCATGGCCTCATCTTTAAAACAATTTCCTTTTCCTGTGTAGACTGTTGAATCTAAATTGACTTGTTCTGAATTCCAGCAAATTGTGTTCGTTCTTCACTACTTGGACTTTGTGTTTTGGCTTGTGATAGCTATTTCAGGTTGGTGCTTTTTAGATGATAGTCAGAATTCAATGTGTGCTTTTGGAGGCAAAGATGGTTATCCTGTTTTTTCTAAGTTTCGAGCTCATTTGAGTACACTTACCAATATAACTTGCACATAAACCAAATATGTTACTTCTGTTCAGGAAGTATTAATGAAGAAATGCCAACATCTGACTTTGAACTCTGGCTCCTCTGCTTCATAGCTGTAGGACACTGGGCAAGTGATTTTAGCTTATCTGGAAGCCTCTGAATCCTCGTCTTTACAGTGAGAATAGTTCAGGCACCTGGATGGCTCAGTGGTTGAGCATCTGTCTTTGGCTCAGGTAGTGATCCCGGGGTCCTGGGATCGAGTCTTGCATTGGGCTTCTCCCTCTATGTCCCTGCCTCTCTCTGTGTGTCTCTCATGAATAAATAAATAAAATCTTTAAAAAAAAAAGAGAGAGAGTAGTTATATCTTTTAGGGTAGTGGGGGGTAAAATGAACTAATGCCTGTGAAGAGCTCAACACAGTGCCTGACATATCATGGCTCAGTAAAGGTAGTTTAAAAAAAAACAACAAAAAAAACCCTGCATTTCATTTTACTTGCATTTCATTTAAAACTTGGTGGGTGCTTTGTATATTGAGAGTTTTAGCATCACTTTGCAGGAGTGATGTGAATACTACTGTGCCCTGCTGTATACTATGCAGATCATGACTGAAAAGTTATTGGGGGGGGGGTGTAGTAACTAAACTATTTTGAAATCTTTTGTTGTTACATTAATGCATAATGTTATTGCAATAAAAAACATTATATAACTATTGAAAGCAATGTCATTTTTCTTCATCTTTGTTTTCACCCAGAGATAAAACTACTGTTAGCATTTTGACATCTTTTTCCTGCAGAGCACTTTATTTATTTATTTATTTATTTATTTATTTATTTATTTATTCATTCATTCATTCATTCATTCATTCATTTATAACACTATCGAGATTACAGTGTTGTATCTTTTCTTCCCCATTTAATGTTATGTCTTAAACTCAACATGATTTTATATAGCTATACAGAAACATCCCAGCAAATAAATCAGACCAGATCTTACCTTTTTATTGTCCTTTCTCTATCTAATGATATAACCCAAAATAGGCAACACCATGCTCTGGTAATATAACATTGAATAATTTTTTTATAAAGATTTTATGTATTTATTCATGAGAGAGAGAGAGAGAGAGAAAGAGGCAGAGACACAGGCAGAGGGAGAAGCAGGCTCCATGCAGGGAGGGTCTCCAGGATCACGTCCCGGGCGGAACGTGGCGCTAAACCACTGAGCCACCCAGGCTGCCCAACATTGAATAATTTGATTCGACTATTTTAACTGATATTTATATGCTCATGGATATGCCAGAAAATCTCTCTTATAATATCAAGAAGCTGGTAATATGAAAAGAAAGAACATTTACTTATACACAAGGATTATATTTAAGGATTAACTATTTTTTTGTCGATGCAGTATAACTCACATTTTAGTTATAAAATTGAGTGGTAAAATTTAAAAATTAAGTTAACTTAGATTATGTGAAACTTATGTGTTTTAAAGATATTACTCTTTCTTTGCAGTGTTGATCTCTCTAAGAATAGCCAAATGTGGTGAGGAATAAAATCTTTTGAGAGCCAACTGAAAATTTTACAAGGTTTAAAAGAAGGCTGTCTAATTATAGTAATGAAAAACAGACTTCTGACTTGAAATAAGCCACTTAAGTTTTAAAGATTATATTTTTAAGTAATCACTACATCCAACATCGGGCTTAAACTTAAAACCCTGAGTTCAGGAGTTGTGTGCTCTACCAACTGGGCCAGCCAGACGCCCTGAGCTACTTAAGTTTTAAAAAGTGAAGGAAAAAAAAAAAAGTGAAGGAAAGTTCCACCTTGGTCATGAAAGAAATGCAAAACAAAACAGAATACCAGTTTTTGCCTACTAATTAGGAAAAAAATTCATATTGATAAAATTCAGTGTTGACCTGGGTATGAGATGGGCACTCTCGCTGGCTGGTGGGGATTGATATACCCTTTCTGATAAACATTTTTATTTGGGATTCTTGTGACCATTCTAGTTATTTTTCTTGAGGACATGGACTAACTCAGATATAGAAGTATGGCCAGAGACATTGATCAAAGTATTACTCATGCCAGAAAAGTGTTGAAAATTCAAATGTCCCACAGGATATATTCAAGTGACAAAATATCATATAGTTGTTAAAATGATGCTTCCACAGCATAATCAGCAACATGAGAAAGTTCTCACAATATGATGTACATTATATATTACAGTATATATTTTTCAAAGATTTTATTTGAGAGTGAGAGAGACTGATAGCATAAGTGAGGGAGGGGCATAGAGAGAGGGAAAAGCGGACTCCCTGCTGAGCTAGGATTCCTGGAAGAGGGGGCTCCATCCCAGGATCCCAAGATCACAACCCAAGCTGAAGGCAGATACCTCGCTGAGCTACCCAGGTGCCCCTATATATTACAGTATTATACCAATTTTTAAATAATACCTTTGTGCAGAAAAATGTCTTTTTTTAAGACTGGAAAGAAAACAAGGATGCCTGGGTGGCTCAGCGGTTGAGCATCATCTGCCTTTTGCCTTCAGCTCAGGGCATGATCGTGGGTCCAGGGATCGAGTCCCCCATCGGGTTCCTGCAGGGAGCCTGCTTCTCCCTCTGACTATGTCTCTGCTTCTCTCTGTCTCTCATGAATAAATAAACAAAATCTTAAAAAAAAAAAAAAAAAAAGACTGGAGAGAAACAACAAAAAAAAAGTTTTCAGATTTTCCCAGAATTTCTTAATGGGCTTTTTATTCTGTAATCAGAAAGAAGTGAATAAACATTAGTAGAAAATAATGATTTTGAACAAATAGCCTTAAGTGGGTCATTTCAGATAGAGTTTTACTATATGGATCACAACACATTATACTTTAAAGGAGAAATTATTTGGTAGCATTTTATAACTAATGTTTACCTTTATCTTAAGGTATTCATTAAAAAAATATTTCAAGCAGGTTAATTTCCACATTTATTTGGGCAAAATGGAGTCCTAAGAGTTCACACCAGAAATTAAATGGCAAATCAGTTTAAGTGGACTCTAAACTACTTTGATGAGAACTTTGGCACAACTCCATAATTTCAGTGGAAATACTTCTACATTGTTTAGTAAATGATATAAGTAAGTAAAATGGGAAGAGAACTAAGTAAGTAGTTCCAAAAGGGGAAACATTTTAAAAATGGAAAAACCCTTCCCTGTGTTTGATTCCCCCCCCCCCCCCCCATTACCACCACCCCCTTTCCCTGGCCTAGCTGGAATGCACAATGTTAAGTGATCCTTTCCCTTTGACTAACTCTCTTGGTGAAAATTCAGATAGCCATCTAGTGGAAAGAAGACTCTTTAAGAATGACTTTCCTCTAGACATCCAATATCATGTTTGTTCAGTTGGCTTGTCCAAACAATTTTTCTGTGTTTTCACCAGAGTAGGATCAACTTAGCATGAAGATTAAAGCTGTTCTCCATCTGCTTTATCTGCCGTTCTTAATTAGAACCTGATGACAGAAATCAACTTTGATTCAAGGCTGATTGTTCCCTGAGAATTTCATTATTATTGTAGGAATCTTTTCTTTTATTAACCACACTGGTTCTGAGCATCTATGTGACAGACATATAGAAAAAAATAGTAATTTTCTTCATTTAAACATTTATTCAGCATCTGCTGTGCTAAATGCCATGGGCACATAAAAGTTGTTTAAAGTCTCATAGAGGAGATAAAGAATGTACGGAAATCATTTTAATACACATATAAATACTTAAAGAGACAAAGTGTGTAGAAACTCAAAGGAAGCACTTTTTTCTGGTTGTGGAATCATGTTTTTTGAGCTCTCTTTTAGAAATTAAACTAGTGTACCCTTGTTTATATGCTTTATCCTACTTGAGGAAAAGAAGGAAATGGAGGAAAGAAGGAAATGTTTGGATACCAAGTAATGAACTTCAGAGTGGCTTAATGGTTTTTAAAAAGTATTCTACAAATATTTATTGAGCCTGTCCTCAATAAAACCTTAATGGTTTTTAAGGTCCTTTAAAAACCCTAATGGTTTTTAAAAAGTATTCTACAAATATTTATTGAGCCTGTCCTCAAGGAGATTGCAGTTTGCCAAGTGTAATGTAGTTTATACAAAAAATAAAGTAATGTTCAAAGTTAGAGATTCACTTAATTGGGCTGTATGGATGTTCTTAATGGAGAAATAGAGTAGTGTTGGTGTCAGATGGCCTGTAATTAATTAACTGGCAGTTAGAGCTAGTTAACAAGGTGGACTGCTCAGCCTAAGGTTGTGGTATGATACAGGAGGAAAATGTCAGCTTGGGCCCTGCTGCTTACTAGCTTTGAGCCCCGTTAAATTTGACTTAACTTTTCTGTTCCTCAGTTTTTGCATCTTTATAACACTTCAGAGGATTCTGGCAAGGAGTAAATGAGATCTTCTATGGAAAGCACTTGACACATAGGCAGCTCTGGACAAAATGATGTTTTTGTCACTGCCCCTGCTCCCAACCCCATCTGGGCTTGTTTGGAGGGTCAACCATTTAAGGGTGAGAAGTTACAAATGCCCTGTTCTTTTTTTTTTTTTTTTTTTTCCTCTTGAAGGTGAACCTCTTACTCTGTCATTGGGATGGTTTATATTTATTTAATAAAACCATAGATGTTGAATACCAGAGGGTTTATACTTAATAAAATCATAGATGTTTAACATAGATGTCTTATTATTTGCAGGTCTGAGTCAAAAGACAAGTGTCAAATCTGTTTTTCCCTAGCTGCAGAAGCCTCTGTCTCAAGGGTGTGTACTCAGTTCAGGCATTTTTCATAGTTAATACGTGGTGTTTCACTCAAAATTGAATCTATTAAAATCTCAGTGATTTCTTCATTGAAGATTACCAGTAGATAGGTGGCTCTTAATCCCCCATAGCGTCCGCTTCAATGTTTTAGAGCTTGTTTTTCTGAAGTCTTGAGTCAGCTTTTCTTATCCTTATCAGTGTTTAGCCTTTATGTACTCTATCTCCGTGAATCATTTTGGGGAGGGTTAAATTCCAGCTGACGCAGATTGTGATTTCAAAAAGAAATTGCATTGTTTTACCTTCTTTGAAAATAAGAACGAATAATTTTCAGAAGTCACTTGTTTGAGAAATAACACCCCCCTGAAGTCCAGCATTTGAGAAGTTTGGGATTTGCTAGAGCTTTGTAAGCATCTAGGTCTCCATGTTGTCTGTGACCAGTGGTAACACATCTTAAAAGGTAGCCTTTATCACAGCTGAGGATCTTCATCTCAACCAGGATTTTACCAGAGAGGTAAAATGATGGTATTCCCACCAGTTTGGGAACTTTATACTGATTGAGATTTGGCTTTTGTTGAGGTAGATGGAGCATATTTTGTCTCATTAAGGTCCATTGTCTTTCTGACTTTTGGATTTCAAAAGTTTGCTTGTGCTCAGCATTGAAATGTAGTTTGTAATTTCTGGATTTGCTTGATTAAATTGGAAAAATCTGGAATGAATAGATCAGAAATATTTTCTGAAAAATTAGAAGGTATTCAGATCATGGCTTGTGGGAGCATGAGGTGGGAAATGGGGTAGTATAAGTTTTAAAGATTTAGAATTTTGCCACTCTTCATGTCAATGAGAAGAGGGTTGTATTTAGTGCCTAACCTCACAGATTTTGTAGTTCAGTGTTATGAAGAGTCAGTGCCTGCTATCTATAGGGAGTAGTAAAGAATAGTTCTTTCCTTAAGGGATTTATCACAGAATTAGAAGGTCAGGACTGAAGAAGTGCTGAAAGCTAGTGCAAGATGAAAAGTGCTGGTGATATTCAAAGGAAGGAGCAGTCTCTCTGGGAGTGAGATGGGATGGAGAAGTTTCCAGGAGGAGGTACCCGGTCAAGGAGGCCTTCTAGGAGTGCTCAGAGCAAAGGCACAGAACAGGGAAGCATCTGGACAGGTGGAGTTGTTAGCAGGCTGGTAGGTCCAGGGAGGTACTTGGGGTCTTCCTATCCCTGCTTTAAAATAGTTTATGGTATAGTTTACAGACCATAAAATCTGCCTATCGTAAGTATATGAATCAATGATTTTTAAGGTAAATTTATAAAGTCGTTTAGCCACCACCCCAGTCTAGTTATAGAACATTTGCTTTCTTCCCCAGAGTTCCCTCCTGCTGATTTACAGTCAATCCCTGCTTTTTGCCTCCAGCCCCAGGCAACCACTGATCTCCTGACTCTGATTTGCCTTTTCATGTAAGTGGAATCACATAATGTGATGCTGTGACATATAGTAAGAAATATATATTTGGTTGTTTCCCTGTTTCTAGCACAGAGCTCCTAAAATCCTGGGAATTTCCTACGTGATAAGAGCGACAAAGGTGTCTAAGATTTGAACCAACGCCTTTCAACCACACCTGGGTTTATGTTAATGAGGTGACTTCTGGAGAGCACTTAAAGATGGGGGTTGGTTGCTAGGGCAACCATAGGGCAACTGGCTCTGTGATTGGAGGGTTGGAATTCTCATTCCCACCCCTCCACCTTCCTCTGGGAAGGGGAGAGGAGTTGGAGATTGAGTTTACTCATTGGCTGCCAATGATTTAATCAATCAGCCCTATGTAATGAAGCCTCCATAAAACCCCCAAAGGGGTGGTAGGAACCTCTGATTTATAGCCTCTTGGTTAGAAGAATAGGGAACAACCTGGACTTGTGGTTGGCATCTGAAATGGCAGAGGGGGTTGGGTGCAGTCTTGTGGGACCTGAGAAATCTAATGCTCTCTCTAGATCGATGAAGGCAGATTTGGTAGGACCCCAGTAGGGGGTTCCAAAATCAGGGCAGCTTGGGACCACATATTAGAATTGAGTGCAGAATATTATATATATAGGCTTTTATGCCTGGCTTCCTTAGCAGAATGTTTTGAGGCTCAGCTATGTTGCACGTATCAGTAGTTGGTTCCTTTTTATTTTGTTTTATTTTATTTTATTTTATTTTATTTTATTTTGTTTTAAAGATTTTATTAAGTAATCTCTATACCCTATGTGGGGCTCGAACTTATAACTCTGAGATCAAGAGTCGCATGCTCTACCAACTGAGCCAGCCAGGCACCTGTGTTCTGTTTTTTACTTGTGTTCTATTATATGGATAAACCACATTGTTTATCTATTTTCTAGTTGATGGATATCAGTATTGCTTCCAGGTTTGGGGCTATTGTAAATAATACTTTTATCAACATTTGCACAAATATCTTTATGTGGACCTATGTTTTCATTTCTACCTGGCAGGGGAATTGCTGGGTCATATAATAAGTGTATGTTTAACTTAAAAAAAAAAAATCTGTTCCATTCATCCCCTGCCCCCTGTCCACCTCCCTTCTGACAATCACCAGTTTGGTCTCTATTTAAGAGTCTGTTTATGTTTGACTTTTTAAGACCCTACCAAGCTGTTCTCCAAAGTGGGTTACCAGCTTATAAACTAGTAGTTTTTGAAAGTTCTGGTTTTTCCACATCTTCAATACTTGATATCGCCAGTTTTTGCATTATAACCATTTTGGTGGGAGTGTAGTGATATCTTATTGTGATTTTAATTTACACTTCTCTAAAGACTAGGAATCCCTTTTAATATCGTAGATTTTATCAGCTATTTGAGAGAATGATTTTAAAAATAGTGACAGTTTGGGACGCCTGGGTGGCTCAGCGGTTGAGTGTCTGCCTTTGGCTCAGGGCATGATCCCAGGGTGCCAGGATCAAGTCTCACATTGGGCTCCCTGCATGGAGCCTGCTCCTCCCTCTGCCTATGTCTCTGCCTCTCTCTTTGTGTGTCTCTCATGAATAAATAAATAAAATCTTTAAAAAAATAGTGACAGTTGGTACTGTGGTTCACTAAATACATAGTTTTAAAGCTGGAGAAAGAATTTCTGTATGTTGAGTCCAGACATTATTTTATGAACGCTTCTGTGTTTCTTTTCCAGTCTGAGATTTATAAAATTATTGATGTGAACTGTTGCCTGTGGCATGCCACCTGCTTCTATATGCCTGCACTTAAGATTTATTTTAAATAGTTGAAAATCAAAATACTACATCGTGACTTGTGAAAATGACATGAAATTTAAATTTCAGTCTCCCAAATGAATTTTGATTGGAAGATAGCCATGTTTAGTCATTTATATATCATCTATGTATGCTTCAGTGCTATCTTGGCAAGAGTTGTGTAGTGAGACACACTATATGGCCAGCAAAGCCCGAGATTACTATTTGATCCTTTTATAGAAAATTTTTGCTGACTCCTGCTCTTATTTCTCTCTCACCTCTTCCAGGTGTTGCCTTAGTCTCAGAAAAGATTTTACTACTGAACTGTCCATTTGGTTCAGTTACACATTGGTTCTCCAGTTTGTTGTTACTGAAAAACCCAAGTCTGTTTGCAAACCGTTTCCTAGGCAGGGAGGAGACTGAAATGCAGCAGCGCTCGCTCCTGGCTTGGCAGCTCTCCTGAGAAGGGTTCACTTAGTCCCGGGGACCTAGTTGGGAAGGCTCCCAGAAGACGAGGGGAAGGGAGTGGAACTTCTGGGGGTGAAGGTGTCCTGCTAACAGTTTGTACTGAATTTGGAAAGTGACGGTGTATAACTGGTACTCTTAATTTATTGAGAAATCTTAAATAATTTGCTCACTGTAAAAACTAAAACAGTGGAGCAGTGTATCAAGGAAGAGTTAAGTGTCTCCATCACCCACCTTTCCCTCTACTCTGGCCATCACTGCTAAGAACCTGGTCTATTTACTTTTAGACCCTTTTCTGTATGCATAGAAGTATAGCCAGTTGGGTTTTGTAAGGTGGTGTTTTGTTTTTTACAAAAATAAAATTATAGTGTATGTGTTTTAAAAGTGAAAAAAAATTTTTTTTAACTTGGGAGCAGTATATGGTGGACCTTTTTCACACATGGATACATATAGATTTGCCTTATTTAGCAGCTGCATACCATTCATTGTTTGATTCTACCATAACTTACTTCTGGTGAGTTTTTGGGTTCTTCCTTGTATAAATAATGCTCATATCCTTCAGTTAGCCTTATTAATTTTGACGATTATTCATCTGTTAGCATTTTTACCTATTTGATAAGTGAAAAATAGCTCATTGTTATGATTTGCACTTTTTTATTTTTAAGATTTTATTTATTTATTTATGAGAGACACACACAGAGAGAGAGAGAGAGAGAGAGAGGCAGAGACATAGGCAGAGGGAGAAGCAGGCTCCATTCAGGGAGCCCAACGTGGGACTCAATCCCGGGTCCAGAATCAGGCCCTGGGCTGAAGGTGGTGCTAAACCGCTGAGCCACCCGGGCTGCCCTGATTTGCACTTTAGTGAAACTGAGTATTTTTCTTTTTAGCCATTTGTGCTTTTTTTTTCTTCCATTTGTGCTTTTATGTATTGCTTATTGTTTTGCTTAGATTTTTCTTTTGGGGAGTTTATTATCTTCTGATTAATCAGAAGTCCCTATAATAGATGTTACTAATTGATCCTTTTTTTGTATTTATGGTGGAATTTTTTTCTTATGGTAGTTTTATATTTTCATCATGTCAAATCTGCCAAGCATTTACAGCTTTTTGTTTTAGAGTTATCCTTAGAAAAAGTTCCCATGCTTTAATTATTTTGAATGTAACTTTTTTTGAGTGATTCCTACCCAGAGGTTCATCAGAATAATTTAGGGAATATTTTTACAATACTGATGCTGTGATTTTGGACTAAGCTATTCTTAGTTGGTAGACCAGGTGTGGGGGTTCAATTCTGTGTTTTGAGGGGAGAAGAAGCTTCTGTTGAAATCCTGGTTAAAAATCATAGTTTGTAAAACAGACTTGTTCTTAATTTTTTTTTTTTTTTTAAGTAGGCTCCACACCAGCCTGGAGCCCAGTGTGGGGCTTGAACCCACAACCCTGAGATCCAGGACCTGAGCAGAGATGAAGAGTCGGATGATACTGACTAAGCCACCCACCCGCCCCTTAATTTTTTTTTTTTTTTTAAAGAGAATGTAAGGAGTAGTGTTAGTTGGTTACTTTCACCTGCATTCATTGAATTCCTATGACAGGTCTGGAGAATTAGTAAGAAGAGATTTCATGCATTTGATAAGAAGGAAAACTGCTGTATATAATACCCTGAAAGTCACTAGATTTCTTGCTCTTGAGCCAATTGTGTTAAACCCAAAACTATTGGCTGTATTTCATTAACTGTAAAATACACATTTTTCACATTTTAACATCTATGGAATTGGGATGATAATATGCCAGAGTGTATTTGGCAGCATTTTAGTTTCTTCCACATAAAGTAATGGTGCATCTTAAAATCCTTCTAGATTCTGTGGAACTTAGGTAACGGTCTGTTGTCACTGGTATCTCTGGCACGCGGTACAGCTTTTTCTGTGTTGGTTTTCATTTATTGAGTGGTCCTGTCTCTAGTGTTTCTCCTCCTCTAATTAGTCTCTTACACTGTTGTCAGATTCATCTTCTCAAGGTAGGATTCTGATTAAATCACAACTTGATGCAATAGCTTGATAGCAAACAACTGTAACAGGGTTCAGATGCTCTAGCATGGCATTTTAGATATTTTGAATGCAATACTGGTGTACCTCTCTAACATTCTTTTATTCACATGTTCCAATTTGTAGTCACTAACCTAACAGTACCTTTCATATATGCTGTTTTTCCATCTTCTGTAAATTTGCTTATTGAATCTTTACCTGGAATCGCTCCTCACGTCTCCCCGTGGCTCTGCCTGCTTCAGTCCTACCACCCTTTACAGCTGAGCTTCTCTGCCATCAATGTCCTTCGTGCAGTTCCTGCTGATGGTACTGGAGCTAAAAGAACTATTAAAAAGGAACAGGGAGGGATGCCTGGGTGGCTCAGTGGTTGAGCATCTGACTTTGGCTCAGGGAGTGATCCTGGGGTCCTGGGATTGAGTCCTGCATTGGGTTCCCCATGGGGAGCTTGCTTCTCCCTCTGCCTATGTCTCTGCCCTTCTCTGTGTGTGTCTCATGGATCAATGAATAAAGTTAAAAAAAAAAAGGAGCAGGGAAATTTTGTAGGAACTCTGGGGTTTTAAGAAAGACCAGGGTGTAAGGGGTGCCTAAGTGACTTAGTTGGTTAAGTGTCTGACTCCTGGGGTCAGCTCAGGGTCCTGATCTGGAGTTTGCAGATCAAGCCCTGTGTCTATCTGCTCCATACTCAGTGAGGAGTCTGCTGGAGGTTCTCTCTCTCCCTCTCCTTCTGCCCTGCTTTCCCTGGTGGTTTCTTCTCTCTCTCTCTCTCTCTCTCTCGCTAATAAATGAATCTTTTTTTAAGACCAGGCAATAACATTTCCTTTTTCCTATTGCTGACTGTGATTTTGGGAGAGCTAAATTCTAGGTGAAGGTGTGTTGGCAATGATTCTCTTTGGCTTGAGGTAGAGGGGTTAGAAGGATGTGAGGGTTAGGATGTGTGAGCCTGAAGTGAGGTAATCTTGTCAGGCTTTTACTTCATGTGGAAGGGGTGACAGAAAAGCACAACCCAAATAGATCTAAGATTTAGAGGATGTGTACATGTCCAAATTGGACTTCAGTCATCTTGTCAAACTAAGATCATGCGGTGGTTATAATAAGATGAAATTTAACTGTTTTTTTTTTTTTAATTTTTTTAATTTTTTTTTTTATTTTTTATGATAGTCACAGAGAGAGAGAGAGAGAGAGAGGCAGAGACACAGACAGAGGGAGAAGCAGGCTCCATGCACCGGGAGCCTGACGTGGGATTCGATCCCGGGTCTCCAGGATCGCGCCCTGGGCCAAAGGCAGGCGCCAAACCGCTGCGCCACCCAGGGATCCCGAAATTTAACTGTTTTGATCAGTAAAACAAATTGCCTAAGGAAACACAGGATACTGAGGGATATGTGGTGTAGAGAGTGCTTTGAGACATTGATTGACAGCTGACTTTGAGTCAGGTGTGGCAACAAAGTCAAATCTCAGTGTGTTATTTTTTTTTAAATTAATTTGTATATTCATGAGAGATAGGCAGAGGGAGAAGCAGGCTCCACACAGAGAGCCTGATGTGGAACTTGATCCCGGGACCATGGAACCGTGACCTGAGCCCAAGGCAGATGTTCAACCACTGAGCCAGCCAGGCATCCCTCAGGTATATATTTTAAAACCATACCTAGGGGATCCCTGGGTGGTGCAGCGGTTTGGCGCCTGCCTTTGGCCCAGGGCGCGATTCTGGAGACCCGGGATCGAATCCCACGTCGGGCTCCCGGTGCATGGAGCCTGCTTCTCCCTCCGCCTGTGTCTCTGCCTCTCTCTCTCTCTCTGTGACTATCATAAATAAATAAAAATTAAAAAATTAAAAAAAAAAATAAAACCATACCTAGAACTGGGGGAGATGAGGGTCTTTTCCTATACTGGAGTGGATACAAACAGAATCTAGGTCCATTCTGGGATACAGATTCTGAAATATGTTAGTGGTGGTAGGCAGGATGGTGAAATTATTAGAAGCCACTTGTGGAAGAATAATTGAAAGAATATTTGGTTTGGAGATGATGAAACTTGGGGTATGGCGGAATCTACAACCAAATATTTGTAAAGGAGAAGTATTTGTACTTTAGGATTCTAGGACTAGACCTAAGTCCAATAGATGGAAGCACCAGTAAGAAAGACCTAGTTTGATTTAAGGAATAATTTACTGTGAAAGCTGTCTAATGATTGAGTGGATGATAGTAAATGTCCTGTTGCTGAAGGAGTGTGGGCATTAATTGACCAGTTGTTTGACAGTCATGTCTTAGAGGATTTACATCGAATCAGTAACAATTGCTTGCTTTTCCCTCATTAGACATTGAAAAGGCACTACACCTCCAAAGTTTGATTTGGCACTCCAATTATAATATACCGTCCTGACCAAACATGTTATTAAGTTCATTTATAATTTGTGACAGATTAATGCTTTGAGAGAGCAGGAGCCAAGCAGATGCACTTCACCTTTCCTTGGGATTGAACTAAGCAGAGTGGGAATCCTGAACTGGAGAACTCGCCTACTTGAGCAGGTTGACTTGAGTGGATTGTGTGGGCTGGGTTTTTTTTTTTTAAAACCCTCCATCAGTTATAGCCTTTCTCATTATTGACACAATTCTTTTTTTTTTTTTTTTTAAAGATTTTATTTATTTATTCATGAGAGGCACATACAGAGAGAGAGAGAGAGAGAGAGAGAGAGAGAGAGAGAGAGAGAGGCTGAGACACAGGCAGAGGGAGAAGCAGACTCCATGAAGGGAGCCCGACGTGGGACTCGATCCCGGGTCTCCAGGATCACACCCCGGGCCGATGGTGGCACCAAACCGCTGAGCCACCGGGGCTGCCCTATTGACACAATTCTAATAACCTGTGAATATACACATGCACTGAAAAGGCAGGAGGAGCTTTATGCTAAGGTCTCAAAACCAAATTAATAATTCTTTAGCAGGTTAAAATTTGAGTGTCTGTTGGCACGGCCTGTGAAGCATTTCTCTGGAACACTTGGCAAACCACTGCACTAAATGATCTGTCAAGATGCCTTCCAATTGTAAAATTCTTTGGTCTATGATCTTGTAGTAAATGTTAGGCAGTAGTTTAGGGTTACAAAGTAATAGAGGCATAGCCAATTAAAATTATGAGAAAATTTAGGTAGATTATAATTGGCCCCTCTGGAATTTAGCCACAGCTTTGGGGATTATAATTACAATGAAGTCAGCAGTTTGAAATATGTTCTCACCATGGGGGACAAGAGCATCTCCCTGTGTTAAACCCCTCTAGTGACTCTATGGGCCACTTCTAGTTTGAAGTGAAATTCTCCCTTCTCTTGAGAGAAACTCACTAGGTCCTCTAAATTGAGAAACCTCAAAATTCTTGGAGAGAAATTTGGAAGAACATGGTTAATGAAAATATTTGGTAAGTATAAGGTCAGTGAGTAGGCTGAAGGGTTTAGAAATGAAGAGAGAAATGTTAAAGCATTTTGTGTCCAGAATAAACTAAAAAGTCATGCTTATACTAATTTTATTTCAAATTTGCAAAGTCTTTGGAGGGATAATGGATTAATTTTAGGATTAGTGACAATAGAGTTGATCAAAGAGCAATGCAAGATGCCCTCGGCAACTTGCTACTCAGCCTTCATGTTTCAGCCTTAAGCCTTCAAGTCTGGGTTAGGTGCTTACCTTGGGGCTTAACCGTGCCTGTTATGTAGTGAGTTACACTGCTGTATAATTGGTTAGTTTTCAAACCCACTAGACTAAGCTTCAGAAGAAGCTTGTGTTTGTGTCTTGGGACTCTTAGGCTTGGCTATATAGTAAGGGTTTAATAAATGTTTATTGGCTGAATAAATAGGGGCCCCTTTTAACTTCTTTCATTGTACTACTTCCTTGCTTGGCACTACTCTCTGAGATGTTGCTGGTAACCTCATCATGTGACTTGTCTTGACTATTAAAACTTGACCAGTTATCAGTATGCAAAGGTTGAGGGTAGGTATTCGTATCAGGAGACTCATTATAGGATTCTTTTTCTAATGATTTTATATTTTTTTAAGACTTTATTTATTTATTCATGAGAGACAGAGAGAGAGAGAGAGAGAGAGAAAGAGAGAAAGAGAGGGAGGCAGAGACACAGGCAGAGGGAGAAGCAGGCTTCATGCAGGGAGCCTGAAGCGGGACTCTATCCCTGGTCTCCAGGACCGTGCCTTGGGCCATAGGCACTGCTAAACTGCTGAGCCACCCAGGCTGCCCTCTAATGAGATTTTTGAAGCAGCAGTTAGGGGTTGGTGAGGGGGCAGTGCAGAGGGAGACACAGACTCTTATTAAACAGGCTCCATGCCCAATGTGGAGCCCAATGCGAGGCTCCATCTCACAATGCCCAGATCCTGACCTGAGCCGAATCAAGAGTTGAATGTTTAACCTTTAACCAACTGAGCCACCCAGGTGTCCCTCTTTCTAATAAGATTTTTTAAAAAGACCCTAACCTCTGTGAAAGCAATTTTGTTAAGAGCTGTTCTTTCGTGACTGCAAGGTAGAAAGCCTCTGATAGCTAAATTATGAGAAGTTCTTATCATTTACACTCTCATGGATGTTTGTATTTCAACTGGGAGTAGTTTGTTTCTCAGAGTGGAGTTCTGTAATGCTTTGAGGACTTTATCTCTGGGTCCTTGAGTTGCCTGTGTGTGGGTCTTTTTTTTTTTTTTTTTTTTAATTGTATTTATTTCAGTCACCTTTGAGAATTAAATATAAGTGTACTCTAGATCTTCTGGATTATTACATTATTATTATTACGGAAGTCCTATCACTTAATTGGGAGTGGGCAGTAATAGATTACACTACCATGATAAAAATGAGAAAAGAACTTAATTGAATCTTGTCTTTATTTCTAATGGCTATAAAGACACACTGTACAAATGGACATTTTACGGTTGCTTGAATAGAAGAAAGTGGTAGGACCTGTGAGTTAGGACCACATTCACATAGTGAATAGTGGTTTAGTTTTAGAAGGACATGACTTATCTCACTAATTCAATCATTAATTTGAATATTTTCATAGTTTTGTATTTAATTTGTGAGGTTTTTTTTAAAGATTTTATTTACTCATGAGAGACAGAGAGAGAGAGAGACAGAGACAGAGACGTAGGCAGAGGGAGAAGCTGGCTCCTCGCTGGGACCCGGACTCAATCCTGGGACTCTAGGATCATGACCTGAACCAAAGGCAGATGCTCAATCACTGATCCACCCAGGCGCCCCAATTTGTGAGTTTTTAATAGCTCTTTTTTTTTTTTTAAGATTTTATTTATTCATGACAGAGAGAGAGAGAGAGGCAGAGACACAGGCAGAGGGAGAGGGAGAGAAGCAGGCACCATGCAGAGAGCCTGACATGGGACTTGATCCTGGGTCTCCAGGATCACACCCTGGGCTGAAGGCGGCACCAAACCACTGGGCCACCGGGGCTGCCCTTAATAGCTCTTTTTCATAATTAAGACCAGGAGTTTTTTCCCCTTTCTCTTGTTTAGAAAATTCACACTTAAGAATTTTTCTTAAATCACAGGACTCTGACCTTTGAGGCCTGAATTACAGGCAGAGGTGAATTACAGGCAGTCATTTCAACTGGGAGACTTCTATCCTTTTACAGTCCTACTGTGTAGGTATAGAAAGATAGGGACCATGACTGAGTGAAGTCTGGCTGCAGACATTGTTTAAAGATGTTCTGGAGCCAAGATAATCAAGAGCGGAGTCAGAAATACCGTTGCTTGTAAAAGGGCAGGAAAAAGGATCAAATAAAGAGATACTGGACCTAGAGTTTGTTGTCCTAGTCATAACCAGTAGCCGTACATGGCTACATAAATTTAAAAATCCCATAAAGGGGCACCTGAGTAGCTCAGCTGGTTGGAAGGCTGACTCTTGGTTTCGGCTCAGGTCATGATCTTGGGATCATGGGATCAAGCCACACCTCAAGCTCTGTGCTCAGCAGGGAGTTAGCTTGGATTCTCCCTCTCCTTCTGCCCCTCCAGCTCATTCTCTCTCTCAAAATAAAATCTTAAAGTTCCTTAAAAATTTTTTTAAATTAATTTCTCCAGTTGCAATAGATGTTTTGTAAGTGCTCCATAGCCACATGTGCCTACTAGCTACTCCATCAGGCAGCCCAGATGTAGATAATTTCTCTTCATTGTCCATGAAGTCTACCTGGACTGTGCTGCTCTAGAGGGAATAGTGGAAATAAGGTCACTCTCAGTTAAAAGGCAGTGTGATAAGAAAGAATAAGAGAGACAAATAGGGGAATGGGAGGAATGATACAAATAGTCTCCAGAACACTCCTTGGTCTTTGGTTCCTACTGACCTCCTTTTTGCCTGCACTCCTCCCCCTGTAGATGATCTCCTCCAGGCCTATTTTGCTTCTCCAATAAACTATTAGAGTTTTAGGTTTACAAGAAAATTGTCAAGAAATACAGAGTTCCCACATCCTGGCACCACCTATCCTTGCACACAATTTGCTTATCAACCACTTCAACAGTACACTTGCCACACTGATAAGGCAATACTGCCACTTGGTCATTAACTGACATCCCTATTTTATTGAGATTTCATTAGCTTTTACATAATGTATCTAGTCAGGATATTGCATCCTGTATAGTATTCCTGTGTCGTCTTGGGCTTTGATTGGCTGTGACAATTTCTCAGACTCTTGTTTTTGATCATCTTGACAATTTGAAGGAGTGCCGGTCAGGTTTATAGAGTGATTTGTCAGGAGTTAAGGGTTTGGGGAAGAAGACCACAAAGTGTGATGTCATTCTCCTCCCCCTATGACAAGAGCACATACTGTCAAGGTGACTTAGTCACCTGGCTGCAGTAGTCCTTGGTTTTAATACCATCTGTGTGGTTTTGCCGACACCTCCCAGTTGATTCTGCAGCCCCAACTTTCTTGAACTCCTGATTCCTATATCCAGTCTCTGTTGAACAGCTCTGCTTGGAGCCTTCTCAAATGGCAGTTGTTCAGAGCTAGCTGTTGGGTTTCTCCGTGTCCTCCAAATTAGTATTTGCTGCAGTCTTCCCCATCTCAGTGAAGGCACTTCTGTTTTTCCAGTTGTCTGAGTTAAAAATGTCGGTGTTCTTTTTTCCTCCTTTCTCTCACCCTTAAAATCTGTCAGGGAATCCTACTGACTCTAGTGCAGAGTATTTCCAGAAGATGGCCACTCCACCCCACCTCTGCCTTGACTGCCTGAGAGTCCCCTTCATCTTCAACTGGGTGATTACATTAACCTCCTAACTACCCTCTGCTGTTCATGCCTCCTTAGGACCCGTTTTCCACATAGCAGTCAGATTGAGCTTTAAAAAAGAACTTGACTGACATTACAAACATACGGAAAAGTGTACATGTTAGGAATTTGAATTTTCAGAAACTGATCACACCTGTATAACCAGCACCCAGAACAAGAAAGAATGTCACCAGCCACTTACATTTCCTTCCAGTCGCTGTCCTCAAGGGATAACCACTGTCTTGACTTCAGGAACACAGGTTGGTTGGGTCTGAGGTTGTACTGTATGTAAATGGAATCCTACAATACGTAACTGACTTTTCATGCAACTTTGTGCACATGAGAATCATCTGTGATGCCGCATGAAATGGTGAATGGTTTCTTTGCATTGCTATATACTAATCCTTTGTGTTAATACACCACAATTTTTTTAATCCATTCTATTAATGGGTGTTCAGTTAGTTCCTGGCTTTTGGCTATTATGAGTCCTGCTATAAATGTATGGGTACCTGTCCTTTGGCAAGTATACATATGCATTTATGTTACCTACCTACAAGTGGGACTTGCATGGAGCTTCAGCAAACAGTTTTCCGAAATGGTTGTACCCAAACAAGTGAACTTTCTAGAAATAAGTTAGCTCCTATTACTCCTTGTTTGAAAGCCTATCAGTAGTTTATCAACTCACCCAGAATAGTAGCTAAAATTTTTATAGTGGTATGTGAAGTTTCATATAACCTGGTCTCCCTTCTTTTCTTTGAACATATTAAGCACACCTACAGCCTAGGCCTTTGTACTAAATGCTCCCTCCACCTCCTCTGTTCTGCCACATATCTCAATGGCCTGCTCCCTTATTGAATTCCAACATCTGCTTAAATGTCACCATTGCAAGTAAAATAGCTCTATCTACCTCTGTCCCTTTTATTTTACATTTTTCCTCTTCTCACTTATTCTTGGACATATCTATATGTTTAATATATCTAAAATATTATATATTGTGTGATATATTAATTTGTCTCCTCTACTGAACCAGGGACTTAGGTTTTTGTTCATTGCTGTATCCTTATCAAAAACAGTAGACATTAGTAGTTGCCCAATAAATAGTTGAATGAACAAATGAATGGATAAAATGAGTAGTTGTAATAGACCTAAGTGGTGAAAATAGAAATCTGGGGAGAACAGAAAGGCTAATGAGGTTAAAAATTGAGAAAAATTTTAACTTATATCAAGATTAATAGAGCTTAAAAAGATGCAGAGTTGACAATTAAAAATAACCCCGTCTCCTTCTAGTTTCCATTCCCCAAAGTTAACTACTTTCAACTCTGAGGTGTTTCTTATGCTATTAAAGTGATATTTCTAAAATTTGGTGTTAAACTGTGATTCATTTCCATTTCAGATCTTAATGGCTTTTTTTTTTTTTTAAATTTATCTATCCACGAGAGACACAGAGTGAGAGAGAGAAAGGCAGAGACATAGGCAGAGGGAGAAGCAGGCTCCATGCAGGGAGCCCGATGTGGGCCTCGATCCCGTGTCCTCAGGATCATGCCCTGAGCCAAAGGTGGCACTCAACCACTGAGCCACCTGGGCTGCCCTTAATGGCTTCTTATGCTGGAAGATGGGCTCTTCCTTCCTTATACTTCCTCTCTCCACCACACGCACATACACTTCTCTCTTCTCTTATACTCCAAATATAATTATCAAAAACTTAAGGACGTGATTTCAGATGTCTTTAGATGTTACTTTCTTGGAAGTGTTCCCTAACTTTTTATATCAAACTAAATATGTTGAGTGTTTACATTAATGTGAACATGTAAAGATTGTTCACTGTGCGCCAAATAACGGGAGAAAAGACTCATGATCATAGTACAACTTTCTTTTTCCTGGAATTTTCCATAGGTCTTTTTGTTTGCTTACTATTCTTCACTAGCTTATTTTAATTTTTTTTTCTTTTGTTAGAGAAAGAGGGTGAGAGGGAGGGACAGAAGGAGAATGAGAATCTTAAGCAAACTCCATGCATGTCCCATACAAAGCCCCACGCAAGGGCTTGATCTCACGACTCTGAGATCATGATCTGGGCTGAAATCAATATTTGAATGTTTGACTGAGCCACCCAGGTTCCCTGTATTCTTCACCAGAATTCGAAAATACATCAAGTTATCTGTCAGTTCTTCAGAGATTTTTGGAGGCCTTTCTGAGAAGCCCAGAACGGAATTGGCTTGTTGCCTTGAATCTTCACAAATTAACCAAAAGACTTTTCTTCATCTTTTTTTTCCTGTGTTAAAGCCTTCACTTCTGGGTCCCAGATCAGAGTCCTTTTTGGTTTACTCTCTTACTTGGGAGAACAGATCCTTCATTAGTCTCCAGAGAAAAGACAAAAGAATAGTTAAAAAAGAAAAAAAGAAAAGAAAAAAAAATCTTGATTCAGCTTTTTCTTTTTCTTTTTTTTTTGTATCAGTTTTCTATTGCCATAATATAGTTGCATAAGAGACACCTGGGAAACATTATATGCATACAGTAAGCATTTTTGGTCACATGTGGTAGTTGGATGGTTGGCTGGGGCTTTGCTGACCTTGTTTGGGAGTTGGCTTTTGGCTGATCTAGGATGGTCTTGGTTGGGATGACTGGGGTGACCTAAATCTGTTTAATGTAATTTCTCTTTTAGGGTCTAGCGATCCAGCCAACGTATATTATTCACATGGTGATGGTATAGGGCAAAGGTGCATAAATGCTTTTCTTATATTTTAAATACACCAGCTGAGTATTTTACAACAGCCTATTCTGGAACTATGGTTGAACTGATTTGGTGACCCCTCCAAAAATCTAGCTGTGCAAATGTGCAGAAAACAAATCTAAGCTGTTTGACATCCTTCAGATGTCTATTTAGATGCCCCCCTTTTCAGGAAGATATTCCTTGCATTCTTAGATTAAATTCTCTGAGTCTCTCTTAGCACTGTTAGGTTCTTTCATTGTATTTATTACACTAGTTATTTTAGATGAATCTCTCCCATTAGACTGTAACCTTCATTAAAGGACAGGGACCAGTCTATCATAGTGTCAGCACAGGGCCTGCAATGGTAAGTACATATTGAATGTTAGATAAATGAAAATGATTAAATCTCAGGAATATGAGGTATTTTTAGGGCTATTTTAATGAATCTTTGTATGTGAAGTGTGTTCCTTCAAGGATTTGGCAGAGAAGAGAGGAAAAACATTACCAATTTGCAGGAGAGATTAACTGGCTCCCCTTTGGGTTATTTGCTAGGCCTAACTGCATTCCCCTGTGTAATCAAGACTGTAAAGCTTTGATTAGTAGTTAGTTCTTTGTGGCTTTAGGGCTTTCAGATATAAGTAATTGTTTTCATCAGTGTATTAATTATGACTCTGGAACTTGTAAGCAGCTGGAAACAAGGGTGTTCCTACTGGTATATATGAATGTATTTTGTTGAGTTCTGAATTAGATGACAATACTTTCATTGTTATTTCAGGCAAGTGTTTGGAGAACATGTTTTTAATCTCATCAGTGACTGAGTTACAGTACAGTTTTGTACTTGGTATTACATTCAGTAAACATATACTACAGTATAAACTTCTGAGTGTATGGAAAATTAACATTAATTAAACCAAAGTTATAGAAAGCCTTCTACAAATAAGCTTAACATAAAATGTTGTTTCTCAAACATGAGCTTACTTAAGTTTAAATAACCAATCTGTGGTGTTCTATTTAACCATTTCAGGCATTTCATAATTCAGAGAGATTCACATTTTTGTGTCCCTTTGTTTAACACAGATACTGACTTTAATCAGTAGGGCAGGAACTTGCAACAGAGCTAGAAATTTGCTGCTGGGATTGAAACTTGCTCAGGTGTGTGTGTGTGTGTGTGTGTGTGTGTGTATAATATATATGTGATATATATATAAAATATATGATATATGTAACACATATAAAATAGATATTTTTAAGTAAGCTCTGTGCCCAATGTAGGGGTTGAACTTACGACCCTGAGATCTAAATGCACATCCTCTACTGACTGAGCTAGCCAGGTCCCTCTTATGTTATCAGTGACAAACTTGTTTTTTGCTTTCCTTTATGTTCCAGGTAAGTAGTAGATGTACATGCTCTATTATGTAATTAGGGATACGTAGACCTTAAAGGGACAGCACTTTTATCTAACCTTGTCATTTTATACAACACTTAGTAAATTTTCAGACTGCTGTTGACTAGCATTTGTTGCTCAGTAGACACTTGTTGACTGAACAAATGAATAAATGTACCTTATAGATAGAGTGAAGACAGTTAAATTTTGTGTGTTCATACAATTAATGGGATAGCCAAGGCTAACCTGACCAAGTTAAGAAAGCTGAACAGTAAGATGACTGTTATATAGAATGTTATATAGGGGCACCTGGATGATTAAGTCAGTGAAGCATCTGCCTTGGGCTCAGGTCATGATCTCAGGCTTCTGGGATTGAGCCCCACATTGGGCTTCTTGCTCAGCAAGGAGTCTGCTTCTCCCTCTCCTTCTCCCCCTGCTTGTGTTCTCTCTCATGCTCACTCATTCTCTCAAGTAAATAAAATCTTTTAAAGACATCTTAATATATTAAGGATCAGAATCCCAGATTTTTTAAAAATTTTATTTATTTTTATTTATTCATGAGAGAGAGTGAGAGAGAGAGAGAGAGAGAGAGAGAGGCAGAGACACAGGCAGAGGGAGAAGCAGGCCCCATGCAGGGAGCCCGATGTGGGACTTGATCCTGGGTCCCCAGGATCACACCCCGGGCTGCAGGCGGCACTAAACTGCTGCGCCACCAGGGCTGCCCCCAGAATCCCAGATTTTTATTAGTTTCCAGTAGCCATTAAGTTGGGGAATTATTATCTTTTAAGCTATAGCAGTGGCCTCAAGTCTCTGCATACAGTGTTTTTGCTGGAAACAATTTTTTGATGTTAATAGTGATTTTTGAAGACCTATGTGTTAACAGGCTTAGGAAATCTCTACAATGAGATGTCTGATAGTCTAAGCCCAGAATATAACTTAAATATAATTGTGTGATAATCTTATCACTATTCTCTTTTGAATTATAGCCTCTGTTAACACAAAAAGACCAAATTTTGCTAATATTTTCTAACATGAAAGAGAATCTTTTCTTTCTTCAACAGTTGAACCAAATTCCTGCTTTGTGTAGGAAATGTTGGCAGACCTTGAATTCTGAATTGCTCCAAATTGTTTAGTCTGTTTTTTTTGGTTTTTTTCCCCAAAAGAATTTGAATAGTTGATTTTTTTCCTTTCTATCTGAAACATGTTATTCCTTTTCTCACCCTCATGTTTAACTTAATTACGACTCTTCCTCTAAATCTGCCTATTTTGTCTAATAAAGCCAAAATTCTTCTTAAAACATCATTGAGAATTCTCAAAGCTTTTTTTACCCATCAAGTTCCTCATCATCAGAGCTAGATACAGGAAGTCCTTGTGGTCCCTTGCTTCCAAAGTGAATGGCTCTCAAAGGCCAAAAAACTACAGTTTCATTTGTTGTTGTTTTTGTTTTGTTTTAAAGATTTGTTTATTTTAGATACAGAGCCCAACATGGGGCTTGATCACACAACCCTTAGATCATGCATGACCTGAGCTGAAACCAAGAGTTGGACACTTAATCGAATGAGCCACCTAAGTGCCTCTGCTTTTGATTGTCTGTCATTAAGTGCATAAGAGTTTATAGTTATATCTTATTGCTACATTGAATATTTCGTTAATAGATAAAATCCTTTGTCTCTTGTAACCTTTTTGATTTAAAGTCTATTTTATTTTGTCTGAGAGTAGTATAGCCACATCTTCACTTTTTTGGTTGCTATTAGCAAGGAATAATCTTCCATCCTTTTTTCTTTCTTTCTTTCTTTCTCTTTTTCTTTCTTTCTTTCTTCCTTTCTTTCTTTCTTTCTTTCTTTCTTTCTTTCTTTCTTTCTTCTTTCTTTCTTTCTTTCTTTCTTTCTTTCTTTCTTTCTTTCTTCTTTCTTTCTTCCTTCCTTCCTTCCTTCCTTCCTTCCTTCCTTCCTTCCTTCCTTCCTTCAGTATTTATTTGTGAGAGAGTGAGAGAGAGCACAAGCAGGGGGAGGGGTGAAGGGAGAGGGAGAAGCAGACTCCCTGATGATGCAGGGCTAAGGCTCAGGACCCTGGAATCATGACCTGAGCCAAAGGCAGATGCTTAACCAACTGAGTCACCCAGATGCTCCTTTTATTATTTTTATTTTTTAATATTTTATTTTTAAGTAATCTCTATCCTCAGTGTGGGGCTTAAACTCACAACCCTGATATCAAGAGTCACTCACTCTACTGACTGAACCAGCCAGGTGCACCCCCATCCTTCTACCTTCAACCTGTTTGTGTCTTTGGATCTCAAGTAAGTCTTTTGTAGATGGCATTGAGTTGGAGCATCTATTTTTATCCATTCTGCTAATCTGTCTTGCTGATTGGAGTTTAATCCATTCTTTTAAAAAAGATTTTATTTATTTATTCATGATAGAGAGGCAGAGACACAGGCAGAGGGAGAAGCAGACTCCCTGTGGGGAGCCTGATGCAGGACTCAATCCTGGGACCCTGGGATCATGACCTGAGCCAAAGGCAGACACTCAACCACAGAGCCACCCAGGTGCCCTAGTTTAATCCATTTACATTTAAAATAATTACTGTTAAAGACAGAGTTTATAATTATGCTATTTGTTTTCGGTATGCCTTAGGGCTTTTTGTCCTTCATTTCCTGGATTACTGTCTTCTGTGTTTATTTTTGTGTGTGTATATACACGTATGCACTTCCACACACGTGTACATGCACATGTATACTTTTGTGTGTGGGTATGTGTATTTCAAGTATTGAAATTGTTTTCTCACTTCCTTTGTATATTCAATAGCTATTTTCTTTGTAGATACCGGGAAATGACATGATATATCCATGATTTGGAGTTCCAAACCAAAATTCAGTAATACACTGCGAATTGTCTTTTATTTAAATGTGTTAGTCTCATAACTCAGGTAGAAAACAAAGTGCAGTTACAAATCATTGTTACAATAATACTAGGTCTGGGCAGCCCCGGTAGCTCAGCAGTTTAGGCCGCCTGCAGCCCAGGGCCTGATCCTGGAGACCCTGGATCGAGTCCCACATCAGGTCTCTGCATGGAGCCTGCTTCTTCCTCTGCCTGTGTCTCTGCCTCTCTCTCTCTGTGTCTCTATGAATAAATAAATAAATAATTAAAAAAAACAACAACAACAATAATACTAGGTCTTATAATTGCCCATGTATTTGCCATTATTGAGATAGTCTCCATATGGTTTTGAATTATTATCTAGTGTCCTCTTCACCTTTCAGGACTCTTACAGGGCAGTTCAAGTGGTCCTGAGTCCTCTTGGGATGTCTCCATATCTCTCTTTTGAAGGACAGTTTTGCTGGATATAGATTTCTTGATTGATAGGGTTTTGTTTTGTTTTTTTTATATTAATACTTTGATTCTATCTGCCCACAGTTTGCTAATCACCAAAATTTGGTGAGGAATCTAATAATCTTACTGAGGAACCCTTTGTGTAAGTGAAGATTTGCTTCTTTCTTGCTACATTGAGAAGTCTCTGTCTTGTCTTTTTTGAAAGTTTGATTTTCCTGTGTGTTGGTGCAGATCTCTTTGAGTTCATGTTATGTGGAGTTTGTTGAGCTTCTTGGATGTTCATATTCATGTTACTCCAATTTCGGAAGTCTCCGGGGTACTCCCATAATACACATGTTGGTCCACTTGATGGTATCCCATGGTTCCTTTGAGTTCTCTTTGCTTTTCTTCCATTTTTCTTGTTCTTTGACTTGATAATTTCCATTGTCCTGTTTTCAAGTTCATGGATTCTTTTGTCTACTCAAATCTGCCTTTGAATCCCACTACTGAATTTCAGTTACTGTACTTTTCAGCTGTAGATTTGTTGTTGTTTTTTGGTGGTCTTAGGTTTTTTGTCTCTTTATTTCCATTTTGCTCATATATCATTTTCTATACTTTCTCCACATCTTTTAGTTCTTTAAACATCTTTTAAGAATGTTGTTTTAAAATCTTTAGTATATTTGCCAATAAGTCTTTTTTAGGGACAGTTCCTGTTGAAACCCACTCTTCCCCACCCCCCTGGTTTGGGCCAAACTTTCAAACTTTCCTGTCTATTTATGCCTTGTGATTTTGGTTGTTGAACACTGGACATTTGAATCATCACATGTGGTAACTCTGGAAAGTGGATTCTTCTCCTTTCCTGGTGCTCTCTTTCCTTGGTTATTCTTTTACTTTTTGAAATTGTAAGCTGTCTCTGTGCTGAAGATCAACCAGAGGTATAAACTTGAGGTATGCTGAGGTCTTTTCTGAGCCTTTGCCTACACATGCACAGTCACTTTCTTTTTTTTTTTTTTTTTCCATATATGCAGTTGTTTTTTAATGTCTTTAATGCCTGGCTCCCAAAAGGGGAGAAAGGGGCTTGGGCTCTTTAAATTCCCTGGCAATCCACTTCAGCCAGAAGGGGAGAGGCTTGCAGCAGTGAGGGGAGGTTGCAACTATGAGGCCTGTTCACCTCCTTGTCTATACTCTGTGATCTGGGGCAGCATTCAGCAGTCAGAGCAGAGATTCCTGATCCTTGGAAGACTGTCCTTCTTGCCCACCCTTGTTACCATAAGCTGCATGTGTGCTGTTCCAAGAACCCTCAGAGTTGCCTGCCAAGGGTCTAGGGGTGGAGGATTGGTAGGTATTACTGTACTAAGAGCTAAAACTGACTGAAACTAATGGCAATTTACCATTTGAGTCTTTGCCTAAAAGTTGCAGGCTTTCAAAAGACTTAGAGTTCCAAAATAGTAATAGTAACATCAGACAGATTTCATTCTGTGGATGCAATTGTTATCCAGGTAGGAAAACAGATTTTTTTAGAAAAAGGCTTTATTTATTTGTTAGAAGGAGAAGAGACTTTGCATGGGTGAGTAGGGTGGGGTGAAAGAGAGGGAGAGGAAGAGGAAGAGAGAAAGAATCTTAGGTGACTCTGTGCTGTGTGCAGAGTCCTTTGGGCTCCATCTCAGAATGCTGAGACCATGGCCTGAGCTAAAATCAAGAGTCAGGTACTTAACTGACTGAGCCATCTAGGTACCTCAAAATTGTTTTTTTTAACGTTAAAAATGACTTAATTTTTCTGAGTCTAGTTAGCACAATGTTAAATTTCAGGTGTACACCATAGTGTGTTCAGCAAGTTTATATATTGTATACCACAAGTGTTACCAGGAAGATAGATTCTTTTTTTTTTTTTTTTTAAGATTTTATTTATTTATTCATGATAGTCACAGAGAGAGAGAGAGAGAGAGAGAGAGAGAGAGAGGCAGAGACACAGGCAGAGGGAGAAGCAGGCTCCATGCAGGGAGCCCGACGTGGGATTCGATCCTGGGTCTCCAGGATCGTGCCCCGGGCCAGGGTCTCCAGGATCGTTAGCCCCAGGCGCTAAACCGCTGCGCCACCCAGGGATCCCAGGAAGATAGATTCTTGTTGCTCTTCCATCTTCCTAGAATCTTCTCTATTTAGTTTTACATATATTCATCAAATATTGGCTTAATGCTTACTTTTTACCTAACCCTAATAGACCTAATGAAAGGTCATAAAATATAGAAACTCGTGTTTTTGACTGTGGTTAAGAGCATAGTCCTGTTAATGCAGTTTCTTCATGATTGCTACCTAATCACATCCAAATTTAGAAGCTTAAAACAACCATTTTATCGGTCATGATATGGCAGGCTAGGAATTTATCAGAGATGACTCCTCCATGCTCCACATGACTTTAATTGGGCTCACTTATGTGGCTGTGTTGACCTCGTAGCTGGACAGGGCTGAAAGGTCTGAGGGTTTTGTGCTGACTGGCAGCTAGAGTGCCATGGTTCTTCTCTCTTGCTATGTGGTTACTCATCCTCAGACTCTTTCTCTCTAGCTATACGGCCTGGACTTCTTTACATGGTATCTGGCTTCCAAGGGAGTAAAAGCTGTCAGAGCTCCTAGGGCCTAGGCCCAGAACTAGTACAGCAGTCACTTCTGCAGATTCTCTTGATCAAAACAAGTCAGCTCAGGTTCAGGTAGAAAGGAAGTAAACTCTACCTTTTTGATAGAAGGAGCAGTACTATGCCTACAGGAATAGGAGGGCTTATTGGTGGCTTTTTTGCAGATGATTTACCACAGGATTCTAGACAGTCAAGTGAATCAATATAGAATCAAAAGAAGTGAATTATAATAAAGTTCAAATTGAATGAGATGTTCGGTGTACCCCCACCATTCCCCAATTAGAATGTATGTTCCACGAGGGCAGGGATTTTTTATCTGTTTCATTCAGTGCTTTATTCCCAGGCCTAAGGGCAGTGCCTGGATTGTAATAGAAGCTCTGAGACTATCTGTTGAAGGAAGGAAAAACTGCTGAGATGGTAAGAGTAGTAGCAGATTGTATAGAAGAGGTGCATCAGAGAAGTCTTCAGAGAAAACCAGAATCTGGAGCAAAGTCTTGAAAAAGGGTGAGAATATGAATCAGTATCTCAGAGGTGGGTGGACGCATTTATTCACTATGTAGTGGAGTATCTGTCTCCAGTACCTGCCAGGTGCTGGAGTTTCAAAGATAGAGACTTTCTCTTGAGGAAGGGGATATAGACATCTCCAGGTAAACAAGTGCTAGAAAATATAAAAGAGAGGATTTTTCTTGGAATGATAGGGGAGGGCTTCAGCACGAGCATACACACAGATGGGGCTGAGTAAGGCAAGTGTGAACTGAGGGGGAAAGGCTGAGCAGAAGGAACCACTAGAAAAAGATGAGGGGGGAGAGAGAGAGAGAGAGAGAGAGAGTGTCAGAGTCTTGAAAATAAGCTGCAAGATTTATTTACCAGATAAATGATAAGGACCGCCTCCTCTAGCTTCTTAAACGTGAGTAATGGGATGACTGGATTTGAGACTCTGGTTACTTGATACTAAATTTTTGTATTTATGATAAGGAAGGAGAGTCTCAGTGGAAGGCCATTCATTACTAGGATTCGTGAGTTAACTGGTGATTGTTTTACCTTACTATAATTCTGTAGCATTTTAGAAGTTTACGAAGATCACTGCCATATACATGTGACAGGTGAAAAACAAAAATAGAAAATTATTAGTCTATAGTAGTCTTTCTTTCCTGTCTCCTTCTACCTAGAGAAGTGATCTCAGACCTAGCTTGTGGTCTAGAATTGTGGAAAGAGATTGAGAGATGAGATGGTGCTCTATAAGGAGCATTTCTAGGTACAGGTTAGCTGTGTTATAATAACGTAAGAAGCCTCCTGTGGGAGGTGCTGGGGTTTTTTAATGTTATTATTTTGTGAGAACAAGGTGTTGGCAGTGTTATTACATCACTACTGAAACTGGCATCAAAATGGCACCAGTATATCGTGAATATTAGCTTCTTTGGTTCAACATTGTCACTCCTAACAGCTGTATTATGAAATGTGTGTTACAGGTAGTATCGTTTTTTTTCCCCTCTTAAATTATAAACAACATTGAGGCTCTAGTAGATTCTCCTGGCTTCTCCGTGAGGCACTGGTGTGAAGGTCTGAACTATGGCAGTAGAGAAGTCTGGAGCCTCTATTGCTATGAACCACGGTGTGCACCAGATTACTTAATTGACTTGGAAAATTGAAAAGGCATTGGACAGAAGGCCTCCGAGCCCTTACTGTAGTCAGTGGCATTAACAACTTTTAGACTAAAACCTGTGAATACTTACTGATCCAAATAACAGTTAACCAGACACATACAATGAAAGCACTTTCATTTGACCTCAAAGGAATCCCCTGGGGCTACAATTATTTTAAAAGTTGGTATATCTTTCTGAGAATTCTATTAAAAAGTATGGACTTTCCCCCCAGAAGAATGCTAATATGATGCATATAATTTGGCATACAACTTTCGGGCATATCTAGGTTCAGCAGCCTACCTAGAGCTTCCAGAGGCTTCAGCTCTTTATTTACTAATTTGACTGAAGTATTTTGCATTGAAATTCTCTTTGATCGTTAATTTCCCTATTTTTTTTCCAGCAATTGTTAACTATACCCAAAAATAGCATTCAGGAAAGCAATTGTTCCATCCATAATTAGAAACAAGACTCTTGAATCCGGCATCCTAACCATCATGGAGTTTTGATCAATGAGACTATACTCCAGGAAGGGAGGGTTTCATGATTTTTATGACTGAACTTGCTCATTCTCTTCAGCTGCTCCAGGAGTCCCTTGTGAATGAGTCCTTTCAAAAGGGATGATTTTGACTCCTAAAAATTTAAAAAGATTAGGGGTCCTGGGTATAGGATTTAGAGTAAGAAATTCCCTATAGTAACCCTGGTTGCCAAATTGCATTGGTTCTTATAGAAAGATACTATTCATTTTGTACAGTGTGATTCTCTTCTTGTTCTCTTGGCTTTTTTCATGCACTAGACAGGTCGAAATTTAATTCTGAATATTGAATTCTGAGTTTTACTAGGTAAACCTAATAAAAGTAAGTTTAACAGTCCCCCTTCACCTGTATCAGTATAAGTAAGACAAAACCCTTTGCTCAAGCCCAGGCAAATGGTCGGGATGAGCAGGGAAACCTTCCATTATCTTTAGCCATTCTGAACAGTTCCTGAAGAAGAGTATTCACTTGGTGAGGGACTCTTATGTCTTCTAAAATCTTAACTGTGATCTTCCTTCTTTTCTTCCTCCTTCCCTTTTTTTGTGAGGCTACTTCTGCAAATAAAACCTTTTTATTTAGCCTTACCTGAGATGTTAGGGGAGAAAAAATATCTGCTATATGTGGGTTCTTAAAATAGAAGTGAGTCATGACTTACACTAAGAAAATGAAACACAAATACTTTGGGACTTTTTAATGTCCTCTTCAATTGATTTGTTAAACTCTGGGGCTCCTGGTTCACAAAAGGTAATTTGTGATTGTAAGAACAGTATACCTTAATGATGACAATCATAACAGCCCCTATATTTCCTGTCCTTTAAGCTTTCAGGTAGACCGGGCACAAGGCCAGTGAAAGAGATGAGGAAAGAACGAGCCCACTTTATCATCCAGAACATTGCTCACTGATCTTTTTATATGGATTTCTGTAATGGAGTAGGGTGATCTTTAGTGTAATTTTGATATTCTATTCTCTTTGCCTTTTTTGATTTGTGAGGTGTGAAGGGAGCATTTTTGGCTTTTTTTTGTTAAGTTTTATTTATTCATGAGACACACACACGCATACACACACACACAGAGACAGAGAGCAGCAGAGACACAGGCAGAGGGAGAAGCAGGCTCCATGCAAAGAGCCTGATGTGGGATTCGATCCCGGGACTCCAGGATCACGTCCTGGGCCAAAGGCAGGTGCTAAACGGCTGAGCCACCCAGGGATCCCCCAGTATTTTCGTCTTAATGTGCAAGTGCCTTAAAGACCTTTTGTGCAAATCCACTTTCTCATTTCTTTTACCTTGTCCCCCAAGCTACATGGAGAACTGGAGAACCTTCATTACAGTTGAGGAGTAAAAAGAGATCTCCAGGATTGAGACCCAATTTTTATATTTTCTGTTGTGGTTCTAGGAAATTGAAACTATAAAAGAGTATGTTCCTTTTCCTTCCTTTGTCCCCCTCATGAAATTCTTCCTAACTAAAACAGGATGGAAAGAATTAATGGAAGAAAATAAGACCTTGATTAAAATGGATATTTATTAATATTTCTTTTGGATTACTTCCTCACTTTTTAAATGGTGCTGTGTGATGTCAGGATTGGAACTGTGCCATCGAATTTTCTCCATTCCGTTGCTTTCCTACTCTTTTTTTTTTTAAAGATTTATTTATTTATTCATGAGAGAGAGAGAGAGAGGCAGAGACGCAAGCAGAGAGAGAAGCAGGCTCCTCGCAGGGAGCCTGATGTGGGACTTGATCCCCAGACCCGGGGTCAGGCCCTGAGCCGAAGGCAGACGTTCAACTGCTGAGCCACCCAGGCATCCCGATCTCTTTTTTTTTTAATTTATTTTATTTTATTTATTTATGATAGGCACACAGTGAGAGAGAGAGAGAGAGGCAGAGACATAGGCAGAGGGAGAAGCAGGCTCCATGCACCGGGAGCCTGACGTGGGATTTGATCCCGGGTCTCCAGGATTGCGCCCTGGGCCAAAGGCAGGCGCTAAACCGCTGCACCACCCAGGGATCCCGATCTCCCACTCTTTTATATTTGGCTTGAACTCTTAGAATTTTGATTACTTTTTTCTTAAATTACATTACGCATAATAAAGCCATACTAATTTGGAAAGTTTGAGAGAATAGAGGGAAGGCCAGTCTAAACTAGCTTTAAAAATGAGTATTTTTTCAATGTATATTACCATTTGTATATGTATGTACACACACACACACACACATATATATATATACATTAAACACTTGAACCATAATGTGTTACTTAGTATCCTTAAGGAATTTGCAATTACCTGAGCCTTGCTTTTGCATGTAAATGATACTTGAAAGTGCTTGAGGCTACTTTGAAAGAGTTCGTAATAGTTGAACCAGTAACCATTGATGTCTTGGTTATATTGCTACTTGTATTTAGTAAAACTTTTATTTTTTTTCCTCCTAGATCAAGTAAAGATACATTTAGCTCAGGTATATGAATTATTACATTATTAATAAGCAGATTGAAACTACTAGGACTTTTTTCTTTTTGAGAAATTCTACAGCTTTTTCTCTGTATATGTGCATTTACATGGCTGTTAGATCTACCACACACATTGACATGTATGTGCATCTGTGTTGCAATCCCTGAACATGCTACATATATGGGGACAATTTGAGCAAGTCCTCTTTGGGCATAAACTAAACTTAAGCTTTCTGATGGCAAGAGTCACATACCTTAGCATTCTTGCTCCCAGAATAAAATATTCATCAAAGATTTTGCTCAAGTACCAGGCTTCATGGTGGGCAGTCTTAAATAAGGAACAGACTCCCATTTCCTTTCCTTTTTAGAATAGTAATCAGTGAGGTTGGAGATGGGGGAGAGTATGTGCAGAGGGGTGGCCTGGGAGGTTAAGTGGTATACTGTCTACCTACTTGAGAGCAGGAGTGTGATTCCTTGCCAGTCCCAGATTCTTAGGCCTGCCCCACGGATGCCACTAGTTAGAAGCAAAGGGTTTGGTGTCAGTCTGGGGTTTGATCCTCCGTGTGTGCTATCATTACCCAACTGTGGGATCTATCTTGAGCAAATCAAGTTAGCCTCACTGAGCTTCAGTTTCCTGATCTAGAAAATGGGAGTCATAATTATAGCCTCCCCAGGTATATGTGCTCCAGGAAGGATGTTTGATAGTGGAAAACAGGTGATTCCTGCCCTACCAATGGGTAGATCAGTTTGTGCAAGATAGAGGATAATCAGTCTTTATGAAAAAGGTCTTTTTGACTAAAAGTAAATCCCATATCCTGTATCTTGTTCTTCTAGGACATAGTCCTTGTCTTAATCATTTTTGTTAACTAGCTTATCAAACTTGATACGCAGAAAATGATCACTGAATGAATGGATTATGCATACTCCCTTTGAACCTACCATAGTATTTAGATTTCTGATGGTTACATTTCCTTCTTACATTGAGAAATTCATGCAGTTTAAGCTTTGGTAGGATGGCATGTCTTAGACATTTCCATTGGCCAGAGTGGTTTGGTTGATTTGGTTTGGCTGGACATCTGTTGCCTAACTTCCTCAGGATTGCCATGTGACTTTGTAAAGCTGATCCCTTCTTAGGAAGAAGTTTAAGACTTTTGTTGTTACCTAGGAGAGGTGAGGTCTTTATATACCAGCAGGGGCTAGTTTATCTGATTTCACCCTTTAATTGGTCAAAAGCTTGGACTACTGCAGCTTTTGTTTATTTTCTGAAGAGAAATCTATTATTTGAATTTTGGAATTCTAACTTTGTCTCATACATTGCCTCTCGCTTGTAAATAGATTGTTTTGTCTATTGTTATTATGGTTTTGTGAGTTTTTGTTGCTGTTTGCAGGAGAGCTTTATGGGAATCCTGTGTAGCTTTGGTTGAGGAAGAGTCTTCTGTTGTTAATTGCTTGATTTCCAGGTTCAGGACCACTCAGGTAATAAAAACTTAAATTTCAGACCTGTACGGAGTGTGGGTCCCATTTTTAAACATTTTTAGGGCAGATATCTGTCCTGTATAGAGCCTAGAGGCAGACAAATGTCTTTAGCATCTCACTTTGCTTAATGGGCAGATTTTTTGCATTTGACTCTTCCTAAAGATATGTCTCTTTGAAGGTTCAGACTTTATGTAGATATTAGCTGCTACTCCCCTCTTTATGTAAGTTGTGACTTTGCAGACATAAAATTGGAACTGTTTAAGCAGGAGAGGGTTTACAAGCTGAAATAGAAGACTTTTTATTTACTATAAAGCATTAAATGACTGCAAAATTGTTGGAAGATTTGAAGAAATAGATTCTAGCTGTGTTCATTCAACCCGCAAATGCTTACTGAACATCTGTGCGCTGGCATTGTTCTGGGATCTTGGGGGACACATTGATGAACAAAACAGAGGTTACCCACCCTTATGGAGCTAGCAGGGTTGAGTCCTTAGGAACAATTCCCAAAGCCACACCACAAAACTGGGCCAACAAAAGTGCTGCTCAGTTGGGGTTGTAAAGACCACACAACAGCACCATAGTGCCATACCTAGGAAGCCACCAGGACAGGAAGCTTCAGCTAATGCTGTTGATTCCAGAACCATGCTCATCTTTGATTTTCTTTTTTAAGATTTTATTTATTGATTCATGAGAGGGGCAGAGACATAGGCAGAGGGAGAAGCAGGCTCCCTGTGAGGAGCCTCATGCAAGACTCTATGCCGGGACCCTGGGATCACGATCTGAACCAAAGGCAGATGCTCAACCACTGAGCCACCCAGACATCTCTCATCTTCTTTGATTCACACCATGGTTCACGCCTTACCTCTTGAGACTTGTGAAGCTATTTACTAGACACTTAAGAGAGTCTGCTAATGGTGCTGCAGAAAAATCAAATGGTTTGACTGTGTCCATTGCCGAAGAAGCAGAATCTTGTTTTCATCTCTATTTCACTTCTCAAATTCATATTAGTGCACATGATCTGTGGAACCTAAATGACATCAGGAACCTCTAGCTGGGGGGATCCCTGGGTGGCCCTGCCTTTGGCCTGGGGAGTGATCCTGGAGTCCTGGGATCAGGTTCCGCATCGGGCTCCCTGCATGGAGCCTACTTCTCCCTCTGCCTGTGTCTCTTCCTCTCTCCCTTTCTCTCTCCCTCTCTCCGTGTCTCTCATGAATAAATTAAAATCTTTAAAAAAAAAAAAAAAGGAACCTCTAGCTATTAGGGGGTCTGGGAAATCATTAATTCTCCAGTCTCTATAGTGCAGAGTAGACCTCTTACAAGGGAAGTAGAATGGATATTGAATACTTGTCCACCACATCAAGCATACTTTGCTTGTTCCCACTTGGTTTTTGAAACCCTATTCCATACCCACCATCCCAGTTGGGGGAGGGGTTTGGTGGTGGTGGTACATAGCTCATGTACATCTGGCATTTCATCCCTCTGCTTTTCTTTCTGGCACTTACTCTCTTTGCTAACTCAGTTATGCCTTTAAAATAATGTTGTTGGCAGAAAATTTTAAGCAAATTGGCAGGTTATATATACTATATATTGTCAGAATTAGATGTGCCTAGCTTGAGACGACTAATTTACCATAATGTTCTTCAGTACTTTGTTAGAAATGTATCACATCTGTTGGGAATGAAGGTTGGGGAAATGGTAGGCATTACATTGAATTTTTAAGTTTTTGGAACACGACTCAACTGTATTGATCTCTTTAGGAGAGCATGATTGAATAATAACATTGAAGAAGGAATAGAATTGTTTTTCTAAGATATGTAAAATTGACTTTATTTGGTGTACTGACTATATAGATTTGGTTAACCACTATGATCAAGATACGGAACCATTCCACCACCCTGAAAATCTTCTTGTGCTATCCTTTTGCAGTCATATCCTACATCAGCCCCAACCCCTGGCGACCAGTGATCTCTTCTAGTTTGTTTTTGTTCTGGTTTTTTAAAGTGGGAATTTTCTATGCAGATAATCTTGTCATGAATAGGGAAAAAATTTTTTTTCTCAATCTGTACTTCTTGGTTTTTCTTGCCTTATTGCATGGAGTAGGACTTTAGGATGCTGTTGAAGAGAAGCATCATCCTTGCCTTGTCTTGCACCTTGGAAAGCAATCAATCACCATTAAGTATGTTAATTTTAAGTTTTTTGTAGATGCCCTTCCTGGAGTTCTCAGTTACATTCAGTTTGCTGGGGGTTCTTAATCAATCAAGAATGTTTACTGGATTTTTTTTTATCAAATGCTCTTTCTGCATCTGATATGAGCATGTGGTTTTTCTTTTGGTTGTCAATATGGTACTTTTTCCCCTAAATATTGAATAAATCTTGAATTCTTGGAATAAACCCCACTTGGTCAGAGTATGTTATCTATTACTGGACTTGATTTGCTAATATTTTGCAGAATGTTGCATATATTTTTATAAGGGATACTGGTCTGTAGTTTTCTTACTGTTTTTCTCTGGCTATGGTATCAGGTGAATGGTGGTCTCATAACATGAGTTGAGAGGTGTGCCTTACTCTTTCATTTTCAGTAGAGATGATATATAATTGGTGTTATTTCCTTTTTAAACATTTGGTAGAATTCACTAGTGAATTCTACTATCTGAGCCTAGAGATTTTTCAATTTTATAGTTCTGGGACTGTTCAAGTTGCTATTTCATCTTAGATGAGTTTTGATAGTTCGGAGTTTTTAAAGAATTGGTCCATCTAAGTTGTTGAATTTGTGGAGTTGTTTGTAGTATTCTCTTACCCTTTTATTTTTTTTTATTTTATTTTTTTTATTTACTTATGATAGGCACACAGTGAGAGAGAGAGAGAGAGAGAGAGAAAGAGAGAGAGAGAGAGGCAGAGACACAGGCAGAGGGAGAAGCAGGCTCCATGCACCGGGAGCCCGACGTGGGATTCGATCCCGGGTCTCCAGGATCTCGCCCTGGGCCAAAGGCAGGCGCCAAACTGCTGCGCCACCCAGGGATCCCTCTCTTACCCTTTTAATATCTTAGTATCCTTTTAAGATTCTTTAATGAAATCCTTTTTCATTCTTGATATTATAATTTGTGTTAGATCTTTTTTTCTCATATTGCTGAAGATTTATCTTTTTTTTTTTTTAAGATTTTATTTATTTATTCATGAGAGACACACAGAGAGGGAGAGAGGCAGAGACACAGGCAGAAGGAGAAGCAGGCTCCATGCAGGGAGCCCGACGTGGGACTGGATCCCAGGACTCCAGGATCACACCCTGGGCCAAAGACAGGGACTAAACCGCTGAGCCACCCAGGGATCCCAGATTTATCAATTTCATTGACCTTTTCAAGAGCCAAAGTTTGGTTTCATTGATTTTTTTTTCTTTATTGTTTTTCTGTTTTCAGTAGTTAGAACAGTAGTGCTGCCTTTTTATTTCCTCTCCTTCTTGTACTCCAAAGTTGTGACATTTTTCTTTTTACCTTTTATTACTTTAATTTGTGTATAGGTTGAATCTAAACATTGGATAGGAGGTGCCTGGCTTGCTCAGTCTGTGGAGCATGAGACTCTTGATCTCAGGGTTGAGTTCAAACTCCATTTTGGTTGTAGAGATCACTTAAAAATAATATCTTAAATTCACATTATGGCTATATAAATATTGTTTACTTAATCCTAGTATTATACCTTAATTACATGTCCTTTCTTATATACCTGCTGCCACTGCTGCTTCTCCTTCTTCTCTTCTTTCCCTCTCCCTCCTCCTCTTCCTCCTCCCCCTCCTCCCCCTCCTCCCCCTTCTCCTCCTCCTCCTCCTCCTCTTTTTTCCTCCTCCTCCTCCTCCTCCTCTTCTTCTTCTTCTTCTTCTTCTTCTTCTTCTTCTTCTTCTTCTATTTATTTGATAGAATGAGAGCACAAAAAAGGGGAGTGGCAGGGAGAGGGGAAGGGAGAAGCAGGCTTCCCACAGAGCAGGGAGCCCTATTTGGGGGCTCAATCCTATTTGGGGCTCAATCCCAGGACCCTAGGATCATCCCCTGAGCCAAAGGCAGAAGCTTAATGGACTGAGCCACCCAGGTGCCCCCCCCCCCCCCAGCTTTTTTCCTAATTGCTTTTCTTTGAGGTCTTTGCCTTTTATTATCCTCAATTATTTTCGGACTCCCTGTTACATAATCTGTTGAGTTTTATTTTCCCTCCCCTCCCTGAAATCTTGCTGGAGCCCATTTTTGCCTCAAACTGGACTGAGTACTATAGACCTTTTTCATAGCTATTGTCCTGTGAATTCCTGTGATTGCTTTCCCATGTTAAATTGTTTTCTAAATCCCATGCCCTCTCCTTTCTTGCCATATTTGCAGATTTTGAATGGAACATATACTTCAGGACCATTGTATGGAAGGATGTGAAAAAAATACTTTCTGGGTCCTTTTATTCAGACAGCACATGTGATGGCTGTTTGGATTAGGCATGGAATTCCAGGATGAAAAGAATTTTATGAGAGTTTTAAAGGATTGGTTTATTGTCTGCTAGCATCTAGTCTTACTGATGAGGAGACCAGTCTTACCTTAATTCTTGATCCATTGTAGGTGACTGTTTTTTGTTTTGTTTTTAGTATTTTGGAAGATTGCTTACAGTGATATGTCTTGACATAGAGCTTTTAAAATTCATTGTATTGGTCACAGGTGGGCCATTTTAGTTTGAAGACCAGTGTTCTTTTCAAATATTACTTTGATAGTATTCTCTTTTTTGTTTTCTTTCAGCTGAGGCCAACCTTCAATTCATCCTAGCCCAGTTATCAGATACTTAAATGAAGTCTCCAGACTCTAGCCCCTAGCTGTTTGAGTCATCACTAGCCTTCTGAGGGCTCTGAGCAGGAGCCCTAAACTTGAGGGTACAGAGCAAGTCATCCCTATAATGCCCTGTTGGAAATTCATAGAATCTGTGGGCATTATGAGATGAAGGTTGGCCTCAGCTGAGACTGTTGACCAAAACACCTGCACGTGGCCTTTGTGTAACTTGACTCTTACAGTGTAGTGGCTGCATTTTGAGAGGGAGAATCTGAACAGGGAGACTTTGGAGATGGAGTGGCCAGAGTTGAAGCATCGCAAAAGAGCACAGTGAGACAGCTAGCATTCTTCTGACCTAGTCTTAGAAATTCTATCATTTCTGTTGGTTCTTAGTGAATTAGTAGGGTCAGCCCAGACCCAAGAGGAAAGGAACTAGACTCCGTATCACTCCATTACAAAGGAGATAAACAGGACAGTGCTGAACTTCTCTTGTAACCATGTGAAAAGTAATACTTGTTGCAGTATTGAAACATTTAAATTTGGATGATACCTCTAGGTGAGTCCTTATATCTGCAGAGTATTTTCTAGTTCTAGAGCCCATTCATGAAAACAACCAGTAGTAAAATATAAACAAACTTAGATGATCAAATGTTCATTTAGGACCAACAATAAAGGGTTTGAAGGCTAGATATGGGGAAGAGTAGAAAGTAATTTTGAGAGTGTAGTGAGAAGTTGTGGGGAAGTGGGTTTGAGGGCTGCAGGGAGCAGTAGGTCCCTGCATAGGTCAGAGGGAGCAGAGCATGCTCACAAGCCCTACAAAGAAACTTTTGCTCCTGGCCTGGAGAACTGCTCTTTCATTTAAGGAACATTACACCATGTTCCCTCAGCCTGTTTTTACCAAGGCAACTCTAAGTTACTTAATGTCAGTGATGATTGTGCTATAGATTTCGGGTTCTGTTGTCTTTCTTTGATGCCTAATGTTTCTTCAAGATCAAAGATGAGTGAAAGTCTTGTCACCTGAGTGAAAACCTCACTGAGCATTTGGAAATGTAGAATTACTGGCAAATAATTGTCTTCAGAGTAAGGAAGATGAATGTATTCATGATAGTGAACATACTTAGTTTGACTACCTACAACTAATTCATTGGTATTTTCTATATACTCAATAGAGATTCTTTTATATTTGACTTTAAATTACCATTTAAAAAAAAGATTTTACTGGTTTATTTGAAAGAGAAAGCAAGCATGAGTGGGAGGGAGAAGCAGACTTTCTGCTGAGCAGGGAGCCCCACTCGAGGCTCAATCCCAAGACCTCGAGATCGAGATCATGACCTGAGCTGAAGGCAGATGCTGGGCAGACTGAGCCACCCAAATGTCCCTGAAATACCATTTGAAAAAATATAGTATGGGTACTCTGAAATATGAAAAGCACTCTGGGGGGTGGGAGGGAACACTGGGGCTCCTGAATATCCTGCATGAACATTACCATAATGTGCTTAAAGGCATAGTTTGGTTAATTTCTTGCCAAGGTTCCAGGTATAAGCCAAAGGGATAAAGAGGAGAAGGTATGCTCTTAAAATTTCAACTTCCTTTGCTTTTTTCCCCCATAATAAGTACTAAAAATGCTTTGTTAACATTTCTTGGGTTACTGGGATAGTCTGCAAAAGTTTATTGACTCCATATTACTGCTGAGTCTATATATTTTAAATATCCTATTTTACAACTCTAATAAATAGATTTTTATGAAATCTATGACTTCTGTGGGGAAATTTCTAACTTAGAAACCTTTTTTTTAGTACTCTAGCCTGCTTATAACCTAGATATTGAGTATACATTTATTTTAAATTCTGATGATTAATTTAAAAATAATAGGAATGTAGATGTGAAATACAGGTTTTAGATTTAATTAATATTCAGGATCTATCTAAAAACGTAAATTTTAAATGCCATAGACCAGCTATATTTAGGTTAAGTCTGTTTGTAAATATTTGTAAAGTAGAATTTCTATGAGAAGGCAGTTCAGGAGAAACCCAAATAGTAAAGATGAAAGGTACCACTGTGTGGTCCTGTTTTATAGTATATATGTTGCCTAAGTGAGCACCCATTGTGTGGTCCCATATGAAGTTTCTCCACACTTAGAGTTAGGGCAGCCCCGGTGGCACAGCGGTTTAGCGCGGCCTGCAGCCCGGGGTGTGATCCTGGAGTCCCACATCGGGCTTCCTGCGTGGAGCCTGCTTCTCCCTCTGCCTGTGTCTCTGCCTCTCTCTCTTTCTCTCTGAATAAATAAATAAATAAATAAATAAATAAATAAATAAATAAATCTTTTTTAAAAAAAGAGTAAAATCAATGTAATGTATTTTTCAATATATATATTCAATATATTTCAATATAATATATATTTTATCCAGAGGTAAAGCTACAATATGAAGCAAGAAGGATACATCTTTTTTTTTTTCTTGGTACCCCCATTAGATTTCTAAACATGACTTTATAGTTATTTCCTTTCCCTTTAAGAACAACTGAGTAGGGGGCACCTGGGTGGCTCAGTGGTGGTTGAGCATCTGCCTTTGGCTCAGGTCCTGATCCTGGGGTCCTGGGATCGAGTTCCACATCAAGCTCCCCACAGGGAGCCTGCTTCTCCCTCTGCCTATGTCTCTGCCTCTCTCTCTGTTTCTCATGAATAAATAAACTCTTAAAAAAAAACTGAGTGTATCATAATGTGTAGCAGCCTAAAGAATAAAACATGGAAAGAATAATGTCTAGTATGAAAATATTACCTCTAGACATCATGAAGGTTAGAATAAATATCTCCTTGAGAATAAAAATTGTTTAATATGACTTCTATAGACAGGACACATAGCATGCTTATAGTCCTATGTCTGCATTCAAAGTCTTCCCTCCCCCACCCCCATTGATGGATATTTGACTTAGAGTTTATATAATCTTTTACGTTTTTTTTTTTTAATTTGTTGAGGAATGATAGACAAATATACTTGGTATGTCAGAAGTGTACAACATGATGATGTGGTAGACCTATTTACTGTGAAATTATTACCAAGAGAGGGTAATTAACACATCCATTACCTCACATAGTTAACTTTTTTTTTTTTTACTGTATGTTGCTTAAGATCTACTCAGCAACTTTCAAGTTTAAAATACCATATTATTAACAGTGTAGTCTCTGTGCTCTACACCTGTAAGTTGAAGCTACATTATATTGTAACCTCTTAAGTGGCTCTTACACAAACATTTTCACAGGCACTTGTACCCAGCTTTTGGGTTAGTCCCTTATTTATACCAAAGCCATGCTTGTGGCTTTCTTCCTAATGTAAATATGCTTCCTGCAATGGGGTAGGAGCTCAGTGAATGCATACTACTTACATTAGGGGGATAGTTGTACTTGCATCTAGAGCAAGGAAGCCCCTCTGGGTTTTATTTATTGTGGTGGCAAAGATAATTAGAATGGCCTGGCTAACCACATCAATATGCATAATTGACAAGTTACTTAATACTTTAAAAGATAAGTACTTTCCACCCTTTTCCTTGGCTATCAAATGTAACTCCATGTAAGTATTATACTATATTATTCTCTGGCTCTCGTTTTGTTATAAAAAATATGTACATTCTGTTACACAGAAAATGACCTGTATCCCTCATGTATATATACTAACTCAAAATGAGTGAACAAATTTGAGCAACTTGAAAACGCTTGTCTCTAGGCAGAATAGTCTTTAACACCTCAGTGTGATTATAACAGAATGAATAATATATAACCCTTAAAAAGGGTTAAAGGTAGGCACTGGGATTGGAGAGGAAGAAGTAAAACTTTATTTGCAAGATGATACGCTCTTGTACATTGAAAATCCTAAAGAGTTTACTGTAAAACTATTAGAATAAATGAGTTCAGCGGGATGACATGGAGCGTACAGAGCAATATACTAAAGCCACTTGTATTTCCATTACATTGGCAGAGAAAAATGTGATAATGAAATTTAGAAAACTGTATAATTTACAATACAACAAAATACTCAGGAGTAAATTTAACAAAAGAATTGTAAAACCAGGGGCACCTGGTGGCACAGTCGGTTAAGTGTCTGCCTTTGGCTCAGGTCATGATCCCAGGGTTCTGGGATCAAGCTCCATGTCAGGCTCCCAGCTCTCCAGGGAGCCTGCTTCTCCCTCTCCCCCATTTGTGCTGGTGTGTTCTCTGTGCTCTCTCCCAGTCTCTCTCTCCAATAAGAAAATAAAATCTTAAAAAAAAAAGGATTGTAAAACTTGTATTTTGCCAACTCCAAAAAAAAATTATTGAATGGGGATCCCTGGGTGGCTCAGTAGTTGAGCGTCTGTCTGCCTTTGGCTCAGGGTGCGATCTTGGGATCTGGGATTGAGTGTGGCATTGGGCTTCCTGAAGGGAGCCTGCTTCTCCCTCTGCCTGTGCCTCTGCCTCCATGTATGTGTGTGTCTCTCATGAATAAATAAATCTAAATAAATAAATAAATATCTTTAAAAAAATTATTGAATGTCCAGTATAGGCAAATCCATAGAGACATAAACCAGATTAGCATTTGCCTAAGGGTGGGGGTAAGGGGCTGGGAGATGCAGAGACTGCTGATTGGCATAGGGTTTCTTTTTGAGGTGATGAAGTTCTGGGATTAAATCATGGTGATAGATAACTCTGAATATACTAAAAACCATTGAATTACATACTTTAAATGGGTTAAGTGTATGGTATGTGAATTAGGTTAACTCAGTTTAAAAAGGGGGAGGAATAAGGTCATCAAAAATACTGACATGAAAGACATATCTGTAGTTTAATGATCTAAAAGGAATTTTTATTTCCTGTTATATGTTCTTCCCAAACCTGAACAAAGCTCAACTTGAGGCATTGCAAGTTTGCATTTTCTCTAAGCTAGGTGGGCTCACTCGTTGAAAACTGGAAAACATTATGGTAGTTAACAGAATAAATTTTGTTTTAATTTGCCCCATATGTAGGTGCTAGAAGTTAGCTTTTAGGAAAAAAAAAGTTTATATTCAGTTATACTAAGAATTTAGTTCTTGTGTGGTTCCCCAGTGTCCTTTAAAATTTCTCTGTAACCCTTGGGAGGTTACCACTAAGCTTAATCTGTCCATTTTCCTCCACAAAAATTTGTAAAATAATTTAATAGATTAGTGTCCTTAGTGGTAGAAAATGAGAAACTCAGAAGAATAAAAGAAAATAAGCATTATAAATCTTCTCTCTCAGAGAGAACTATTTTTAGGATTTTGGTGTATTTCATTCTAGTATAGATTTTTTGAAACACAAATATATAATCCATCCATTTAGCCTTCTGGTGCTTGTTTATTGGAGTATAGTGTATACAGAAAAATATACAAGATGCAAGTATACAGTATGATGGGTTTTCCCATCCACGTGAAACTGTCCGTTGGGAAATAAGAGCATTATTCCCTCCTTGTTACTATGTCCTCTACAGGTAGTCACCACCACCCTGACTTTAATACTGATAGTTTCTTCTCTTTTTTGTACTTGATGTAAATTAAAACATAAAAGATCTATTCTTTTGGGCTACTGCTTTTATATGGCATTATATTTTTGAGTTGTAGAATGTTCCTTCTCCTTGCTGAATGAATGCTACTCCATTTTGTGGTCATAGGATTTTCTCTTGTTCAGCATTTGGGTAGTTTTCTGTTTGGGGCCATCATTAATAGTCTTAGTGTGAATATATTGTATAGACAATACTGGTAGACCTTTGTATGCATTTCTGCTAAGTGTATACTAGGGAGTAAAATTGTTGGATTCCAGGGCAATGCTTCTCTGTTCTCTGACTATAGAGTGCACATCAATCACCTGGGGTCTTGTTAAAATGTAGATTCTACTTCAGTAGATCTGGGATGGGCTGAGCGTCTGCATTTCTAACAAGCTCCACGGGGTGCCAGTTGTACTGTTTCTGGATCACACTTTGAGCAGCAAGGTCCTAGGGAGATATTTTCATTGTTTCAGTAAATCTGCACAGTTCTCAAAATGAGTTTACATTCTCTCCTGCAACTTATGAGATTCCTTTATGAATGTGTGAGTCTGTTTCTGGACTTTGTGTTCTAGGAAGTTGGTCAGTATTTCTATTTGTACCAGTGCCACACTCTTAATTACTTTAGTTCTGTATAAGACTTGATAGCTGCTGATATAAGTCCCGAAACTTTGTATTTCAAGATTGTCTTGGCCTTCCTTAGATCTTTGCATTTTAATCTAAATTTTATAATTAGTATCTGTTTCCCCAAACACAAAAAAAATCTGCTGGAGTTTTTATTGTGATTTTATTGAATTTATAGCTCAACTTGAAGAACTGATGATCTTTACAATGTCCGAATCTCTGAACATGGCATATCAGTAGCCCTCCATTATTGATGTTGGCTTGAATTTCAATAAGTATGTGGAGGTTTTATTTTTCTCTGTAGAGATTTTATTTTGCTGACTTATTCTCAAGAGTTTCATTTGTTAAACCTATTGTAAATGGTTTTGTTTTTTAGTTTTCTATTCAACAATTGTTAGTGGCTAATAAAAATATAGAAGTATAATTTTTTTTTTTGTATATTGACCTTTAATTCAGCAAATTGGTGAATTCATTTGGTAGTTCTTATTTTTGGTACCTAAATCCTTGTTGTGAACACAGTCATGTCCTGTGCGAATGATGACTGTTTTCCTTTTTTTCCAAACCTTATACTCTGTCATTTCTTGCCTAAATGTACTGCTTAGGATCTCCAGTATAACGTGGATTAAAGTTATAGTGGGTATCCTTGTCATCTTTCCCATTTCACAGAGAAGACTTTTATTCCACCTTGAAGTATGATGTATGTTTTAGATTTTGTGTAGATATATTTATCAGATTAAGAGATTCCTGCTTATTGTAAATTTGATTTTTTTTTTGTAAGATTTTATGTATTTTGAGGGCAGGGGCAGGGCAGAGGAAGAGGGAGGGAGAATCTCAAGTAGACTCCTTGCTGAATGAGGAGCCCAATGTGGACTGGAGCTCATGATCCTGAGATCATGACCTGAGCCCAAATCAAGGGTTGGATGCTTAACTGACTGAGCCACCCAGGAGCTCCTGGTTTTGTTTTTATCATGGGTAGATGTTGAATACTATAAAATGTGATCTCTACTGTTGTGTGATTATATGTGACTTTTCTCCTTTATTCTGTTACTATGATGAATTACACTGATCTTTTTGTTGTTGTTAAACTAACCTTTTATCCTTGGAATTGGGGGTATATTATCCCTTTTATATAAATCTTTGAATTGGTTGGCTGATATTTTGCTAATGAGGGAGATGAGTATGTTATTCCTTGTTTTAACTTGTCCAATTTTATACTGGCCTCATAAAATGGGAAGGAGATAGTCCTTTTTTTTTTTTTTTTTTTCTGTCTCTGGAGTAGTTCATGTAAGATAGTTCCTATTGTGTAAATATTTGGAAGTTTACTGGTGAAGCAGTTGGGCCTAGAGTTTCTTTGCAGATGGCTTTTAGTAATGGGTTTAATGTATTTCATAGCTATAGGGCTATACTATTTTTTAAAATTGTTTTATTATTTTTTTAGAGAGGGGGTAGGAAGGGGAGAGAGAGTCTTTTTAAAGATTTATTTATTTTCGAGAGCTAGAGAGTGGTGTGAGTATGGGGGAAGGGCAGAGGGAGAGGGAGAGAAGCAGACTCCCTGCTGATGGCAGAGCCCCATGCTGGGCTCCATCTCAAGACCCTGAGATGACCTGAGCCAAAATCAAGAGACAGAGGCTTAAGAAACTGAGCCACCCAGGTGCTGCTAGAGAGACTCTTAAGCAGGCTCCATGGCCAGTTTGGAGCCCAGTGTGAGACTCACAACCTTGAGATCATGATCTGAGGTGAAATCAAGAGTTGGATGCTTAACCAACTGAGCCACTCAGGTACCTCAATATCATTTTATTTTTAAATAAGCTCTCTGCCAAGTATGGGATTTGAACTCAAGATCCTGAGATCGAGTTGCATGCTCTACCAACTAAGCCAGCCAGATTCCCCAGGACTACACTATTTCTTAGTTTTGATGTTTTACTAGGAATTTATCTGTTATATTTAAACTTACAAATGACTATACTTTTGAAACTATGTTGAAATGTATGCTTGAAAATTGTTCAGGGGGCACCTGGGTGGCTTAGTGGTTGAGCGTCTGCCTTTGGCTCAGGTCATGATCCTGGGGTCCTGGAATTGAATCCTACATTGGGCTCCCCACACGGAGCCTGCTTCTCCCTCTGCCTAGGTCTCTGCCTATCTCTATTTCTCTCATGAATAAATAAACAAAATCTTTTAAAAATTATTCGAAACAGGTTCTTATGTATCTTTTTAATATCTGCAAGACCTATATTTGGGATTCCTTTTCTTTCCTAGTATTCATTGGTAGTGTTTCTCTCCAGCCCTTCCCCCCCGCCCCCTTGGTTTCATCTTGCCCAAGCGCTTAACCAATTACATGGTCTTTCCAGTTTGGATTCTATTGAACCCTTCTATTGCATGTTGTATTCTATTTCTTTTTTTGCTCTCAACTACTTGTTTCTTTGGGTTTAATTTGCTGTTCTTTTCCTAATTTCTTGAGATGGATACTTGAACTGATCTTTCAGCCACTTGTCTTAGGGCTATATATTTGCCGTTAAAACACAGCTTTAGCTGCATTTTACAGGGTTTTTTTTTGTGTGTGTGTGTGTGTCTTTTTTAAAATCTTCTTTGTGGTTTCCTTTATAGTTAATTCAGAACTGTATTTGGAATTTTTTAGTAATCTTTTTGTTATTGCTTTGTCGACTCATGCCACTGTGATTAGAGAAAATACTACTCAGATTTTAGCCCTTTGAAATTTATTGAAACTTGTTATTTGGCATATTAGCTTTTTCTTTTAAATAGGTGTTTTTATGGGGTGCCTAGATGGTTCAGTCAGCCAAGCATCTGACTCTTGGTTTTGGCTTGGGTCATGATCTCAGGGTTGTGAGATGGAGTCCTGCATGGGGCTCTGCCATCAGCAGGGAGTCTGCTTCTCTCCCTCTGCCCCTCTACCCACCAGCACTGCTCTCTCTTCTCAAAAATAAATCTTTCAAAAGACTCTCTCTCCCCCTCTCCCTTTCCCTACCCCCCCCAAAAAACCAAAAAAATCTCCCCCTGCTCTTGCATTTTCTCTTGAAAAAAATAGATATTTATCATTTTGATTCTTGAGGCCTTAAGCTCTGATGAACCAATGATTCCTCAAAGATAGGGATAAGAGTGGTGGGGGCATTTCTTGCTTGTGATCCATGGCTGATATGGTATGCATAGTATCTGTTTTGTGTTTTTTTCTTTCTCATTCCTTTTTAAGGGATTACCCTTCTAGATATGTCCATACATCTGAATATAATGTAATTTCTCTTAAATAACAATCACGTATTGCCCTATTTCTCTGAGATTGCTCCTAAATGCTGGTTATTAGTTTTGTGCATTCCAGATATTTTTGGTTACATAAGTACAGTCCCTAGGCAGATGCTAGTTTTTACTATTTTCCATGTTTCATTCTAGAGAAAAACCTTATTTCTCTTAGCTTCATATTAATGGAATGGGCCTCACCATCAATGAGGACCAGCTGAATAATTCGTGAGACCCAGGGCAAAATAAAAATGTGGGATACCTTGCTGAGAAATGAACAGTTTTAAGACTGTAACAGAAGAGCAATGAACAGAGCATGGGGGCCCCGTGCAGCAAAATAGGTCCTATGCTCATGAAGTCAGTTCTGCTGGTCACATCACCACTGTATACACATTAGCTGTAAATTAGAACTATTAGAAGTTTTTTTTTTTTTTAAGATTTATTTATTTATTTATTTATTTTATTTTTTTTTTTTAATTTTTATTCATTTATGATAGTCACAGAGAGAGAGAGAGAGGCAGAGACACAGGCGGAGGGAGAAGCAGGCTCCATGCACCGGGAGTCTGATGTGGGATTCGATCCCGGGTCTCCAGGATCGTGCCCTGGGCCAAAGGCAGGCGCCAAACCGCTGCGCCACCCAGGGATCCCTATTTATTTATTTTAGAGACAGAGAGAGAGAATGAGAGAGAGAGAGCGTGAGCGCGGTAGAGACACAGGCAGAGGGAGAGGCAGGCTCCATGCAGGGAGCCCAACATGGGACTCAATCCCCCGTCTCCAGGATCATGCCCTGGACTGAAGGCTAAACCACTGAGCCACCCGGGCTGCCCAAGAAGTTTTTTTTTTTTAAAGTTTTTTTTTATTTATTTGAGAGAGAGGGAGAGAGAGGGAGAACATGAGAGGGAGGAGGGTCAGAGGGAGAAGCTACCCCCCCCCCCCAAGCAGGGAGCCCAACATGGGGCTTGATCCTGGAACACCAGGATCATGACCTGAGCCCTAGGCAGATGCTTAACCAACTAAGCCACTCAGGCACCCTAAATAAGAAATGCTTAAAGGAATTTGTACTTTGTATCGTGTACTTCTGTAAGTGTGGGCTCTGAAATGCATATTCCCAAGCATTTGAAAAATCTGGTTTTTCAGATTTCCACTTCTAATAGTTTATAACATTAGCTAAACGCCAGTCAGTTTAGACAACCTGATATACTCAAGTATAGGAAGATTCTGAAAGTTCTTAAAAGTCCAACAAACTTATAAAAAAATATTAAGACAAGTTTCATGTTGCTTTATGACCTCTGAGTGGACTTTTAAAAATTGGGATTGAACAAGAAAAGTGTATTGCTCAGTAACTAGATTTTTAGGGACAACATTTAAAGAAAAAATAGCCTGAGGGAAAGATAGACATATTAAGCTAAAAAAAAAAAAAACCATGGTCTCATTAGGGGTGTGTGTATATGTGTACTTTAATTAATCAACTTTGAAAATTAGAGAAGTATATGATTCACTTAGCTTTCTATAGTGACTGATTTGGGGCATTAATAATCATGTTATACCTTAGGTCATAAATATAACTGGTTTATGTTAAGCAGAGTTGAATGGTTTTTCTATGTAAACTGTCAATAAATAGCACCATTTTGTGAATATGTAGATATATCCAAATACTTAAAATTCTGTGGTTTGTTTCCAGAATAGAGGAATTACTCAGATGTACATATATGTAATGAATAATTTTGCTATGTTACACTTGATGAGAACCAGACCTTTTAATAAAACTTAACTTTGGGAAAAAGAAGTATGAAAGTTTACGGATGATTATTTTTCTGATCAATTTTCAAAACTAGTTTTTAAAAGTAATCCACATATCATACAGGTAAATCTTTCTGTAAGATTGGCCTTAACAAAGTACCTTTCACCCAGAAAGTTCCACTTATAAGAATTTATCTTTAAAGACGAAATGGGAGCAGTTTACAAGGGGAATATAAAAATGTTTATTGCAGAGTAGCTTTTAAGAGTGCAAAATTGGAAACAACTTCTATCCATTCCATAAAAGGTCTAATCAGATAAATTATGGTGTGTCCATAAAATGGAAATTGGTGCAGCCATTAGAATGTTATTAACTCTCCTGTACAAAAGAGTGGATTTAGATTTTAGCAGTTGAGAGGGGAAAGGAGGGGGAGAGAGCTAACTAGAAAAGGACTGTCAGTATCCTATCTTTTAAGTGGCAAGCAAAAGGATATGGCCTATAATTAATAGAAAAAAAATGAGGGTATAATTAACATTGCTCATGATTATGAAGGTGTAACCCATAAAGAATGTAGAAAGTACATGGGGAGAAGGGAGGACTGGAAGTGGGAGGCAATGAAAATGGGCCGTGGTGAGTGGAAGCCCACAGACCGTGTCCAAAGGGTCTAAGTCAAGAAATCGTCACCAGAGCTGTTCACCTTTTTGGAAGCTTACACTTGTCTATGGCCATTCATCTCAAGGTATTTGTTGTGTCCTATATTAAGCACACCTGTGGTCAGGCTTTGGTGTTGTCATAGGCAAACAGAAGAGATTTGAGCTGCAGAAGAGATTTGAGATTTTTTTTTTTTTTTTAAAGAGACACATGAAATATAAGGATCTCTTTGACCTTCACTGATAAAGGTTATTTTTAAATCTTACAAAATTTCAAAACTAGTGGTGGAACCATTAGAGATAGAAGTAATTACAAAAGAAACTACTAAAAAAATGTGTTGGAATGTTTTGTAAGAGAAAAGTAGGAGGATATTTAATCATACACGTTTTTCTTTGATTTAAAACAAAATTTAAAACTTTAATGCTGTATTTAAATAGGAAAATGTTCATACATATTCAAGTGGACAGTATGTATTGCTAAATAATGTACATAATATCTTTTTTTTTTTTTTAAAGTAGGCTCCATGCCCCCAGTGTGGGGCTTGAACTCAGACCCTGAGATCAAGACCTGAGCAGAGGTTGGGAATCCAATGTTAAACCAGCTGAGCCACCCAGGTGCCCCTCCTCACTTTTTTTTTCTTTAAGATTTTATTTGGAAAAAAAAAAAGATTTTATTTGAGAGAAGACACATGCAGGAGTGGGGGAAGGGGCAGAGGGGAGGGAGAAGGAGAGAGATGCTCTCAAGTTGACTCTGTGATGAGCCTAAGAGACCTGGCTTGACCCCACAACCCTGAGATCATGACCTTAGCTGAAACCAAGAACCGAATGCTTAACCAACTGAACCACCCAGGCACTCCTTCACTTTTATTTTTTTAAAAATGTGTGGGGGCACCTGGCTGGCTCAGTTGGAAGACCATACAACTCTTGATCTCAGGGTCATGAGTTTCAAGCCCCTTGTTGGGTGCAGAGATTACTTAAATATTTTTTTTAAATGTGAACTGAATAAAAACTTTGGAAAAATAAATAAATATCGTCTCTTGATAGTAGAATTAAACATGGTTTTCATTTTGTTTTCTATTTTTTATAAGCAATGAATTTAAATTGTTTGTAATCAAGTAGATGAAATCGATTTTCATTTTAGAAATCATAATAGTGACATAGCTTTGAGCAGAGACTATATATCTTATGTCTTAACATCCAGTACAATGCTTGGCACATGGAAGACATCTAGTTAATATTTGCACATACTTAGAAAAGGTGTGGGTCAGTAAGTATCTCCCCTTTGCCAATGGTCATGGAATGCTTTTATTAAGCAAAGTAAAATAAGCTACTTTAAGCCAAAGAGAAGTTATGAAAAAGTGTGAGTATTAAATGAAAAGCCTACAAAGCATTATTGTCAAGTAAAAATAAGTTTAAAGAGGGCATTCAAAAAACTGGTAAATGTTACTGTTTACTTTTTTCTTTTGCATAAGAAGTACATTCACAGTATATATAAAACTTTAAATGTATGTAATAAAATTCCTTTCTCCTACTGCCAGTACTTTCTCCCTGGAGGCAATCAATGCTATTAATTGTTGTATATCCTTCCATAAATACACAAATGTGTGTTTTGCCCCTTTTTATTACATTTAATATCATGTTGCATGCATGTTGCTATGCCTTTTTTTCCTCACAATATGTTTTAGGGTTAGGTTTGTATTGTTACATTTAAAAAAAAATGAATGAGGATTTTTTTTATGGTTGTCCAGTATTTACTGTATGGATATATCCTAATTGGTTTACCTTTCTGTTAAGGATATTTAAGTTGTTTTCAAGCTTTTAATGTTAATAATGACACAAAGAATTCCCATGTTCACTCTTTTTTACACTTGTCTAAGTTTATCTGTAGGATAAATTCCTAGTAGAATTGCTGAATCAAAGCCTATCCACGTTTGCAGTTTTGGTAGATGTGGTCAGATTGCTCTCCAATGACGTTAAAGTAGTTAACACTTCAGCAATAAATGAGAGATTTTATGTTGTAATTTCCTAGGTATCATTGAAAATGTTTAAGAATTTTTTTGTGGGGGCACCTGGGTGGCTCAGTTAATTAAGCATCTGCCTTCCGCTCAGGTCATGATCCTGGGATTCCGGGATTGAGCCCCTGTGTTGGGTTCCCTGCTCAGTGATGAATCTGCTTCTCCCTCTGCCCCCTCTACCCTGCTTGTTGCATGCGCTTTCGTTCTCTCTCTCTCTCAAATAAAATCTTTGAAAAAAATTTTGTGCGTGTATCTACATGAGTGATCAACCCTGACACGTGAGAGTCATGTAAACAAGAGTAAAGTATATTCTTTTTATCAGGAATAAGAGCTGGGTTTATTGTAAACCATATTCTAAAAACAGTGGTTCAGTATCGTTTGAATAAAGTACTAGACATGGTTAGGAGGGAACATGAAACCTAGCAGAAGCACCATCCTTGTTATGCATTAAAATCTTATTATTATTTTTTTTATTACTTGAGAGTGAGAGCTCATGAGCATTGTGGGTGGAGAGGGAGGAGCAGAGGAAGAAGCAGACTCCTTGCTGAACAGAGAGCCTGATGTGGGGCTAGATCCTGGGGCTTGGTACCAGGACCCTGGGACCATGACCTGGGCTGATGGCAGATGGATGCTCAACTGACCGAGCTACCCAGGTGCCCAAAATCTCACATTGTTAAATCTGAAATACCAGTTTTAGTTTTGGATGCAGTAATCTAGGAAAAACATGATTGAGTTGGCAGATGATAACAAATAGCTAGAAGGATGACTTGGGCTAAAATAAAAGTATTCCTATTTGGAAAAACAAATGACTGCTAACTAAATTTTTTTTTTTTTTTTAGTGATTTTATTTATTTATTCATAGAGACACAGAGAGAGAGAGAGAGGCAGAGGCACAGGCAGAGGGAGAAGCAAGCTCCATGCAGGGAGCCCGACGTGGGACTCGATCCAGGGTCCCCAGGATCAAACCCCGGGCTGCAGGCAGTGCTAAACCGCTGCGCCACCGGGGCTGCCCTGCTAACTAAATTTGATTATAAAATAAAATACAAATGGGGCATATAAACTTTTTGATCATCCTGTCTCAGAATGTTAGAATTTGAGGGGCATATAAGGTATTCAAAAGAAACCAATGCTACTTCTTGTGCTGAAACAAATTCCAGATGAGTCAACTGTAGGAGAAATATACTTCTTTCGTACTGTCTACTGGTGAAGGCCTTCCTAAGGTTACATAAAATCCAGAATTTATAAAGATTGACAGACTTGGCTGCAGCCCTTAAACTGTATTAAAAGGCAACCAGACTGGAGTAAATATTTGCAAAAACAAATGATACACACAATATTTAATTTATAAAGAGCTTTTAAATTTTTTTAAAAAAGATTTTATTTATTTATTCATGAGAGACACAGAGAGAGAGGCAGAGACACAGGCAGGGGGAGAAGCAGGCTTCATGCAGGGAGCCTGATGTGGGACTCGATCCCGGGATTCCAGGATCACGCGCTGGGCCAAAGGCAGATGCTAAACCACTGAGCCACCCAGGGATCCCCAAGCTTTTAAATTTTTTAAGATAAGCACACCAGTAGAAAAATAAAGGATATAAACAAAAGAAATATCAGTAGTTAGTAAACGTGAAACTGTTACCTCTAATCTAGTAGATGTAACAAGACCTGTTTTATCCATTTCATTAAAGGAAATGCAAAGATGATAAAATCCAGTGTTCCGGGTATAGAAAAATAGACCTTGTCTTGTATTCTTTCTGGAAAGCAGTTTGGTACCAGGTATATTAAATTATAAAATAAACCTCTTTATTTTAAATGTTCCTAATAGATTTGTAGATTTATTTATACTATTAATACATACTAAGTGAATTATTTGCTTAGTAAATCTCATCCTAATACTTTCCTGAGTTAGGAAGATGTTGATTCATTTGATTAGGACATTATTTGGGCTCTATTTTGTACACATTTTTAAGCTGTAAATTTGAGGATACTTTTGCACTTTTTTGTATAAATTTAGATTGCAAGGTATAGTTGTAGGTTTCAGATACAAGATACAAAATACAAGTAACAAAATTTTCTAGTTGTTGATGTTGAATTATTGAACTCAGAAAGTTTAGTAATTTCTAAATACATGAATGCTCCTTGAAGTTCCCATTTAAAATTCTAAGCTCATTTTTAAAAATGAAAATTTTAAATTTAGCAAAATGAAATTTTGCTAAAGATAGCATTATTAAATAATCTGATATAAATAAATGTATTCAAAGTGAGTTAAATTGAACATTGAATACTAGGTTGATTCTTGAAGGTATTTCCTACCAGTAAGAATTATAGACTGAGAGGGATGCCTGGGTGGCTCAGTCTATTGAGTGTCCAACTCTTGATCCCAGCTCAGGTCTTGATCTAAGGGTTGTGAGTTCAAGCCCCATGCTCGGTTCTGTGCTGGGTGGGGAAAAAAAAAAAAGCTAGAACAAGAACCTCTAAAAACAAGTAAGTGCAAGTTCATCAATCCAAACTGAGCTGAGTAGACCACCATTTGATACAGGTTATAGAATAACTCGTTGTAATTGGGTTTTAAGAGAAAAAGATCACTTGATACATCTATTTTTTGAGATTTACTTGAGAGAGAACATGAGCAGGGGGATTTGGGGAGAGGGGCAGTGGGAGAGGAACAAGCAGACTCTCCACTGAGCAGGGAGCCTGATGTATAGCTCAATTCCAGGACTCTGGGAGCACAACCTGAATGGAAGGCAGATCCGTAGCCAACTGAGCCACACGGGTACCCTAATACATCTTTTTTTTTTTTTTAATTTCGAGTTGAACTGCAGAAAAATGGTTGAATTTATTCACCTACAAGTCAAGCAGTGTACTGAGGTTCTGAAAACATTGGAGAATGTTCTAGAAAGGGCTCAGTATTTAATAACCTTTCACTGTGACTCCTGTGAGTTTGATATCATCTGCTGTTATAAAGAAGAATTACCATAGCCTTTCTTCTTTTTCCTTCCCTATCTTTCTTCAAACATGAGAAGAGAAATACAATACAAAATAGTCTTTTCAGGCAGACTTTTCCATCCTTAGCTTGGAGTGGAAGGGAGTTCTATGAAAGACCTTACAAAACTATAGATAGCTTAGCAAAATAACAATATGGATTTGGAGATCAGAACTATAATTCAGGTTTGTTTCTATGCTTCTTAGCTATGTAATCTTTGGCCTTTAATTTTTTAATTTAGAAAATGAGGACAGTAGTTCAGAAGGCCCTATTCTGTAAGAGAAAACTGTTTTGGGTAAGCTAGAATCTTTGGAAGGGAAGACAGATGCCCAGAGAATGTTCATTAGTCTTTTTAAGTCTCCGTGTTGTGACTTATAAAATGGGAGTTAATTTTCTTTGGTGGAATTCTTGAATAATGAAATAAGATACACAAATAGTACCTGGCATGCATAGGCACTCAATAATTCTAAATTACTGTTACTATTACTGCAGTCATGTGATGTCTGTTGATGGCATAACAGCCTCTTTGGCCTTATTCAGTGCTCTAAGGAAAGGTGAATCTGCTAACTTGGTGGGTAGATAAAAACTTTTGCTTTGAAAGGCTATTAGTAGAAGCAAGCACATGTTGTACTCAATGAAGTGTGACTATGGGACACCAAGAAAAATTGGGGTCTGAAGTAACAGCCCCTTATCCAAGCAGAAAATAAGAGTCTGACGCAAGCAGAGCTTTCTAAATGGCTGTGAGTGGAACAACCCTGCCAGGAAAATTTTCCATCTAGACTGCTAGTAATTACCCCAGATGAGTCTAAACTGGAAAATGTAAGAGCAATGGAAAATGCTCAAAGGGTGCCTGTCCTGAATGGGTTAAGAATGTATAGTACTTTAATTCAGAAACAAATTTTGGTGGTTGGAAAAAGTTGAAGTAATTAATTCTGCAGTAAATTGTGTTAGATTAAATTTATTAGGGAGAAATCTCAAATTCTTTATAGAATCTCTAATTCTAGATCTAGGGTCTAGATTTGTATCAGCTATCGCTAGCCAGTCCCAACTGAACTTCTCTTAATATAATTTTTGACCTTGAGAAACTCCTGGAGTAAGTCCTTAAAAATGTCAAGAAACAGTATTTTTTTGACTGGATAAAATTTTGTGGTTTTGCTTTTATTGGTCCTTTTATCTTTTTAAGGTTTTATTTATTTGAGAGAGAGAGGAAGGAAGGAAGGAAGGAAGGAAGGAAGGAAGGAAGGAAGGCAGGCAGGCAGAGGTGGAGGGAGAAGCAGATTCCCTGCTCAGCAGGGAGCCTGATTTGGGGCTTGATCTCAGGCCCCTGTGATCATGACCTGAGCCAAAGGCAAAAGCTTAACCGACTGAGCCACCTAGTTGCCCCTTGGCCCTTTTATTTTTGTTCCTGCCATTTATCATTGATTCTATTTGTGTATTAGAGCTTGCAACCCACAACCTAATAGCCAGGATTTTAGATTAGTTGGTTAAATTCAGGCAATATTTGAGTACCTGTTGGGTATCTGGCAATGGGCTAAATGCTAGGAATATAGAGACAAATAGGACATGTTCTTGTCATCAAAGCATTCATAGTCTTGTCAGGTGATACCAGTCAATGATGATGGTAGGCATCATAGCTAACATTTATAGAGCAACTTGAAATCTGTATAACTGTTTAAGTGCTTTTATATGTATCAACTCAATCCTCCCAAGGGTTTTGCAAGTACTATTATTAGTTTTACAAATAAAGACCTTGAGGCACAAAGTGAGCTAGCAGGGTAGGAATTTGTAGGCTCTTTGATTCTATTATGCTAGACAGCTCCGTGAGTTCCTTATGTTTTGGTCAGAGTTTAGCTTATTAAAATTATGACATCAAAAGCTTATTATTCTTCATACCTTTAAAACATACCCTACAGGGGCACCTGGGTGGCTCAGTGGTTGAGTATCTGCCATGGAGAGCCTGCTTCTCCCTCTGCCTATTTTTCTGCCTCTCTCTGTGTGTCTCTCATGAATAAATAAATAAAATTAAAAGCAAAACAAAAGTAAAAAAATATAACCTACAAGTATTTGTAGTGGATTTACTATATTGTTAATATTAAAAACATTTGCTAGTTTTTAAATTCCCAAGTCCGTGACACCCGAACGCATTGCTGAGAACTTTCAGGTCTTTGACTTTGAGCTGAGCATTGTGGACATGACCACCTTACCCAGCTACAACCGGAACTGGAGGGTCTGTGCCTTGGTGAGCTGTGCCTCCCACAAGGACTGTCCATTCACTGAGGAGTTCTGAAGCTGTCGGTGCCTGCCCCCCCAGGTGCCCCACATCCCTCCTCCCATATCTAACGTAGTGTGGCCTCTGCCCCTCGGTGGTGGGTCCATGACCTGCTGACCAGCCCATGAGGTGTTGGGTCTCAAGAGCAGTATCAGTTGGTTAGAGTCTCTTCCAGTTTTGCCCTTCTTCTTGTCCAGCTGGGGAATGTAGGACCCTGGCACCCTTTTCTGACTAAGTTGAATCTACAAAGTTGAAATAGTGCCACCAACACCTGGATTTTGGCTACCGGGAACGGTAACCCTTTCATCCAGACTTCTTGCCTGAAATAATAAAGAGTTCTTTTGTGAACTTGAAAAAAAAAAAAAAGAAGAAAAAAAAATTAAATATTTTTTAACATTTGCTAGTTTTTAAATTGATGCTCAGATGCTTTTTTATATTTAACAGGTGAAACTCTCCTACTAATACCATTTATGAACTTGACGAGAGTTCCTTAAACATTTCAAACCATGCTTAGAAATTTAATATATCTGATTTCTTCAAGTGCTTCAAACTTCTAAGTTTTGAGGGTATGATTTTATTTTATTTTAAAGATTTTTTTTATTTATTCGTAAGAGACACAGGGAGAGGCAGAGACATAGGCAGAGGATGAAGCAGTCTCCCCGCGAGGAGCTTGATGAGGGACTTGATCCCAGGACCGGGATCCCGACCTGAGCTGAAGGCAGACGCTCAATCACTGAGCCACCCAGGTGCGCCTTGGGGATATGATTTTAATAAGTCTCAAGAAGTTTGAATTTTTTTTTAATTTTATTTATTAATGAGTGACAGAGAGAGAGAGAGAGGCAGAGACAGAGGCAGAAGGAGAAGCAGGCTCCATGCAGGGAGCCTGATGTGGGACTCAATCCCAGGTCCCCAGGATCAGGCCCTGGGCTGAAGGCAGTGCTAAACCGCTGAGCCACCTGGGCTGCCCAAGATGAACATTTTAGGAGCATACTCTAATGAGCATAATGGTTATAAAAGCTATTACTACATTTGTATAAATATGACTTACACAAAAATATCACTGATCTCTCTTCATTCAAGGGTTACAAATTTATTTACTCAACCAAAATAGACAGTTACCATTTCAAACCTAATGCAGGGTTCTAGGTTGGAAATACAGGTCTGGATGAATAATTCCAGGTTTGTTTTATTAGCCTAAACCCCTTTATAGTAATAAGACAGTTCAAGCCTATGCCTCTTTTTGTATGTAGTGTTTATCCAATTTTTGACCATAGTTGCTTTACCTGAGAGGTGACAGGATTCTGCATACTTCACCTGAACTGCATCTTCTGTATGATTTGTACTGCTGGAACTTTGTCCAATAGTCATAGCTTGTAATTTAGGTTGGCTGATAGAATGTTTTTTGTAAATATTGTTGGAAAATCACACACATGGTAATCTTTTACCACAGACCATCTCTAGCACAAACAGTATCTTTGTGTGAATGAAGAGAAGGATGCCTCTCTAGGTAGATGAAATAATGAGAAAAAGGCCCCAGGCCAAGTAGATAAGCCTGGCTGGTTTTTAACCTCTGTTTGCCCTCCTCACCACAGGTACCATATAGTTCAGAAGATTTCCCAACTTTGGAGTTCCATTAAGATTCATGAATTTTCACAGATTAATGATCAGATTGCTATTTGGCCATTTAATCTGGCTCCTATCTAAACATTCTGGCAAAACCAAGATATTCCAATCCCATCTTGATTCTTTTATTTTTTATTTTTTGCTCCCTAGACTGGAATCAGATATTTTCTCTGAAGCCAGTTGCTTTTGTGGTAGAGTAGATTAGATACTATGGACAGGATAGAGATTGGACGGTGTATGAAACTGTTCTGTTGTGTTACTGATACTAATCTATGGTCCCATTACTATAAAGGGGTTTAGGCTAATAAAGCTCTGGAAGATCTATTTTTATTGAGTCATGGCATTTCCAGTTTAACTTTATTATATATTTTAAGTATTATTTTAATAGAAAAGATTTTCCATCCTATTCTATTTTAATAGAAAAGCTCTCCCATTTATCTTACTGTCAGAGCCACCAGCTCATTGCTCCTCTGTCCTAAACATATCGCATTTCCTTACCAACTTTGATGTACGCTGCCAGGCCAAACTCAGTTGTTACTTAGAGCTGTCTAAACATCCTGTGATGTCATTGGATATGTCCTTTCTTGGGACCTGCCACCTCAACCAGGCTTTGTTCGTAATCCTTCTGCAATCGTGTTGAGTAGGGAAGATAGACGATGAGCACCCAGTTACCAGCGTTCCCTTGTTCACTCCTCTTGGGATCATTGTGAGTACGTACCCCTACAGGTCTCTCCTTTCTGCCCACTTCCCTAGTGTTTGCTTCTTCCCTTTCTTTTGTTTTCTCCTGCCCAAAACTTGAATTTCATTGCACCATGGGTTTTTTGTTTAGTAAAGTACTTTGTCCAATAACTTTTATTTTCTGTCTAGTAGAGTACTTTGTAAAATAATTTTTTAAAAGATTTTATTTATTTATCTACGAGAGACACAGAGAGAGAGAAGAGAGAGAGAGGCAGAGACACAGGCAGAGGGAGAAGCAGGCTCCATGCAGGGAGCCTGACATGGGACTCAATCCCAGGTCTCCAGGATCACGCCATGGGCTGAAGGTGGCACTAAACTGCTGAGCCACCCGGGCTGCCCTTATTTTCTGTTTCTGTTTCAAAAATTTTATTTTCTGTTTCCATTTTTCTGTTTCAGAAATAATTTTATTTTCAGGTGAAAAATAATGAGTGAATCATAAAACATTTTTCTGCCCTTTAGGTTTTTTGTAAACCTGATATTAAGTTGCCTTGGTGGCGTGGGTATTCATGAGACTCAACTATATAATGTTTTAATCCTTAAAATGAGTGGTAGGCAAATGGATGGATGTTTTATTTTTATATTGTTAGGTCTGAAATATTTTGTAATTTTTTTTTTTTATATTCTTGTCTGAGTACTTTGAATTTTGGATAGATCATTAGCCCTTAGTAGGCAGATGCGTAATTATGTGTGGATATTCAATCAGTGTTCCTCAAAGAAGGTTAGACCCCTACTATGTGCCAGACAATGTTCTAGGCATGGAGGCCATAGTGTCATTAAGATCATGTCCCTGCCTTTGTGCATTCTATAGCTCAGTGGAGAACAGACTAAGCAAATAAATATGAAATATAGTATCCTACTGCTAAGTGTGCCCCATGCAGCACAGACAGAGGGCATATGGACTGGGATAGGGAGGATCTATTTTAAATAGGATGGGGCTGGGCAGCCCGGGCGGCTAGGTTGTTTAGCACCATCTTCAGCCCAGGGCGTGATCCTGGAGACCCGGGATCAAGTCCCACATCGGGCTCCCTGCATGGAGCCTGCTTCTCCCTCTGCCTGTGTCTCTGCCTCTCTCTCTCTCTCTCTCTGTCATGAATAAATAAAATCTTTTTAAAAATACATCATTTAAAAAAAATAGATAGGATGGGGCAGGGAAGGCCTCATGAGGAGGTGACATTTGACCAAAGACCTGAAAGAGGTAGGAGAGTAAGTAACCTGAAAATCCAGGGTAGAATGAGCCACAAGAGGAAGCAGGGAGAGCAGAGATCCTTAGACAGGAATGTGTTTGGCATATTTAAGGATCAGCAACATCTATCTAGAGAGGAGGAAGCCAGGCCAGGAATGGTGGGAGATAAAGTCCCAAAGATCAGCAGGGATCTGTAAGGCCTTGCAGATTGTGGTAAGGTATTTGTTTTGAGTCTAGGCATGACAGGGGAGTTTTTGGAGGATTTTGAGCAGGGAAGTGACAGAATTTTTTTTCAAAGGATTATTTTGGTGATTCTATGAGGACTTGATCATGGAAGAGTAAGGCAGAAAGGCCAGTTAGGAAGCTATTATAGCGATTCAGGTCAGAGAGAATAGTGGCTTGGACCAAGGGTGGAGAGGTGAAAAGAAAGGATCTAACTCTGGATAGTTTTCAGAGGATTGGAAGTGAGAGAGAAGTTAAGGATGAAGGCTGCCTAGGCTTTGGGTTTGAACAATTGGGTGACTATTGACGCATCCTTTACCCCAATAAAGGAGGAACAGATATTGAGAATTATATAAAGCTTGATATACTTGGTAGATATTCTGGTGGAGATGTTAAGTGTGCATTTGGATATGTAAATCTGGAAGTTCACTCAGAGGAGTGATCAGGTTATTCACAAGTAGGGATCATTGGCATATGGATAATTTTTTTTAAAGATTTATTCATTTATTTGTGATAGACAGCGAGAGAGAGAGAGAGAGAGAGAGAGAGAGGCAGAGACACAGGAGGAGGGAGAAGCAGGCTCCATGCCAGGAGCCCGACGTGGGACTTGATCCCGGGACTCCAGGATCATGCCCTGGGCCAAAGGCAGGAGCTAAACCACTGAGCCACCCAGGGATCCCTGCATATGGATGATTTTTAAAGCTTTGAGACTAAATGGGATTATTATTCCAATGTCCAAGGAGAAAAGAAGAGATCTAAGAATGAAGATCAAGAATTCTCTGGCTTCAAGATGTCACTGGAATGAGAGGAAATAGCAAAAGAGAATGAGGGTGAGTGGCCATTGAGCTAAATGCCAGGGGGGTGAGGGTGGGGTGGTTATGGTAGAAGCCACGTGGAGAGATTGTTTCAAGAAAGAAGTTACTTATCAAGAACTTACTTACTTATCATAAGTAAGACGAGGGCTAAGAATTGATCATTGAATTAAACCAAATGAGAGGTCATTGGAGATCTTCATGAGTGGTTTCATTGGACAAGACTGATTTGGAGCATGTTGAAGAAGAAATGGAGACAGTAGATGGAAACCATTCTTTCAAGAGTTTTGCTGTGAAAAGAAGCAAAGAAATGGAGTGATAGCAAAACAGAGAGGGAATCTGGAGAAGTTTCTTGGTTTTAAAGGTGGGAAGTAGTTGCAAGCAAGTGAGCAGAAGGCAGTTCGGCAGTGAGGGTGGAGCAATGCCTAAATCAAAGGGACTTGTTTCTTCAAGCTCTTCTGGCAGTGATTCTGACAGTGAGGTTGACAAAAAGTTAAAGAGGAAAAAGCAAGTTTACGCCAGAAAAACCTGTGAAGAGCCAAAAGACTGGTGAAACTTCAAGAGCCCTGTCATCCTCTAAGCAGAGCAGCAGCAGTAGAGATAATAACGTGTTTCAGATTGGGAAAATGAGGTACGTCAGTGTTCGGGACTTTAAAGGGAAAGCCCTAATTGATATCAGAGAATACTGGATGGATCCAGAAGGTGAAATGAAACCTGGAAGAAAAGGTATTTCTTTAAATCCTGAGCAATGGAGCCAACTGAAGGAACAGAATTCTGACATTGAGGATGCAGTAAGAAAACTGTAAAATCAGAGCCATATAAAACCTGTACTGTTCTAGTTTTTTTTTTTTAATTTTTTATTTATTTATGATAGTCACAGAGAGAGAGAGAGAGAGAGAGAGACAGAGACAGAGACACAGGCAGAGGGAGAAGCAGGCTCCATGCACCGGGAGCCTGACGTGGGATTCGATCCCGGGTCTCCAGGACTGTGCCGTGGGCCAAAGGCAGGCGCCAAACCGCTGCGCCACCCAGGGATCCCTGTTCTAGTTGTTTTAATGTCGTTTTACATTGGCTTTTGTTTTCTAAACGTTGTTTTCCAAGCTATTGTATATTTGGATTGCAGAATAATTTGTAAGATGAATACTTTTTATGTGCATTATTTTTTAAAAATATTTTATTTATTTATTCATGAGAGACACAGAGAGAGAGGGGTCAGAGACACAGGCAGAGGGAGAAGCAGGCTCCATGCAGGGAGCCCAACATGGGACTCGATCCCAGGTCTCCAGGATCACTCCCTGGGCTGCAGGCGGCTCTAAACCGCTATGCCACCAGGGCTGCCCTTTATGTGCATTATTAAAAGTGTTCTGAGTGAAACTAATTGTCAACTTGATTAAGGAGGATTGCTTTGTGCCCACCACCTAGTGTAAAATAAAATCAAGTAATACAAAAAAAAAAAAAAAAAAAGGTGGGAAGTATTTCAGGCTTTTAATGTGATAAAAGGAGTTGTTCAGTACATAGGGAGAAGATAGGGAGAGCCCAGTGATGGAGGGGATAGCCTTACCACAGCATCAACTCTGTGGGCCTCCTCTATATCCTGTGGAGGGGACAGTCTGGGAAGGGTTGTTTTACTAGGAGGAAATATCAAATGTCATATGAAAGATGAAACATTGGGAAGCACTGAAATATTAGGTTTAATGGATATATAACAATTATGACTATCCAACATAGAACTACTATTTAGCCACTAAAAATCATTACAAGGTTATGCATTAATATGGAGAGATTTAATTTTAATTCCTGTATAATTAATATACAGTGTAGTTTCAAGTGTACAACACCATACATCACCTGGTGCTCATCATGGCAAGAGCACTCCTGTTTTGTTTTGTTTTGTTTTTTAAAGATTTTATTTACTTCTTCATGAGAGACACAGAGAGAGAGACGGGCAGAGACACAGACAGAGGGAGAAGCAAGCTCCATGCAAGGAGCCCGGCATGGGAATCGATCCTGGGTCTCCAGAACCACACCCTGGGCTGAAGGCTGTGGTAAACCAGGCTGAAGGTGGTCGTAAACCACTGAGCCACCCTGGCTGCCTGGCAAGAGCACTCCTTAATCCCCATCTCCTATTTCATCCATCCCGCTACATCCACCTCCCCTTTGGTAACCATCAGTTTGTTCTCTGTAGTTAAGAGTTTGTTTCTGGTTTGTCTGTCTCTTTCCTTTTTTTTTTTTTAATTTGTTTTCTTAAATTGTACACATGTGTGAAATCATATGGTATTTGTCTTTCTCTGATTTATTTTGCTTAACATTGTACTCTGTAGCTCCATCCATGTTGTTGCAAATGGCAAGATTTCATTCTTTTTGATGGCTGAGTAATATTACACTGTGTGTGTGTGTGTGTGTGTGTGTGTGACATCTTCTTTATTCATTCATCTATCAGGACACTTGGGCTATTTCTGTTGTTTGGCTATTGTAGAAAATGCTGCTACAGGGGCACCTCAGTGGTTGGGCGGCTGCCTTTGGCTCAGGTCATGGTCCTGGGGTCCTGAGATCAAGTCCCGCATCGGGCTTTCCTCAGAGAGCCTGCTTCTCCCTCTGCCTATGTCTCTGTCTCTCATGAATAAATAAATAAAATCTTTTAAAAAATGCTGCTATAAACATAGAGGTGCATGTATCTCTTTGAATTGTATCCCTTTTAATTGTTTTTGTATATTTTGGGTAAAATGGAGAGATTTTTAAGACATATGTAAAAGTATTTTTGTGGCAAAATGTTATACATATATTTTGGTAGAAAACATTGTCTGAAAAGTAAGATTCATTAGACTAATTGTTTCCCAAATAACTTCCTCATGTTTTCTCTACAGTGAGTGTATGTGACTTATATCTTGTTTAGAAGTCATTCTGAATACATCAGTGAGCTCAACCCATTTATTATCAGTCATAGAATATTTTTATATTTTGACTCTTTAATCATTTTGTTTCAAGTTTTCTGTTGATTTTTGCTTTTCCCTTTTCCTATCATCTATTGGATAAATCCAGTCTTGCCCTAGTTTGAAAGTTACACATTCTGTTTTTCTTTTTTTAAGATTGATTGATTGATTGATTAGAGAAAGTGAGCATGGTGGGGAGGGGCAAAAGGAGAAGGAGAAAAGGAATCCTAACCAGACTCCAGACTAAATGCAGAGCCTGACATGCTTGATACCATTACCCTGAGATCACAACATAGCTGAAATTGAGTCAGATGCCTAACTAACAGAGCCACCCTGTTATAAACCCCTATTTATATTCTTTTGGTAGCTGTCCTTTACTCCTAATTTAATAACACACATACTTGTGTTTTTCCTATTGAAAATCTTTTTTCCTGTTTTAAAGCTCTAGTTGTATGTATTACCCCTGACATTCTTCAAAAAAGACAAGTATCTTAGATGTTCTCCCCTTCCTCTCTACAACCTCCTCCCCACCATGCCCCCACTACCAATAAAAGTACTTTGATTTCTAAATAATCTCAATTCTGGAACTGATGGGGATTTACTTTTTTGTTTTATTTTGAACCTTATTTAGACAATAGTAAACTTAATATACTATTTACTTAGGCTTACTTACTCCAAAGTATGTTTTCTTTCTAGAACATTTCTGAGAAGGTCTCTATGTGATAAAACTTTTGAGGCCCTGTATGCTTGAGTTGTACTTATTTTACCCTTGTATTTAAATGATAATTTAAGTATAAATTGTAAGTTTTGAAGTTTTTTTCCCCCCTCATACCTTTGAAAAATACCCATCAGTTTCTTAGAACCACCATTTGCTTTTGAGCCTTTTGGAGTCAGTGTGATTCTTGGTTGTCCTTTATAAACAATTTACTTTTCCTAAAAACTCAGAGTTATTCTTTCATTTCATTACACTGTACTAGTTGTAAAGCCCATTCCACGGTTTTCTGTTTGCTTTTTGAATCCTTACAATCTGAAGTCCTGAATCTCTTTCTAAATTTGGGAATTCTGTTGTTGTTGTTGTTGTTGTTGTTGTTGTTGTTGTTAATAAATTCTTTTATTATTTCACTAGGTATTCTATCCTCTTGTCTCCCCACCACCACCTCCAGGCCTCACAGATGGAATGACACTTGCAGTGCCGTCCTTTGCCTGTTAGTGTTTCATTACATGCTCCATTATTTTGTCCCTTCCTCCTGTCCTCTAGGAGAGTTTCTTAACTGGATCTTTTGCTGTGTAGCCCAGCTCTTGGGTTCTTTATCTCAGCTCTTAAAATTCACATACTGTTAACTCTGTTAACTTGTACTTGGGTTTTATTTTAATGCTACTTCTTCTTGCTACATGTTTCCAAGTATGGTCCCTCTTTGAAGCTCTTTGTTCATCTGTTCTTTTCTGTGCTGATCCATTAACTTGATTTTTGGCTGATAGAGATGGTTTGATTTTTTGTTGTTTTTCTCTATAGTGGTTATGCCCCTGGTATAAGTTCATCCATTTGTCTGTGAGTTCCTTTTTTCTGGAGCATTAGCTCTCTGCTCTGTTGATGGCTCCCTGGACTCTCCTAGCTTGTGCCTCTTGAGAGCTTTCTCTGACAATAGTCATCCTCGTACTTTGGCTGTGAGGGTGGGTGGGGAGTGGAAGGTATACACAGGGCTTTGCAGTTGTTTGTACCTATATTTATAACTGCTCCCTAGTGCAGCCCACTTGAGCATGCCAGTCTGTTATTGTTGCTAGAATGTTGTGAGCGGCAGCGGCCATCTGGAGAAAGCAACACCTCCACTCCCCTCCCCAGGCTTCTCCATGGCCCCTGCTCTAAGCCGGCAAGGGCCTCTCCTCCCAGCTGAAATCTGGCTGCCTTCTGTTGCCTCATGTTTTTCTCACAGCTTTTATGTTTCATTAACCTGTCTGGAAACTACAAAATTATGTTGGAAGCCCATTCTAGTTTGCCATCTTGTTGAAACTGTGTATAACACTTAAAAAGAAATCATTAAAAGGAAGTTAAAAAGCTAGGGGATGGAAGTGTATACATATTTCACATCTCTTTTTTAATGATAACCTCTTCCACAGCAAGGAGTAGTTTGCTTTTCTAGATAGGATGATATATTTCATTTTTAGCATTCTCATTTGAATATTTATTTTGAGCTTTGGATTTGATTTAAACCACTCAAAAATATTTAATGTGTATCTTCTATGTGTTGGGGACTGTTTTCCGGCTTTGGGAATACAGCAGTAAACAAAGCAGATGAGAATCCCTCCCTTCATGGACTGTATAGAAGACAATAAACAAAATAAAAAATTTTAAATGTATACGATTTCTTAGTGAGTTGGATTTAACACGGGTTGTGGTTTAGCCAAGCAAATTTGAGGGAGTGAGAGGGACCTGGGAGTTTAGGGTCTAATTAAAATGATTGATAGTGGAATGAACTGAAGCTAGATTGGAGGGGGGAAATGGGCATGAGGGTAGTAGGTATGTTGAATTAGACATGAGGCAAAGAATTGTTGGAATTGGGGTGCTAACAGTGGTGTAAATAGGTGGGAGGTGGTGATTGGAGAAGATATGTTTGGAATTAAGATAATGGCAGGGTTGCAGTAACTGCAAAAGATAAATACAAGGGAGTGGCCATGGAGGAAAGTGACTAAGTTAGGATGGACAATAAGAACATTGGAGGACAGAGAAAAATTGAGTAATGGGGACCACATTTACCCTCTTTCCTTTTTTAAAATAAAAAAATTATTATGTATTTATTTGTGATAGTGACAGTGAGCATGAGTGAGGGGCAGAAGGAGAAGGAGAAGCAGGCTCCCCACTGAGCAGGGAGCCCTACCCAGGCTCGATCCCAGAACCTTGGGGTCATGACCTAAGCCAAAGGCAGATGCCTAACTGACTGAGCCACCCAGGTACCCCCACCCTCCTTCCTTAAACAAGTAGAAAACTATGCGAGGTACGAGGAAATAACCATTTACAGGTGATAGACAACATATAGTACAGAAAAATGATTCCTGAGAGAAGGTGAGCCCTGTGATTACCCTAGCTGACTACCTGGAGGTCATAGTACAAGAAGGAACAATCTAAACAGGCCTTGCAAACTCCCTGAGTTCCCCAACTCTCAACAGAGTTGAGAATTCAAGGAAGTCAGAGACAGGAATCACAGAATATTGGAAAATCGAGAGCGCTCTAGAGACTGGCTGGGGGTTCTCCTGAGTCTTCAGTAGAGTACTATTGAATGTACCTGTGTGAGGAAGTCACTCAACACTGATGAAAAATGAGGGATGATCTTGGAGTCCTGGGCTGCTTGTGGTGACTTGCAAAAAGAACATGATGGAATTAGTCCTGCTGATTTCCAAGCACAGTTGCGGAGAGGCTGTGTGCATCTTGTGTGGGGCAGACAGTATGACCGTCTTGCCAAAACTCTAAGAGTTCTAGAGTTGACCCACTTGACCTCGATGGTGGAGGAGGTCTGCAAGGAGATTATCCTACTCCCAAGACTTAAAATTCCCCCTTGACCTGCTGCTTTACTTGACTCCTGCTGATGGACACATGGAGTCCTATGGGGACTTGGCCTTACCCTCCAAGAATCATGTTAATGTTTTCCTTTTCCTAGGGACTTTTTCCCCCAGAAGAATACACCTCTAATTTATGGTTTCAAAACAGAATTCATGTAACAGAATATGTTTTCCAGCAAATTGCCTAGAAAATGTTGGTTCCTTTAAGAATTGCTTCCACTGTTTACATGTATGTATGTGTATGTGGGTGTATTTTTATATATGTATATATTAGATACATATTTTTAGTATTAATTTCAGCCTAAAGATAGTTGACTAAAGTGAATTCTTAGTAAAGGAGAGTTTCTGAGGCCCAGTTAGAACTCTTTAAGGTTGGAGTGTTCCATTCATCTCTGTGCTAGTGACCTGAATGCAGTGAAGGTGCTCAGTAAAGATTCATTGATTCAGTGCATTTCAGGTGAAATGTGGCATTGTGAGTGATTGAAGCCTTCATGTGAGTTTTGTTGTGGCCCCCAAGCTTGTGACTTACATACGGGCTTGGGAGACTGTGCCTCTGCCCCATCCACCCAGCTTGCTGAGTTGGAACCTTTCTTACTGGGTTTGTGGAAGTCAACTGGAAATTCTTCTGTTAGGAATGATGAGGAAGAGTGCTTGACGGCATACATGTCGAGGTAGTGGCTTCTGGTAAGAGAAGAATAGAGCATTTTCAAGAGACTCATGTCCTAAAACCAGACCTTTTAATTTCATTTATCTTTGGGACAAGCAATACATTCACATTCCACATTCTTTAAAATTAGAAGGTTCAAAACTGGAAAGTTGACCCCTCCCACCCGTGTCTGCTGGTTGCCTGGCTAGCTGTTCAGTTCTCCCTCCCTACAGGCAACCATGGTATGACTTCATAAAACATGAGATGACCTTCCAGATGCGGAACCAGGTTAGAAAATTATAATGGGAGGTGCTAGGTAGGTTAGTCATTATCAGGGCCCTTGGGGGCTCAGTCAGTTGTGCATCTGCCTTCGGCTCAGGTCATGATCTCAGGGTCCTGGGATCAGGCCCCCTGCCTTGGGCTCCCTGCTCAGCGGGGAGTCTGCTTCTCCCTCTCCCTCTGTGCTCACTTTCTCTCAAATAAATAAATAAAACCTTGAAAAAAAAAAGTCATTATTGTATGCCAAGCATTGTGCTGAATATTCTATATGTAATTTATTTAATCTTCCTAACAATCCTTTGAGGAAGATTCTATCATACTTTGTCTTCTGTCTTCAGATCTCTTTCTGCTCCATTCTTGTCAGCCAATTTTTTTAACTTTGCAGCTTTGTTTTCTGCAAGCCATCTTCTCCTCCCACCCTGTAACCACTGAAATGTCCCTCTGTTAGGATCTGGGTCCAGTGGTGTGTTGAAACTGGCTCCTATCATCTTGAAAGACTGGTGGCACTCTCTTTCCAACTCTGTGTTCAGGGGCATCCTGTTAGTAACTTGGACTCAGTCATAGTAGGAATATTTACACAATGGGAACTGGCAAATACCACAAGTCAGGGCTCTTTCTTCCAGAGAGCTGGTGGTTGAATATTTATCAACACACCACTGGATCCTCTCCCCTCTTAACTTTGTTGTTTAATGAACCAACTAACGGTAACTGAAAGATGGAATTTTTTTTAAGTTTGCAGTCATTTGACAAACTGTTTAAAACTTTTGATTTTGAAAATGTTCAAAAATGCAAAAAAGTTGAAAGACTACTATAACAAGCATTCATATGCCTATTTCCTAGATTTGATAGTTCCAAATGTTTTTTCTGAACCACTTCACCCTGAAATATTCAGTATACTTTTCCTATCCAAATGTTTTTTCTGAACCACTTCACCCTGAAATGTTCAGTATATCTTTTCTATATAATCCTGACATCACTAAGAAATTTATGGTTCTCCAAAATTATTTTTCTACCCAGTCTATACTCATATTTTTCTAGTTGTCAGTTTCCAAAAATGTTGTTTACAGTTTTGTTTTTTAGATTTTATTTTTAAGTAATCTCTACACCCAATATGGGGCTTGAACTTTCGACCCCAAGATCAAGAGTCCTATGCTCCACCAACTGAGCCAGCCACGTGCCCCTATTTATAGTTTTTTTCTGACAAGGATTCAATCAAGATTTGTGTATTGGATTTGGTTGTTTTCTTTTCTCTTTTGAGCTAGATTAACCCTTTTCTCCCAACCAGTTTTTTCCTGACATTGATTATTTTCCATTTTTTCTAAGTTTCAAATATGTACAAAAGGAGAGAAAATTAGGGAATGAACCACAAAATATCTAACACCAATTCAGTAAACTGTCAAAATTTTGCCACATTTGCTTCATTTATTTATTTTTTCTTTGCTTAGGATATTTTAAAACCAGATTCAGGACATCCAGTTGTTTAGAGTTACCACAGGTAACTCTAAAAAATACATTTTCCTATGTAACCAAATTGGTTGTTATAAGACACCAGACAAAATTAATAATGACTTTGACTTTTTAAAGAAACCAGTCTAGTTTTTTTGGTAGTGTCCAAAGAATTTTGACTTTCTATGATTGCGTCTTCATGATAACATTTAATTTCTCCATCCTATATTTCCTCTATACTGGAAATTAGATTCAGATTGTTTTTAGAGAATGAAATGTACTTCAGAGTGCATCCACATCAGGTAGCACATAGAGTCTGGTTTTCCACCGTTAATGATGTTAAATTTGATCACTTGATTAAGGTGGCGACTGTCAGTTGTCTCCATTATAAATATAGGTTTTCCCCTTTGGGATTAGCAGTAATCCTTGGAACAGTGCTTTGGCACCACATGAATGTTCTGTTCTCCATCAACCTTTCCCCTTAATGGTTTAAGCAGTCATTAGTGTTCTTTGCCTGAATCAATTTATTGCAGCATGCATTGGAAAACAGTACTGCTCTTCTTCTTTTTTTTTTTTTAATTTAATTTATTTGAGAGATAAAGATCACAAGCAGGGGGCAGGGGCAGAGAGAGAAGCAGACTCCTCACTGAGCAGGGAGCCAGACGCAGAGCTCCATCCCAAGACCCTAGGATCATGACCTGAGCCAAAGGGAGACACTTAATTGACTGAGCCACCCAGGTGCCTCTACTGCTCTTTTTGTACATATCCAAGGCATCTTCTTTTGGGTGTGGGTTCACTGATTGGTATTTCCTGGAATGGTGTATGAACCACATCTATAATATATCTTAATTCTTGAAATCTCTAAACTTGACTTTTTTTTTTTAAGTGAACAATCAATACAAAGCATTTTTGAAGCTGTACTAATGCAGACTCTTTCTAGGTTATTCCTCACGTTTTATAATTCTCTTGGCCACTCATAATTCACTCTCAGTTTTTGAGGGGTTTTTTCCTTTATTTTTTAATTTTATTTTAGTTCTAGTATTTTTTTTAAGCAACCTGCTTTGCAGATTCTTTCCAGAGGGTTCATCATAGTTGCCATAGAAACAACAACTCCTTTGGTTGTCCTCAGTTTCTATAATTTTTAAATTACATAGTTGCAGCATCAAGTAAGTACAGATGTCATAAATAAGTCTAGGTGCAAAAATAACCAATTCTTAGTAAACATTTTTCTTAATTTATGGGAGTAGAGTATGTAGAGTACTAGGTAGTAGTATACTAGCCAGAAGCATTCAGTGTGCTAGGGGCCTCAGTCAGTGTGTGTTCACAATTGAGTCCATTAATCAGCAAGTTGTTATATGGAGGTCAACTTAAGAGGAGCATCTACCATGTTGTAACTTTACTTGCTTTGTCTTCCCTGCTAGACTTCCAGTTCCTTGACAGCCTTAAATTGTGTTTTTGTTTTAATCCCTAGTGCTTAGTATAATGCCTCACATATAGTGAGTGCCCAGTAAGAATATATATTTTTTAAGATTTTATTTATTTATTCATGAAAGACACAGAGAGAGAGAAAGGCAGAGACAGGCAGAGGGAGAACCAGGCTCCATACAGGAAGCCCGATGTGGGACTTGATCCCAGGACTCCAGGATCACTCTCTGAGCCGAAGGCAGATGCGTTTAACCGCTGAGCCACCCAGGTGTCCCTCAGTAAGAATATTTGATGAATGAATCTGTGGCCAGCAGCAGAGGGTACCTTAAGCGACTTCTGATCTTACACATAGTAATCTTGGCAGTATCTTCGCAAACGTCAGGGTTGGTGTCGTCATGGCATATAATTTATTCTTCCATTGGTTTTTCTTCTTCTCATTCCCTCAGTCTTTGAGTCTTTCTTTGCTCTGTGCCAGCTTCCTTGACTTGATTGTGTGTTGCAAGCCACCTGTGTTTGTTATCATTCCAGTTTCCTGACAAAGATGCAGAAAACGTATGACGGTTTTGCTGCCATGACGCTATGCACAAAGCGAGAGGAGATTCTGAGGAAAATACAAAGTAGTTCCTTAGTTCTCTAATCTAGAGTTTAACCAATCCCAGGAACTGAAGTCTTCTGTTTCTTCACAGAGGAAATATGACAAAGGCAGTGGCTGTACAAGCTTCCTTCATGGGCCGCCCTCCCCACTGCCTCATCCAGTAAACGGGAGCAACTACTTCTAGAGGTGAGAGGGGAGGGAGGACAATCTCCGTAACCCATTTGATCCACCTAGCTGCAAAATTTTGGTTTTGAGAAAGAGTGAACTATCTGTAGAGTTGCTACATTGAAGAACTTTAAGACAGAACAAACCCACAGAGGATTGAATGCTCAGGTGATATACGTTATGCTCTTTGATAGACGCCTATAATCTATAATTTGAAAGCCACTTGTAGCTGAATAATCCCAATGATCCCAAGATCCTGTTTCTATAGATATTAAAAGGTATTAACCAGGTACGTCTGAGATCATTTTTAACTTCCAGAACCAGAAGTCTCATCAGTAACACAGTCCTTATCATTCATTGATTACTTACTATGTGCCAAGCACTGTGTTAGAGTCTACATTTTTACCATTCAATTTTCATAGTGAACTTAGGATTTATCTATCTTATAGATGGTTAATCACACCAGAACTAAAGAACCCAAGCCCAGATCTGTCCAATTTTAGTTTAAGACACTTAAGTACTGATGGGATTCTCTGGGGGTCCCATCATACATATTTGAACCGTAAAACCTGTGACTTTAATAGGCAGGATCAGTGACCAAAGGTGACATAGATACTCTGAATGTTATATCAGGAAGCAAGGTGATGTTCTTATATTAGGCAGTTGTAGTACCTTCTTCCAGAAAGCTTAAGGCATGTTTATTGCCATTTTTACTGAAGAACAGATCCCTCAGAAGGATGGTCTATTTTTGAAGATCTTTAAGCAAATGAATGTCATGTTCTTTTAAACATTCATTCAGTAAGCTAAATGCATATATATATTTTTTTACCATCATATTTGAATATGAGTCTTGGTTTCCAGGCTGAATTCATATCATATATTTAAGAAGACAGTGAAAATTCTTTGAAGAGATTCTCAAACTCCACAGGGCTTGATTTCTACCTGTTTTTAAAGCTGGCTTTTATCTGGGGACAAATTCTATTGTAACTTTTCTAGAAGTTGGTGCCAATAGGAGTTAAAATAATAAAATCAGTTCAGTTAAATTAAATAGGAAATGAGTCTTTTATGTACAAGGCCTTAGATCAGTTAGCAACAATTGGTCACTCTTCTGGGAAACAGTTGCTAAAATTACAATCAACTAGCAGTCAGTGGCCTCATTTGCTCCACTGTGTCCTAGGAAGAAAAACTATCTTATTACAAGAGCTTGCAAAGACAATATCATTTTTTCCTAATCCTATTCATTTCCCTCCCATTTTCTTATGATTAATTTATACCTTTTTTTCTTGCATTTATTGAAAGTGTTATATACCAGGCACTGTGCTAGCTAGCTTCTGAGGCTTTGTATATGAAAGAAAACCCTTGCCTTCAAGAATCTCACAGTGTAGTAGAGGAGAGAGAACTCAAATACAGGAAAATAAATGCACTGACAGAACTAGTGAAGGCTCTGTGGAAACGATAACTGAACCCAGCTGGCATAGGCGAGGTGAGGAAGACTTCCAGGAGGAGAGGATATTTGCATTATATCTTGGAGGAAGAGTAATAGGAAAGTAGCCAAGGAGAGAAGAGGGTGTTTTTGGCAGAGGAAACAGTGAAACCGCACACCTAGTTTGGAGAATGGCAAACACAGTGCTCTGGCACAGAATGAGAAAAGGTGTTATGAGATAAGGCTAGAGAAGATGCTGGGAATCATGTCATTGAGGGCGCTGTAGGCCATTCTGAAGCATTTAAACTGTCCTCAGTGTAATGGGCAGCCATTAAAGATTTGAAGCAGGAAAATAATGTATGCAAACTTGCTTTGTATGAGACATTTGAAGGTGGTTGCAGACCAGTATTTGAAGGTGGTTCAAAAGACCACCATTTGAAGGTGGTTCAAAAGACCAGTAGTGAGGACTGTAACTCAGGTGAGCTGGTAATGGGGTGGGAGAGATTCAGTAGATATTTAGAGGCAATCTTAAATTTAGAAGTTAGCACAGTGTTTGGCAACCGATCTGTTATATAGCAGGGTGGAACTAGCAGAAAAGGAGGAGTCTAAGACAACTCCCACAGTTTTCCATTTGATAGAAACTGGTGCCAATAGTCAACAAGAGGAATGGAAGTGGAGGAATGGGTTGTTGAAGAAGGTGATTGATTCAGTTTTAGATGTGTTGAACTTGAGATGTCTGTAGGACAAGTGAAGAGGATCAAGTAGGCAATTGAGGTTATTTCCATATCTCTATCTGAAGTTGAGGAGAGAAGACTAGACTGGGGGTGGTGGTAGGTTATAGATTAGAAAGTGTTCAGTCTGTGGGTTAAGTCTACTTTTGTTACTGTTACCTGATGACTAGATAGTAGAAAGCAGCTTTACCATTAAGCTCATAAAGCTTAGAGTTAAGTGCTTCTCACATGCATGGGTCCTGGGAAGGGCTGTAGCAAATGTGTTTATGTGATCATTTGTTTTTGTAAAGCTTGGAAAGTCCAGATATTTTAACTACAGTTTGTTGGGATTGTTCTCTTGCCTCTTTGAATTACCCTCTCTCACTCTCCCATCTGATGATAATTGGAGTGGTTCCAGGCATTTTTTGGAGTCCACCTATGGGGAGGTTGGGCTGCAGATACATTTAGTTTGGGTTTGCGGTCATTCCAATGTTTAAGTTACTACTAGCCAACCCAGGGTAGGAATGATGTGGGGAAATACTTCTGCCCACTGTGACACAAACATGCAGGACTAGCATTCATTGTGTCAAGGTATGAATGTGTCCTAACACACCTGGCACTAGAATCATGGAAATAGAGGAGGATGAAATGTATGAAGCCAGAAACTCATTGGTAGGAAAGCTTCCCACTAACATCTGATGATGTCTTAGCCTGAACTTTGGCCCAATACAAAGGCTTGTGTACAGGGAAGTTTATTTGGAATGGGATCCCAGGGAGCCACAAGTTCAGGACAAAGGAAGTGAAATGGGAAGGATGGAAAGAAATTCAAGGACGAGATAGTGCGTTGGCTATGGCTCCAGGCAGCAGGTGTTCTCTCCTACTGAGGACATTTTGAGAAGCTTATGAAATGCTCCTAGAACTGTGCTCCAGTACAAAAGGAGGACGTATCCTCCCATGAGCATTAATTTCTCCCCATTCTGGATTGCATGCACGTAACTAGAGATAGGCTTCAGGAGAAGTCCCATGGCAGAAGTGGGCAGCACATTGGGCTGTGCCAGAAGTCATAGCACAACACGATGTCTGCTTGCATGAATTGCAGGAGCAGAAAGCCAGTTCCAGATCTGGGTGGAGCTGGCCACTCAGGCAGCAGATGGAGTAAGCACTGGGGCCTGCAGGATAGTGAAGTGATGCTTACTTAAGAGGTATCTAATGTTGACAAAAGATTCTATTCTCTTTCATTCCTAGTCAAACATTCTCTCTTGTTCAGATAACATACAGTAATGTACTATATGCAATTCTAAATCTTTTTGTTCCTTTTTGATGAGAATTACACAAAATAGACTTTGTCAGAATTACTGTTTGTGGGACACAAACTTGTAATGTTACTATGAATTTCAGTCAGCATGCTTGTTACCTATTTCTCACCGGAATTTTTCTATATACACACTATTTATACCAGTGGGACCATACCTTGGATAATATTCCAGTTTTTTTCCCTTAATGCATTGTGGATAACTTTTCATAATAATTTACTTAGATCTACTTTGATTTTTTAAATAGCTGCATAGTAATTCCATTGTGTGGGTGTACTAGAGTTCATTTAACCAAGCTTCTATTGACAAATATTTAGTTGGTGATTTTTTTCCTCATAGAAAAACCTTAAAAAAAAAAAGAAAGAAAGAAAGAAAACCTTTAAAAAAAATCTCTAACACAATTTTCAGAGATAGATAATGGGAACAGTGAAAAGGAGAAATCATGAAGGAATTTATAGTAGAAAATATTGGTTCCTTTTTTTTTAAGATAATTTAGAGAGAAAATGTATGCATGAGCACTCGCAGGCATGGGGGGAGGGGCAGAGGGAGAGAGAATCCTAAACAGACTCCACACTGAGTAGGTCACCTGGTTATTAACTAGATAATACGTAATTATTAACTTATATTAACTGTACAGTGTGATAGCAGGCCCACCTCCTCATTCCTACTTGTCTTCAGCAAGGACTTCCTGAAAAGACACTTGAATGAAAAAGGGGGATGGGTTTCTCTTTAACAAAATCAGCCTTTAGTTTCCCCTTTAAGCAGGTTTTTTTTTTTTTAAGCAGGTTTAAAAAGAACAGGTGTCTGCTCATCCCTTTCCTTAAAATGCCTGCTCCTAATGCAAATGTATGGTGTGACTTGATCTGCAGTGTGTTTTCGCGCTTTGTCTAGACTTTGATAATTTTTGTTCACTAGGAACATCACAGGAGGATTTTATTTTTATATAGGATTTCATGTCATTACCAGTCTTGTCTACTTGTGTTGTAGAAACCATCTAGGAAATTTAGCTGAGATGAAATCAAGAGGGTTGGACTACAAAACAGAGTTCTAAATGATGATTGGTCCAAAAAGATAAGACATAAGGAAGGAAGAGAAGAGAAAATTATAAAATTAAAACACTGATATTTGGCCTTAGCAGCAGAAGTATATTTCTCTTCTTGCAATCTCCCGTGAGTTTCATGGACTGCTATGAATCTGTCGGACTATTACCTTACTAATATAGTCAGTCCTCATCATCCAAAGGTTACAAGTCAGAAATAGAGTCATTAGTTCTAAAATAAATAGCAGAGTTCTATAGAAAAACTACCTGTCTCTTGGGAAAGATGAGAAGGTTCCCATCATCTCTGCCTGAAAGCCATCTTTTGTCTTAGCTATGTTTTCCATTGCTGATCATTTACTAGGAAAACATTCCAGTGAGTGTACAGTGAGTGTTACCACCAAAAAAGATGAAGTGGAGATGCCCGGCATGCCTCACTATTTATAAGAAAAATATTTCCCCAAAAGATGGGAAAATCCCAAGTCTTTAAATACTCTGGGAGAGAGGAATAATGGAAAAAACTCTTCAGTTTCTATTCTGTTGATTCACGAGAGTTTCTCACAAATCATTTGGATGGGCCATTAAGTCACAGAATGGCTGGAATCTTATATTAATTGCCTTACTTTGGGTTTTTGGCTAAAGCATCTGGCAGCAAAACTGAAGACAAGCAAAAAGAGAACCAAGTGGGTGGTGGTATGGGAATGAAAGCCCATCTATTGTTTTCAGCCTGGAATCCTAACTTAGGTGGGAGGACCAGATGGCTGTCTTTAATAGGAAGGTCCATTTGGAAGGATTGAAAGAAATGATTTGGCTTCTTTTAGATACAACTACAGTTTAGTCTAGGTTAATTTTTTGTTGTTGTTCCAAAAGATTACTTGACTTGCTATTTCTACCAGGAAGTTTATTGAGCATCTCTCTCTGGTACAGCATCCATATTAGTTTGTCTTCATAGACAATCATCCATTGTCTCAGGTTTGGTAAATGAAAACTTGGTCTAATCCTAATTTTATTTTGGTATCTGCTTTCTAAATCCCTTTGTGATGTGGCCCCCGAGTCTGTCCAACAAGCAGAATTGGGAGAAGACAGGTGGACACACACTCACAATATTCATTAAGGGGTTTGTTAGAAGGAACAGGCATATGTAATTATGGAGGCTAAGAAAGTCCATAGTCAGTTGGGAAGATCACACACAGGCATGGTTTGCAGCTGTTTTTGACAAGTGGAACTTCTCCTAGTCCTCAGAAAGTCCTTCACCCTGCTTTAAAGGGCTTCCAGCTAATCAAGTCAGGCCCACTTAGGATGATCATCCTCAGAGTTAACCCAGTAGGGGCTTTAACTGTATCTGTGAAATCCTTTCATAGCAAAACTTAGGTTAGTTTTAATTGAATTACTGGAGACTGTTAACTTATCCAAGTTGAGACATCAAAATTCCATCACATTGAGAGAAACCAAAGAGGAGCTGCTAGAAAATGATACTGCTGTAGAGGTGTCTATGCAGACATTTATTAAATCCAGGCTTGTTTCTCTACTAACCTTAAAAAAACAGTCCTACCTGAGCATTCACATTTCCATAGCTGCCTACTTGTGTGCCTCAACCAAGGAAGCATAGTTAGCTAATCTTATCAGGATTAGACCCTCCTCATCCCCTACTCTTAAGTTTTCAAAAGTTGCTTGTAAAACAAGTTTTTATTGGCTGAAAAATGTTGTCCTATTGGCTACCATTTTTTTTTACATTTGCTTAAACTTAAATTTAAGCTAAATTTTAAGTGTCACTGCCAGTAGAAAACTAAGTGCTTGATTCACCAGAGAGTATTAAAATGATTTGTTTGTGGGAATGGGAGGGGATGTCCGTGAGGCTGTAAAAGAGCAACACAAGAGAGCCTAGTGGGATGGACACGTTCTGTATCATGACTGCGTCAGTGTCCATATCCAGGTTGTGATACTGTGCTATAGTTTTGCAAATTGTTACCATTGAGGAAACTGGGTAAAAATACGTGGGATCTTTACATTATTTTTTACAACTGTGTATGAATGTACAGCTATCTCAAAATCCTAATATAATGATAATCCATCTTATAAAGCAGATAATCATTTTATAATGGGAAGAATCATCTTCCTATCGTTTAAAAAAATAGTTTCCTTAAGAAGGTAGACACCACAATATGTTTGGTCCTCTGCCAGGAATAAAACCTCTACTCAATGTGGATTTCATGAGTGGAAGAGCATATGCTTGATGGGAAAATTGTAGGTCACATTTGAGAGTGTGGTGTTTAATATTAAAAAGTTTTGTCAAGTATCAAGATTAAATTCTCAGATGAAATAAGATTGGGCATATTGTAAACAGATGGAGTCTCTACAATGATGATGACTAAGAGAAGATGCAGTTATAACTTAAAAACTAATGCCAGACAAAAATCTGAATCCAGAAGATGCTTCTAAAAATGTGCAAGCAGTAGTTGCAGGACAGATGAAATACCATTTTTTTAGCCCAGAAAGTTGTATGTATGGAAAGTAAATAAATATATATGTCCAAAGGTTTTAGATAAATCTGTGGATTTAGTCTGTAAATATTTGCATGCCTATAATTGGCCAGGCAGGTATCTGTGGCTTTAATATAATTCAGAAATTGTCCTAACATATGAATGTGGATGTTCTTCGAGGCAACCATACCTTCTCCAAGTCTCCACTGATACGGCTGTCAAGATCTGAGAACCATGTAGATTGGATTTTCTCAGCCTATGCTATTTCTGATCTTACTGCATGAGAGATTGGTATGGAGAAGTGAAATCCAACCATCAGTAATTAAACAATACTGTAGAGATATCTACAGACACAATTCCTTTTAAAATTGTCTTAAAAGATATTTTCAATCTAATTTTTTTCCTCTTTTTTAGGTATAGATATTTTAGGGATATAGAATAAGAAACTACAGTTTGAATGGAAAGGTCGAACCAAGCTCTATTTAAATGTTAAGCAGATCCTAACAGCACATAGGGAAGTTAGCTATAAGTGCAGCATTGGACCTCGGCCCTGGCAAATCTGGCCTGAGTGCTCTGACTACTGGGGGCTCTGCACTGTGCCCAGGACTCTGCAGTCACCTTCTGGGAAGCCATTTGCTTTGCTTCTGCTTTAAAAAAAAAAAAAAAAAAAAAAAGTCCTTTAGGGGCTGAGGACCTCAGTAAGTGGTAACCTCCTTACTCTGAGTTTGAGTGGCCAATGAATGAATGGTAGGCGCAGTCTCTGAAAGCTCTATAATCTATTGAGATAGTAGATAGCTTCAGAGTTCTATCTAGGAAATGGTCCTATTAGGAAATGTTATCTATGTCAAATAAAACCCTACCCTCAGCCCCCACATGAGATTATTTTAGGGAACCATGATTCCATATTCGACCCCAGTAAGCCACCCCCCAACACCCGTCAGACATGACCTAACTGGGAGTAAGTTGTTGGTGACTGAGATGACCCCACAAGTCTGGGGTGGAGGAGCTGTCCCTCCAGAGAGATTTTGGGCAGCTGCTTACTGGTCGGCCACAGGAATTTTTGGAAGTAGTAAAACTTTTGGTAAAAGGGGGCTTTTGTCTCCCAGAATAGCAGCAGTTATCACTTAAAACCAGTGATTTCTATATACAGCAAGTGCTTCTATATATATACTCATGTATTGTTTATATAGGCCTATTTTAAGATCAGTGTCACATTTTTCTGATGTATTTTATGGTGGGAAAATTCAATTGGAAAAAATGCATTTAGCTCTGGTGGGGATGGTAAGGTAAAAGAAGTACTTACACAAATGTGTTATTTTTGGTTTAGCTTTAAATGGTACAGAAATAGCTAGGTGATAGAGCTCCTTAAATGAAATTACGTTGCTGCCTCTTAGGTTTAACCACTGCCCTCTCATTACATGGTATCTGTCACCACACTAGTCAGTAGAAGATGTACAGGACATGTGTAAGAATTCACCCATGTTGTGCTTAAAAAATTATGAGAAACGTTTTATGTTTGTCTAACATGGCTTATAAGTCGGGGTTCTTTTTTTCCTCATAGCTATTGAATTGAGGGGGAAAAGAAGGGAAGGACCTACCTACAGTCAAAAATAACATGAGTGCCGAGACACGGGTGCTCGGGCTGGGGGTGGTGGGGGCTGGAGCATGGTAGTCCCAGAGAGGTGTGCTGTGGCAGTGAGCGCAGGGGTTGGGGTACTGTAGTGGACAACACTTCTTCTGGGAAGCTCCTTCCTACCTGTTGGGTGGGTTGGGTGGGGTGGGCACCAGCCAGGTGCCAAGGGAGAGGGAGGTGAAATGAGGAGTATTAGTCTAGTAGTAGAGATCACAGCCTACACTATGAGGCAGCACATGACAGTGCCCTATGAGAAATGCAGAGGACACTGTGGGAGTTGAGAAATGGAAAAGCTTACTTCTACCTTTAGGGACCAGGAAGGGCTTCCCGGGAAAGATGCCATTTGGATAGGCATTCCAAGCTGGGGCAGCGATGACAAGGACCTCCAGGATTGGGACTGTGAGGAGAGCTGGAGTTAAGCCATCATGGTTACGGCGGGAGGAAACGGGGTCAACTGCTGGGTGGTGAGTGTGGAGACAGAGGTGGAAGGAGGGGGCCATAGGGCCAAGCTCTGGTAGCCTCTGCGCCCTCCTCTGCTGAGTTTTCTCCTTCACCCAGCAGGTGATGGGAAGTGAATACCGAGGAACGAGGAACGGGATGGCACATGTGTTGTGACCAAGTGAGTCTTAGGCTTGCAGGAGCAGGGAAGAGGAGGTGTTAGGGGATGTGCTAGGCTTGGTGGGGGCTGGGAGGGGAGAGATACAAAGATGCATAAAGCTGAGGCCACTGCCATCAAGAGGGTTAAGGTCTCCTCAGGGGACAGTTAACCTTGGGGTAAATTGAGGAACAAGTGCAGGTAACAAGCTGTTGGGTGAGGGGACAGGCATCACTGATGGTTTTCCATGTCGGAGACTGCAAGACTTCTGTCAAGTCCCCTCCCTGCCCAGGTATTTCCTCTAGCTAACTGTCTCGGGTCTTCATTTGTCCTCACGTGGCATGGTTTATACATCTTACAGGACCTTGGGAGTTCTGTCCTAGGTTTGCTTCTGGTAAAATACAGAACGCAGACCCATGGCTGAAGAAAGTAGGAGTGTTTCTTCTCTTCTGCTGAGGTGGTATAGCCACTTGCTCGTCATGAGCTCACGTGTTCCTGGATCACTATGATCTCTGTTTTGGGGAGATCCACTTCAAAGAGAAGGTGTTGGGGAAAGGAGGTCCTACCAGGGAGGCCACAGGTGGGTCTGTACCTGCCTTGGAACCCAATGTCTGTTCATTCAATGTAGGTAGGCACTTCCCAATTCCCTACTCCGGGCTGCCCGCCCCAGCCTCCTGCCGCATTCACCTGCTTCAATCTGGTGTTCTGACATGACCCTGCTAGTCCTCCTGGGTGGGAGTTCTGCAGGTGTGCATATCTGTGAAAAGACTTACTGACTTGTACATCTTAGGTACTTTAGGAATTCATTCTTCATGAAAAAGGAAGTGAAAAAAGGTGAGAGAAGTGAGGGAGGGAAGAGGCAAAGGTAGTTTCAGAGTTTTAAGCTTGGGAGACTGAACATATGGTATCATTTCTAGAAGTGAGTACTTGGAGAGGGAGGTGTTATTTTGGAGAGGACAAACCCAGTTCTATTGTAGTGACACAGGCCTTTCTGGTTAGGGCCACTTGTTAGCAAGAGAGGTCAGAGTAGAAGTCACACCAGGCAAGGACTTGGTCATGGTACTTATGTGGCAGTCCTTAGATTCTTCTTTCTTGAGTGTCTTTTGTCATTGAAATTGGTTTTTGTGACGTTTTTGGCTGCATTCGATACTTTTGAGTCCTCGCTGCTTCTTGAAATCATTTTTTAAAATTTGGCTTCCCAAACCCCATTTTCTTTATTCTCTGAGTACCTGCTGGTATCTCTCCCCTAACCTGTCTGCATCGGAACTGATTTCACCCTTTGAAACATGGGCCTTCCACAGCCTTCCTCAGCAATGATGACCTGCTTCCCATTGCTTGGGCTGAGACACCTTAGAGCTGGCCTTGACTCTTCTCTCCTCTGCCCTACATCCAGTCCATCAGCAAAACCTGCCGCCTCTATCTGACATACTCAGAATCTAAGTACTTGTCACCTCTACTGTTACCACCTGCTCCGAGCCACCATCCCCTCTTACTTAGATTCCTGAAATAACTTCTCTGGCTCTCCCTTTACCCTGCCTCAGCCATTCCCTACTGCCATCCTCCTCCTACCAGCTGCCAAGCCTCTTTTCACCTCAGCAGCCAGGGAGATCCTACTAAAACAGTACAGGTCATGTCACTGCTCAGAAACTTCCAGTGACCTCCTGCCTCAGAGCAAAGGCTAATGTCTTCATAATAGTTACACGACCTGTACCTCCTCTTCACCTGTTCCCGCTTGCTCGCTGTGCTCCAGCCACACTGGCCTTCCTACCTTTTCCTCCAGCCTCTCACTCTCCAGGGCCTCTTACTCCTCTTGCCTGTCACACCCTGCCTGGCCCCTTATCTGCTTCATCTGGCTCCTCAGTGTCCTGCAGCTTTGCTCAGATGTCCCCTTATTAGTGAGACTCTTCCCTGCCCATCCTGCACTAAATCATTCTGTCCCTGCTTTTTGTTCTCCATGGCTCGTTTTACACATTCTTGTCTTATTGTCTCCTCCTCTTATTGTCTCTCTCCCCCACTAGATACTTATACAGCATTGTGATTTATGGATTACAGACTATGCTCATAGACATTATCTCACTTGATCAGTTTGTTTTTCTGGAAAGCAAGGCTCATTCTGCTTATATTTCAAGTGTACTGACTGATGTCTTCACTGCTAATACAAAAAACTGATGTCCTTGGGGGAACTTCAGTATGGCCATTCCAACACCTTCCATCCCATTTTGGTTTGGTTTTGTGGGACCTGAATTCCACCTTCTAGAGTATTTCTGTTGTCACTAGTTCCAGAGAACTCTCTTCAGACCTTTATTGATTCCTGCCTAATGAATTGTTACAACTTTGTTGTAACGCTGAGAATCCTTTACAAACAAAGGCCTAGCAAAATGCTTCTTGGGCTCTGCTTTGGTGAACGAGGGGCTACAGCATTGCATAGCTTCAGGGGAACCATCAGGTCACATGTTCTCTGCTGATCGCACCCCTAGAGTCGTGCAACACAGCAGTCGTGTATGATGATCATACAGTGTTTGGCCAGAGTTTATCCTCATTGAATTGTCTTGTTTGTTCTCTTCTTGGTGTTGGAGTGGTATTTTCGGACTCCACGGACTGTTTGCCTCGTGCTTGCTTTTGTGGGTCTGTGTGACTACTTGCTGTCACTTTCTATTAGCACAACTGTGTCAGGTTTTTCTTGATTCCATTCTACTTCAACTCTCTTGGCTTTTCTTCCTTAGCTATTTCAACTAATGTGTCTGCTGCTCCATTTCCCCCTCACTGACATCACCTTGTAGGAGAGCAAATGAGTTCATATTGTCATCAGGTACCCTTTGTCAGCCTAATCACCCCCCACCCCCCCCACCCCACATTATTTCCATCAACACATGAATGGTACCTGTCTTTTAAAATTGGAGCACAGAATGGTGGCAAGGTTAAAAGATGCACTGTGGCATCCTGCCACCCTGCTAGGCTTGGATTAGTAATTCATTGAGCGCATTCAAATAAAAAACTGGTTGGTGGTGGAAGCAGGAAGAGGCAGATATTTAATGCCAATTTTACTGTGATAGATTGTTAGCTACTTAGCCCATCTCATTATGGAGACATGTTCTTCTAAGTTCATCTGTGCAAGTACCTTGCCTTGAGCACACAGTAGGTAAAGAAAGATGAGTAATCTATGTCATTACTGTATAATAACTTGCTTATGATTCTGGATTTGAGAAGAGATGTATTCATAGAACCCTATGATCTGAAAACAGGCCTGCTTAGGTTCTCTTAAGCCTGACTTAGTGATCCCTTTCTCCTCCATTTCTAGGACCAGACAGGAGGAAGAGAGGCTAGGGGTTTAAATGTCAGAGCGGTTTGAAGGGACTGGAATACCACAAGACCTCTCCCAGCTTGCCAGAAAGGTTTCCTTTCTTTCCAAGTCCTAATCATGACAGCCTTTGTATGCTTTATTTGTTCTATATGTGGTTTATCAAGTTTATTTTATCTATCTATATTAAAAAGTTCTGGTGTTATTTAATGCCTGTCCTTCCGTATTTTGCTGATTGCTGTATTTTTGTCTCTTTGGAAGCTAGGTATCCATTAGTTCATAGACTTTTCTAGTTTTTGACACCATCTCTCATTAGTTTCCCCAAAGTTGCTTTTCTACTTTTAATCCTGACTTAATTCTTCCTACACTCAGGTTAAAAAGGATGTTTTTTGAGCCCAGTTTTTAAAATCTCTTTATTGACAGTTTGCCTTTTCCTTGGGATCACTCATGGATGAGCCTGAAGACTGCATTCACCGTGACAAATGGTTAGGGTTGGGGTTACGTGCCCTGTGTAGCTGTTTCCTCCAAGCGGGATCCCATTGGAGGGGTGGGTTTTTCCCCCCCTCTTTTGTACTGCTTACCTGGAAGAAGGTTCAAAAAACAGGACTTCTCACCAGAAATTGCAAAGCTAAAAGAATGTGGCTCTGGGGCAGATGCAGAAGTTTCAACACTGGAAGTGGGGGGGATGAAAGCCTATTAAGTGAGCTTGGAAGAAAACCTAGTAATGCTCAGTCTAAGAAACCTCACTCACATGAATAGTTTCTAGTCCAGTATGGCCCTTTCCAGTCAGATCTGTTGGTGCTATCGAGCTGGTATTTCAAGTATGTCCATCTGCATTTAAACGAATTGCTCCAAGACAATCTGATTATGCGGTAGTTACTTTGGTGAGAATAGCGCCTCAGTGGAATGGAAACTTCATTTTGAGTCTAATATTAGACCTTGCTTTGGAAAATTCCTTTTAAATGATCACAAGCTGGGAATAGCAAAAGAATTTAACTTTCGACAGACAGCATTCACCAAGAATTTTTAACTGCTTATGTTTGGGTCCTTGGGAAAGCAGATGTGAGAAACTGACCGGCCTGAGTGGACCAGGGTAGCACTGACGTGACCTGATGCGTGTTTATATCTCTTGCTGATAAGTTTCCCTCCTAGTCTCATTTGCTCAAAATATTTTCATTCTTGGAACATGAGCACACTAAGGATGAAAATTGTTAGGATGCCTAATTGTCTAACAATCTAAACTTCTAGGCTTTCAGACCTTGATGCCTGTAAAGGGGTCTGAGGCAGAGCCGAGGAAGGCCAACAAACCTACAGAATCAAAGCCAGTTTCTGAGTAAGTGCCGGGAACTTGATCAGACGTGGCCCCCAGAGAATATTTTTGGTTCGTCTAGCTGGTTGTGTCTGAGTGAACTCCCCCAGTTTGAAGTTTTAAGTAAACATTATTTAAAGGACCCTTCCCCCAAAGAATTCCCACCCTGTCAATTAAAAAAAAAAGAGAGAATATACATTTTATTTGGTCATGAAATTATCAGATCATTTCTTCTTGGCTTAATTCAAAGATCTGTTTCAGATGTCTCACGTGCCTTGGATTAGGAAAACCAATATTGGTTTTTGAGAAATGCATCTTTTAATCATGGTGTACTTTTAATATAGTGGGTTTTCTTGTCTCCACATAAGCTGGTAGAAGTCGACAGTGCCTTAGAACTGAGGAAGAATGTTAAAAAGAGAGTAAGAGTTACCATTTATTGATGGCTCAGTGGCTCCTAGCCATTGTCCTTGCTGGATCTGGACACTGTCTCTGATACAGCAATTTTTGTTAGCCTCATCTTTTAAGATGAGGAGACTGAGGCTCAGGAAAGTTCTGTGATTTCCTCATGATCACACAGCTAGTAATGACTAGGAAGTGGCCATGCTGGGGCTCCAGTCTAGGACTGGTCAGCTTCAGGGCACCTGTTCTTCCCTGGCCCTTGTGGCCATTCCCACAGTAGCTGTTTTTAAACTTTCCTGTATTCGGATCCCTTTAAGCTCTTAAAAATCATTGAAGACTCTTGAACTTTTGTTTATGTAGGTTCTATCCCTTGATATTTACTGTATTTGATGTTAAAATGGAGTAATATAAAACATCTAGACTTCCTAATTCATTTTTGAAGGACAATTATAATAGATCTACTGCATTAACATAAGTAACATTTTATTAAAAATAACTTTTCCAAAAAAAGTAACTTTTCCAAAACAAAAATAACCTTTGTTATATGACCAATAATTGTTGTGTTATCTTTCCGCACCTTTATCACCTAGTTGGATTTTCCTATCTTCTTCTGCATCCAGTCTGTGGATGTTTTAGTTGAAATATAGGAAGTATATGTTTTAGTTGAAATATAGGAAGAAAATCTGACCTCACATGGATATGTATTTGGAAAGGGGAAGGATATTTTAACAGCTTTTTTGGGCAATTGGGAATATTCTCCTTTGATACGATGCTGAAACTCCACAAGTGTTAGTTTTTTAAAGGTTAGTTGCAGTGTAGAATCTGAAATTATACCAGTGGACTTTGGGTGCACTGTTAAATTGAAATCCTTTGGTCTGAAATCTTTCTTATCGAAAAATTCTGAATAATATATGTGGGTACTTCTCCACCAGGAGAAGTAGAGCTTAACTTCTATCCCTCACTTTTCCCTGAGGGTGGGCTAATCCTAGTGACCTGCTTCCAAAGGATAGAATGAAGAAAAGAAGAAATATTAATAACTTTACAGTGGAGAAACTTGAGAATGTCATGTGGCCATCATTTAAGCCTTGATATGATGTAACTAGAAAACCCAGAACCCCACTCTAATCATGAGAAGGCATCAGACAAACCCAAACCAAAGGACGCTCTACAGGATTCCTGACCAGTACTCCTCGATTGTCAGGATCATAAAAAACAAGCAAAGACTAAGAAACTGTCAGATGCTAGAAGAGACATGACAGCTAGATGCAATGTGGTGCTCTGGAATGGATCCTGGAACAGAGAGAGGGCATTAATAGAAAAACTGGTGGAATCTCAAATAAGTCTGGAATGTACTTAATAGTGCTCTATCAATGTCAGTTTCTTAGTTTTACAAACAGGTTGTGGTAATGCATGATGTTAACAGTGGGAGCAGCTGAGGGAGGCTATACAGGAATTCTGTACTGTCTTTACAGCTTTTCTGTCGATCTAAAATTATGCCAAAGTATAAAAAGTTTATTTTAAAAAATCTGTTATTATAACCAAGTAAGAGACTCAATAGAGAACAAACTGATGGTGACCAGAGGGAGGTGGATGAGAGGATGGGGGAATTAGGTGATGGTGATTAAGGAGGGCACTTGTGATGAGCAACTTGTGATGTATGGAGTTGTTGAATCACTATATTGTACACCTGAAACTATAATACTGTATGTTCACTAATTGGAATTTAAATAAAAACCTCTTTTAAAAAATTTAAAAATAGGGTATGAGAGGAAAAATCTGATGTTACAAATCAGAGTCTTATACTCTGAATAGATGGTTTACCTATGCATGGTTTGGTAACATCATTACCAGGATCATTTGGGAAATACTGGCTCACTGAGTTATGCAGATCTTCGGAATGCTGACTCCTTTCATTATTCAGTATTTTAAAAATCACAGTTGTTATCTCATCAGAAGGGTCTTTGTTGAGTTTTCAAGCCCGTGGTGGATACAAGTTTCCCAAAATTCCGATTTTTCCCTTGAAAGTTCAAATTTTATCATAAGCTAATGCTACAGGCTCATTTTGTCCCTTTTCACGAAAGTATTTGCCAAATATCCAAGTCTAAGCACCCTCAGTTTGGCACTTATCCTTCTAGTGAAAATGATGTCCAGTGAAAAACGCAGCTAGTAGCCTGCAGTTCAAACGGTTGCGTGTGTGCCTTTCCTCAAGACAGCCACTCATTGTACTTCAGAATGCCACCAAAGCCTTTCATGGTGGGTCTCATTTTGCCACATAGAGTATTAAAAAACAAGTACTCAAGGACAAGATTTAATTAAATCAATTTTTACATCTTCATTTGGGACATTCTGAAGAGAAGTGAACTATTGCCCTCCTTTCCCAGGGCATGTGTGGTAGCGGAAATGGTCTGCCACCGCGGTCTCAATTTGTGTTCAGACGCCTTGGCACAATTGGTTCAAATCTCCACACAGTGCAAAAGGCCTAGAACATTTTAGTGTTCTGGAAGTAGTTTGACCTTGTTGCCCTCCCCCTCCTAAGAGGGTCTTGGGCACCCCAAAGGGTCCACGGACCACACTTCGAGAACTGTTCCCTGTAAGTAAAGGAGCAGTTGCTAGAAGGAGAAGAAGAGCTGAAGTGACTGAAGACCAAATCTGAGAGGAAGCAGATGATCATATGGCACAGGCCAAGGTGTATAGAAGCTGAGGCTCTTCCCACTTGGCGCTCGTGCTTTCAGCAGCCCAGGAAGCTTTTCCATTTGTCTGTGGCATCTCCGCACCATGTTTATTTATTTATTTATTTATTTATTTATTTATTTATTTATTTATTTTTCCGCACCATGTTTAAATGCCCAAATGCATACTCTGATCACCTGCTATCTGTGTTCGTCACCACCATTCTTAACATCATCACATATGAGGCTTCGTTCAGGAAGGTCAGAAAATTCCTTCTTAAACTGTGTTTTCTTTTCTTTAAAGGTAAATCCCACCTGGCTATTGTGCAGCGAGTGAACAATGAAGGAGAAGGGGACCCATTTTATGAAGTTCTGGGAATCGTCACCTTAGAAGACGTGATTGAAGAAATCATCAAATCCGAGATTCTAGACGAAACAGATTTATACAGTGAGTAGCCTGAGTATATGTTTTTGAAACCTCGGCAGTTTCTTATCCTCTTGGTCATGGGTCCTCACACGTCTTCACTGGTCATTTGCCTGTCTCTAACCATGTGCTGTGTGTGTAGGCTGTGGGCCACTTAGCAGTGTGTTCTAGGCCCTTCGTCAGAGGGAGAGAAAGGAGGCAGGTCCTGTGATGTCTAATGGCAGTGTTTTATTTTTGTGGGTTTTTTGGGAAAAGTCAGCTTTGGGGCACCTGGGTGGCTCAGTGGTTGAGTGACTGCCTTTGGCCCAGGTTGTGATCCTGGGGTCTTTGGCCCAGGTTGTGATCCCGGGGTCCTGGGATGGAGTCTTGCATCAGGCTCCCAGTTGGGAGCCTGCTTCTCCCTCTGCCTGTGTCTCTGCTTTTCGCTGTGTCTCTCATGAGTTAATAAATAAAATCTTTAAAAATTTTTTTTTTTTTTTTTTTTTTTTTTTTTTTTTTAAAGAAAAGCCAGCTTCTTCTAACCCATTAATCAGGTCATTACTTGCCCTAAACAGAAAACTCCATTCTTGGTTTTTACATTTATTCTACATGTGGAAAAAGAATTGTTCTTTACTAATTTTTTATTTTCCACAACTAGGCATCTCTGTTCAGATAAATTTCTTTTTCTGCTTAAGGTCATCTTTCAGGTTGTTGTGGGGAGGATTTGTTAGATTGATGGATTGCAGCTGTTTAAATGTCCTTGTTCCAGAACCCACGGGCGAAGATAGACGTGAGGTTTGTGAGTGTAGGTTTGCTGTGGCAGTGGTGGTGAGCTGTAGGTACAGGAAGCGGGACAGGGTCAGGTATACAATAAGAATATGTTTTTCCCTTTCTCTGCTACTCTCTGTCTTCTTTGTGGGGCAGGGAGAAATGGGTGAAGGGGGTAGGAGTCACTTGGCTTAGGGCAGAGGAGAGAAGGATTCGCTGGCATTTGCTAAGGATTAAACTTGATCCTGGGCTGAGTATTGAACCGAATTTTGTCTCACTGAAGTCCACAACTGGATTGTTGGAGTATGGAGTTTAAGCCTTCTTCTTCAGCCTCACTTAGGAAAGCAAGACTCTTTCAAGAGATTGATAATGCCGAAGGTGACCCAATGCCTGAAGATATCTGGGGCTCTCAGAAGTGGGGCAGAGAAGAGTATCTGGGCTCTGTTCTGTTTGACTTTAAAACATGACTTAGAAGGGAAAAGGGTTGTTCAGATGGCCTGGGGCACCTGGGACAAGGCCTGCATTGCATAAAACAGTGATTTTTATTCACTCCTGCTAGAAAGGAGTGTCCCTCATTTTAGAAATGAGAGCCTTCCATGTACCTTTCAAAGGATAAACTTTATATTTAGGTAATGACTTGCTTTTGAAAATGTATCTTTTTTTCCCTCACATATATATCAGTGCATTCTTTCAAATCACCAGTTCCTATGTGTTTCATCCTTTTGACACTTGGAGAGTAGTCAGAGGTCACATAGTAAAGAATATTACTTGTGTGTTTACATTCTTTTCATCCTTCCTTACAATGACTATTTAATACCAAGTGTGTCTCTTTATATTTTTTTGTTTCCTCAGGGGTAGTACTCATCATAAGAAAGATAATTAAGACATCTATAAGATCTTATGTTTGCTTTTCAGTTAACTTCTTTTAAACCTTGATTAGACTGATTTCACACAGACGTGTTGCCTAACATGCCTTACTGGGGTGACATGCTAAACGTGTGGTTTTAGGTATATTCTTAAATATACCTAAAATATATTAAAGTATATTTAAATATATTTAAAGTATATTTCGGTATATTGCCTGATAGGTAATCAGGGCTGATGACTACATCTGCCATTAGAAAATTATTTTTGAGATTTGGTGATTTATGCCGTCTGATTCTGAAAAGAATTTGAGACAGAAGAAAATGATAAGTTACAATTGCCCTCTCCCCAGGACAAGCCTGGTAATTAGTCTCTTTGGCCCTAGGCATGAAATGGTAATAATGTACAGACCATGAATCTTGGGAAAGGAGTGAGTTGATGAAGGTCTTGTCTTTCACCAGGTTTTTTCTTGATCACTTCTTTGTTGAGAAAAATACGGGAAAAAAGGCTTCTTTCTCTTTTTCTTTTTTTCTTCTTTTTCTTTCTTTTCTTCTTTTTCTTCAGACACCTTCTAGACCAGGGGTTTGCAAACTGCAAGCCCACAAGTGCCTGCCACCAGTTTTTGTAGAACCCACAAGCTGAGAATTTTATCTGTTTTTTATATTTGGTAATCGTTGAAAAACATCAAAAGAACAATTACTTAGTGGCATGCGAAAATGACATGAAATTCAAATTTCATGTCTGTAATAAAGTTTTATTGGCACTCAGCCATGCTAATTCATTTACATATGGTTGCTTCTGCTCAACAGCAGGGTTGAGCAGTTACGCCAGATACTGTATGGTCCTCAGAGCCTGAAATATTACCTAGTCCTTTACAAACGAAGTATGCCAACCTCTCTTCTGGATGACCTTCCTCACATTTGTTTGATCTTGAGGATCTCATGGTCTGGGGTAGAAACGACGACACTAACAGATAGTATTGCTAAAACTTTCTACGAAAGTGTCCTTTTTGTTTGTTTCTTTTAAGAGGTTTTGTTCAGGTGTTTGTTTTCCCTGTTTCAGCAGAGGCTAGGAGCGTCTGAAAGGCAGGGCACACTTCCCTGTGTCATCTGTCACTCGGTGGTGGTTCTTCCCTGTGGTGTGACCTCGAGTAGTGGGAGACTATGTGCACTCCAAGCTGCACACCGTTGCCGTGTGGTTACACAGATTGTGCGAGGGTTTTGTCCACAGCTGGCCCTTAATGTACTTGCAAGAGCCCTACAGATCCTCATGAAGCATGCTTATTGTTGCTGCTAGTCCGCTCGCGTCTTACTCCTTACCTTGAGTTGGGTCATGACTGTGCTGCACTGATCTGATGAGGAATCTCTCTCCTCCTCTTCCCCTGTGGCACTCATGCGTAGAGTGCCTGCGATCTAGAGGTAGTCCTGCCTTTCCAGGGGATTTTATCATTTCATTCAAAAAGAGTCCTGATCTAATAGAATGCATTTCCTTTTGTCTTTTCTTGCTTTTCTGTCAGCTGATAACAGAACGAAAAAGAAAGTGGCCCATCGTGAAAGAAAGCAAGATTTTTCCGCCTTTAAGCAGACAGACAGCGAGATGAAGGTTAAAATATCACCACAGCTTCTCCTGGCCATGCACCGTTTCCTAGCAACAGGCAAGTGCAGCTTATCGCAGTTTGAGATCTCTATGAACCCTGGACCGTGTTTCTCACCCACCACTGACTGGGGTGGGCTGGGGGTGGAGACTGGGAAATGGGGTGATAAGTAATGCCACTTTTGTGTTTTGTTTTTTGTTTTTTTGTTTTGTTTGTTTTGTTTTGTTTTTTTCTTTTTAAATTCTCTCCTCTCCTGTGTTCAGTGTCGGCATGAACCCTCTGAGACATTTACCAGGGGTGGACCAGTAACTTAAAATTGGTCTGAAAGGTAAGGATGAATGTTAGTGCCACACTGCATGTCAACAGTAGGCCAGGTCATCTGCTTCCAGCTAAGTCCCGGGGAGAGGCCGCTGGTGGAGTAGGCTGGCAGTGCAAACCAGATGCCACCTCATTATGTGTTGGACAGTTGAGTAATTCTCTCTCCAGCTTGCCTTGGAAGAACAGTTGGACATCAGTGGTAACATAGGTGCTCTGATTTGGAAAGAAGAAAAATAGATTTTCAGAATTAAATCTTTATCTTTTATGATTTCAATGAAATCAGAAATTTTAAGAGCTTTGACATGGATTTCTTGATGGCCTCTTCAAGTCAGATTAACTTGGGCTCATTCCAGGAGGCAAGTGTTCACATTATTAAAACCGCCAATCCAGCCGGCACTGACTGCTCCAGAAAGGTCAAGGTTGAATGGATTTAAGAGAGTGACTAACCCTTCTCACATCCCCAGATGGCTCTCTAGGTAAAGGGTGAGCTCTGTTGGCCAGGGGGAATGTGAGAAAATCTGAAAGTACCCCGTGGCCTGTAGAAGACGTCTGTGTCCAAGATGGGTATCCAGTGCCCTTCAGCTGCATGCAGTGTACTTAAAATATTTTGAAAAGAAGACTAACAGTAGCTGTGCGATGGAATGTTACATATTCTTTAAGAACATGTGTTCAGATACATAGAAATGCTCATAATATAATATTTATGATATGGGAATATACTCATAATTTAATGTGAGGCGAGGAAAAAAAATAATATAAAACTGTAAGATTATCATTGTGTTTCTGTGCACACACACATATACACAGACACACGTGTGCAGGCAAGGTCCTGGGAAAAAGTACTCACCAACTGCTCAGAATGATTGAGTGGTAGGTTTATAGATAATTATTTTTTCCTGTTTATCTTCTTCTTTATTTTCCAAAAGTTCTACAATGTACTACCTTATTTTGTTATTACAAAGAAGTCACAGAAGCTAACACAGAATTTATGTTTCACCTAATTAAAACAGTTTTTAAACATATAAACAGTATCTTTAACTCATTTTTCTAATTCTGGTAATATTGTTCATCATTTAAGAACCATAATTTAAAATTAAATGTTCTCCTACTCTGCCTCTGAGATACCATGAAGTCCAGTTTCAGCGGACCCAACCACACACCAGGAATTTTGAGTTTTGTTATCAGAAATAAAATTGGTATCTTGTAAATACAGATAAACATTTTTTATTTTTTTAGTTAGCAAGTTGGAGTGCATGTTGATGTGTGCACGTGCCTTGCTTTTATTCTGAATCTCTGCCTTCGTTTGTTCCCAGACTTTCTCAGGGTAGTGGAGTGGGAGAATGAGAGGTGGAGCACTTCGTCTGTGCACCTGGTACTAACCCACACCTAGATGCTTCCTGACCTTTGCTTCTTCCTTTGGCTGTTGTTGGACAGTCAGACTATTGTGGCCTGTTGAAGGGTGTCCTGGCAGTCAGGAGCCTGCTTCTGGTTGACCTTGATTTGTATCAGAAAATTAGGGTAATTTTATAAGAACTGAAACCGATGACAGATTGAAAAGGAAAAATTTAAATACGAGACTTCAGCATTTTCTGATTTCTCCCAGGTAATCTGCCCCCAGTGGATCACCAAACGGAAGTGTTGTTAATCCATATTGTATTGCTTTGGTTCCAAGTATTCTTATATTCTAAACACCTTAATCACTAGTATAATTTTTTTTCCATCCATTTGAAGTGTAATATCAAGTTGTGTTTATATCTATAGAAGTAGAAGCATTTAGCCCATCCCAGATGTCAGAGAAGATCCTTCTAAGGCTGCTAAAGCACCCCAATGTCATCCAGGAACTGAAGTATGATGAGAAGAACAAGAAAGCCCCAGAATACTACCTCTACCAGCGAAACAAACCTGTAGACTACTTCGTTCTCATTTTGCAGGTCAGAAGAATTATTCAATAGTTGTTTGATCTCACTGAGTACCCATCCTTCTGGTTCTGAGGAGACTTTGCTATAGGTGAATGGGTGTCAAGGTTCATACACTTAACTTCTGGGGTAGCCTTATACATGGGAGGATTTCATCCCCCTGTTTTCATCTCTGTAAAATTATATCAGTACAAAGCAATGTCATTAGTTACTCAATTTTCAATACTGAGGGGGACTTACTGATTGCTGAGGCATAGAAGCACTCATTTGAAGAATGGTGAATTCAGTTGTTTGTGTTTTTTTGAAGAGTTTGGAGAGTTACCTGTATGCATCCAAGTCTTGGTTGGGCATTTGAAATTTAAGTGTCATGAGTTCCTGGGGTCCTCTTTTTATTGTCTTTTCTTTTTTCCACCCTTCATTAGGACTTGGTCTTCTACAACTTCCTAGAGGTAACTTACTATCTCTTCCCTTAACACCATCAAATTAATCCATTTATTATTTTTATTCCTGGTTACTAACCAGACTGAACTACAGAGGAACTGATGTAATCATCACAGCCTCTTGTGGTAATGGAAACCTTTTTCTTTCTCACTAATAACATAACCCACTATATAAGGTAAGAAGGTCCATCCAATCTGTACCCTCCTGGAGGGGCTTTGGTGCTTGAGTTGATAGGTGGCCCTCATTATATCACAGTTTAATTTGATAGAACACTGTCTTTGACATGGAGACCAACATGAACTGTACAATGAATAAAGTTCTGGTTTTATTGACTTCTTATACCTCCTTACTCTGAAGAATTAATTTTACAGGAAATCTGCACTTATTCAGTACAAGAATCCTACCCCCTTAAGCATTCTCCTTTTTTTTATTTCCTAGGTATGAGTTGGAGGTATCATTCGAAGAGTATAATGAGTACTTGATAGGTCCTACAATTTACCTGAGTCCAGCAAGGTCTCAATTATCTAAAGGATAATTAAGGAGATTCTTTCTATTTGAAAACTCTTATCAGATGTCTGGATGTCAGAAACTTGGCAGAGTGCTGTGTTCATGTTCCATGTTCGGGTGCTCTTGTGATATCTGGAGGCAGAAATAAGGAACTGTAGAAAAGTCCATGCATTAACTAGTTATGTGTCACTTTCATATGTTCTTTCTTGGAAACCTCTTTTTACAGGTTTTCTAATTCAATACCCTGATTCTTCTAATAACCTTAATCTCCTTCAACCCTGAATTGTGTTTTTCTTTTTCTCTGGAGATATATACACACTTGAAACTCGGGGCTCTAGGGGGTCAATGTCCTGTAGCGAGGGAGTAAAACATTGGTGCTCCTCATAACAGCTAGATGTGAATATTCCTAAACTTAGGACTTTGAGAATTGACATGGTGAATTTCAGGAGTAAAACTAGAGATTAGGTGTCTCTCAGTTGTTGATTTTTATGTACTTAGCCTGTATGAAGTTGCGATTCAGGAATCCTCTGTTGGTCTATAACAAAGCTATTTCCTGGCTGAAAAATCTAAAAATAGATTTTATGGAAGAGGGATTTCATACTCCCTGTTCATTTACAAGTATCTTTAAAGATTTTTTTTTAATTTTTATTTATTTATGATAGTCACACAGAGAGAGAGGGAGAGAGGCAGAAACATAGGCAGAGGGAGAAGCAGGCTCCATGCACCGGGAGCCCGATGTGGGATTCGATCCCGGATCTCCAGGATCATGCCCTGGGCCAAAGGCAGGCGCCAAACTGCTGCGCCACCCAGGGATCCCTAAAGATATTTTTGATAAGGCATTTGTGTATATGTACCTGTGTTTAAATACTTATGTCATGTTAAGTATTTATAGAAATGTGACAATTTTTTTGAATTGTTGAACTGATCATGTCATGGGTTTGTTTGTTTCTTTATAAATTGTGTATCTGCTGGATTAAGAGGATTTATGGAGGTGTTTAAACTATGGAGTTTAGTGAAAATTAGGTTCTTGTGTGCCAGCCAATTACCTGAGGTACTGGAATATAACAAAATGAAATATTACGATCCCTGTCGATCTAGCACAGCTGTCACCTTTAACAAAGTATATTCCACTCTAAAATATCACTAACCCAACTTGGGCAATTCATGGCAGACTATTGGGCATGTTCTGCTGCATTTTAAAGCATTAAATCAGAAGAAAGCTGTAGTATCTGCCTTCCATTCCTGGCCCCAGTGCCCTCTTCTGCAGACACTAGAAAAAACTCTTTTATTAAGTAATTGATGTTTGGAATATAATTATAAATAGAAACACATCACTCTGAGTTTAAACACTAAATGAAATAAAGTCTAATTTATTCAAAGTAAGCAATTTAAGTAAGCTTAATTAAAAGAATAATTCTATTATAAGTTACTGGGCACCTACCTTCCACTACATAAGTATAAAAAGCCTACAACCTAAAGTTTTATCTGAAAAAGTAGATTTTAAAACTGAAATTTATTAGGGAATAATCAATAAGGACAGTAGTAAGAACACAATAAACATTGAAAGAAAAGCATATTGGCCCTATGTGTCTTAAATAACAAAATACATCATACCTTTTATTGAGTTGTTTTCAAATAAAAGAACCTCCTTAATTATCCTATAGATAATTGGGACCTTTCTGGACTCATGTAAATTGTAGGACTTACCAAGTACTCATGGATGTGGTGTATCCATGGAAATGGAAAAGAATATAATTTTGGTGGAAAATAATTTCCACCATCATAAAAGAGTAAGCCTACCAAGAAAAAATATTTTAACTAATAAAATTAACAGGAATTGGGAGAAAATTGAATATAAAGCCAGGGAAATACATTTTTTAAGAAGTTTTATGTGACTTTCATAAAGTTGATGATTTGCTATGTCATATATATATTCTCCTAAACTCAGACAGGTAGAAATTTCTAGAACCACCACGTATATAGATCATAATGAAATAAAATTGGACCTAAAAATACATAATTGAAGAGTACTAAGCCATTTTTAAATGGTGACCAGTTCTCTTAGAAAGGTTTATACATAAGGCTCACAATAGAGTGTATAATGTATTCCCATGTGTTTTGTGTACATCTTTATATACATGAATCTCTCTGGAAGGTTACTCAGGTCACAGGTGGTTGCCTCTAAGGAGGGAGGAAGACTCAGAGGTCAGGGAATAGTATGAAAGGGAGATTAATTTCTCCCTTTGAATTTGAATTTATTACCACGTATACTATTACCTATTTAAAGAAATGCTGAAAATATAATTAATATCAAACTGATAAACCCTAAGTATCAACTGAATTAGAAAATATATAGAATATCATAAAATACAGAGAACCTCATTAAAGACATTATTATTTTTTTAAAGATTTTATTTATTTATTCATGAGAAACACAGATTGAGAAAGAGAGGCAGAGACCCAGGCAGAAGGAGAAGCAGGCTCCATGCAGGGAGCCCGATGTGGGACTCCAGGATCACGCCCTGGGCCGAAGGCAGGCGCTAAACTGCTGAGCCACCCAGGCGTCCCCATTAAAGACATTATTAAATAATACTTTATGTGCAGTATGTCAGAGTTTTAAGAAATTTTATTCTGAGTACTTAAATAAGAAAAAAAATCCATCCAGAAAAAGAACAAAATAGCAATCTGAAAAAAGAACAAATTAAATAATATAGTAATGAAAAAAATGTTAATGAGAAAGCCTTAAAGTCCATAATAAAATCAATATTTGGTTCTTTTTAAAGATTAACAAAATCAGTATTCTATTGGCATAGTTAATATGATAAGAGGGAAACAACAAAATGAGTTCTCTCTTCTCCTTTAAAACAGCTAGATTCAAAGAAATCACTTGAAAAAAAAATTGAAACTTGGAGTTCATTTTCTGTATAATACAAATGGGACAAGATGGTACAATCCATCAGCTTTCCTAACTAAAAAGGTAACAGTTGGAGACCAGCAACATCCCCAAAGAGTTATTCACTGACCAACTAAATTAGCTTCATTGAGGAATGCGGGGCTAATTTAAGAACAAAAACAAAATATGCCATGTTAATTAGAAAAGCAGTAAAGGGAAAAAATCCTCATGCTCATATCAATAGATAGCAGACAGGCAACTGACAAAATTAAGCAACCATTTTTTATTTTAGAAAACAAAAAACCACAAAAATCTTTGTAAAATCCATGATGAATAGTGAACAAAAAAGAAAAAGTGCTGTGAAACCAATCATATCCTTAAACTAACAGCCTCCTTATACACATGCATCTAAAGAAATTATTTGCTAAAGCTATCTATGCAAACACATTCATAGCAAATTGGTTAATTATAAAGTAGTAGTAGTTCTTATGTCTCCACCACTTATGTTTTGATATGATGAGACCATAATATAGTCATGAAAGAAGCAGAAAGCACATACAGAGATGTCAAGAGTGTGTACACAATAATTTTAACCACTATAAACCATTTTTCTAATTCATAGAGTTGGTATTTTACTGTGAAGGATTTGTTGGGTTTTGGGGGGGAGTAAAATGTCTAAATAAGCCAAAAAAAAAAAAAAAGATTGCACCTCCATAGCACATAACCAGATTATGATTTTAGTAACTATAAAGAATAGTAGGAAAACAAATAGCTCTTTTCTTTGCCCATTATAGAATCAATAAAAGGAACACTTTTTTTTTTTTCTGGTGTTACTTTTCCTGCTTGATTTCATGCCTCAGAATATTTTTGTTGTTCAGCTGTCCCACCCACTCTTTTTTCAGGGCCTCTAACATAGAGTCAAAAGAGGTTTTTCCCTGTAGAGTGAAATCTTTTCCTTTGTGAAGGTGGCAGGTAGCATCTTGGAGTTTACACATCCGTTGATATTACGTAGAACCATTTCACCTGTTACTGGAAGAGACTTTAAGCCTTCAGTACCAATCTTTTTTTGAGGATTTGGGAGTTGTAGGGTCTGTGTGTCCCTGTAAATAATAGATCTTTAATCCTGAGTCAAGTACAGATAGCACCCATTGTAAAGAAAAAATAAATTACTTGGATACCCATTGTTGACCCTATTTTTAACAAATTATACTTAGATATGTGTAAATTAAAAAAAAAACTAGATATAAGCTCCTTTTGCACTCTTTGAGTTAGAATTTGTATAAGCCAAAACAGATACGTGATTGATATTTTAAATGTGTCATTGATTGTTTGCCTGGTAGGAAAGTACCACTGGTCCCAGTGAGGCAAAGCTCTGATGCAGGCTCTTTTGCATTCAGCATGCTTGGGTCTCCATGGGCCCAGCAATGATTGACCCTTCAGCCCTTTATTCAATCTGAGTTATTTGTGCAGGATGCTGTGCTGTTATTTGGCTTCCACTGGGTGTGACTGGTCCTTACTTATGTTTGGTTCTCTCATGTCTCTCTCTCCAGTTCAGTGTTCCTCACACTTTTATGTGCAGAGGAATCACTTGCAGATCCAGTAGGGCTGGGGTGGAGTTTGAAATGCTGCTTATTTCTAACAAGCTCCCAGTTGATTGAGCAGCAAGGCTCAGCCATGATGATTCAGGTAGTAACAACTCCTTCGTAATGCAGTTGTGAGCCTGAAGGCTCTGGTTGACATCTGGTGATGGCATTTGGTTAGAAGATCGTCAACCAGATGGTCCCAAATATGTGTAAATTGATTTTTGACCATCAACATTGTAAAAAAAAATTTAACAAACATTCCTCAAGGGAACTTGCAGTCCCAAGACTACATCTCTGGACTCCAGGTTAAAAAACAATTGCTAGGGAATGTTTGAGCAGCAGAATAGACTCTCTTGGGGTCATGCTTCCCCTCTTAATGGGGTAGTGCTGGTGACCTTAACCTGGCATTCACACCCCCGGGATTTAGTTACCTTCCTTCAGGTGTCAAGCCCCATGGAATACTTTGTGATGGTGGTATAAAAAAACAAAAACAAAACAAGAACTTGAAGGTGAGCAGGAGACCTAGTGGATGCTCAGCATATGGTGCCCAAGGAAGTCTTTGGTCTCCCTGCGTCCATGGCATCTGCTGACCACTTGATCTTGTTGCCAACGAGAATAGCACAGGCTTCCACCTTGTGGCCAGGTGTAGCACAAGACTGCTTTTAGTACTTTCTGGATGCTTAGGAACTTTGAGGAGAGGAGAGCTACCTAATAACCTTCTTCCAAAGAAAGGTAGGGCACTTGTGTTGGTAAGTTTACTTGGGAAGCTAGCTTGGCCTGAGATCATGAGGCCTGCCTTCTTTTTCGTTGATTTATTTTTTTAAAGATTTTATTTATTCATGAGAGACACAGAGAGAGAGGCAGAGACACAGACAGAGGAAGAAGCAGGCTTCCATGCAGGGAGCCCGACATGGGACTCAATCCCGGGTCTCCAGGACCACACCCTAGGCCGAAGGTGGCGCTAAGCCGCTGAGCCACCTGGGCTGCCCTCTTTCATCGATTTAGACATGAAGACATAATTCCCTTTGGGAGCCCGTCATGTCCTGTGCTGATTTTTTTGTGTGTACAATATGCTAGAGTTTGGTAAATTTGTGGATGTTTCAAAAGTAAAATTGATATGTAGCTTCTTCCTTATATGGAAACAATCATTATCTAAAGACACCTGATTGGTCGTGAGCCAGCCAGGCCATTGCCTCATGGGGATGGCTTCAATTTGCATACTGGTAGGTTTACTTGGGTCACTTTTGGGAGCCATTGGCACATACAGAGGAATAAAAAAATGTTTACTGGATGTTTCTAAAACTTGCCTGCCAGAAAAGCTTCATTCATGTAGTGAGGAATACAGGGATGTGCAGTTTTCAAAACTTGGAATTGTAGAATCCTATAAAGTTTATAAAATTGTAGAATCCTATAAAATCCTAGAAAGAACCACAGGATCCTTTAATCTTTTGCAGTTTTATAAATGGAGTAAAAGGAGTCTGGCGCCGTGGTTCCTTCATGCTAATACTTGACAAAGTTTTCACTAGTTTGAGACCAAATGTGAAAAATAGAGAGCTGCTGCGAGGTCTTCATAAAATTACATGTACTCAGTTTAAAGACCTGTCTGTTCTGAAATTATATATTTTCTGTATTTGGGGGGTTAAGATGTCTGGTCTGATGCAGAATGATGGTTAGAGTGGATAGATGGGTGTGTTTTTCAAAATATCTATATGAAATAAAAATTTGGCAACCTCCTCTCTGAGGCTGAAGGTAGATTTCACTAATTCTGGGACTCCTCCGCCAGCAAGCATCGACCTGTGTACCGCCTCGTAGCCTGGTCAAGGTCAGCTGGGCGGGCTGCAGGAGATGCCTGATCTCCTCCACCTGCAGGCGGTGTCCCGAAGGACAGAGGGAGACAACCAAGGTGGCTAGCATCCAGCGCTTTGAGTCTTTATGCGGCTGTCCTTGTTCAATTTGCGGGCTCTCAGCCTCCGTGACTACAGGGGAGTTTCCTAAGAGGCCAGGGCACGCAGCTCCAGAGCTGGGGCCTTTGTCCATAGAGCCTCATAGCAACGGATTCCCAAACTTGCTGCCTGCTAGAATCAACTGGAGAGCTTTATTAAAATCCTCATGCCCAGGTTACACCCATATGAGTTAAATCCCAATGCCTCAGAGTGGGAGCCAGACATCAGGTCTTTTGTTTGTTTTTTAAATCCCCAGGAGTTTCCAGTGTACAGCAAGGGCTGGGAATCTCTGCCTTTGAGTTTACTTGGCAGGGGTTGGAGCGTGGCTCGTGTGGGTACTGCCCCCGGAAGAGCTCCTCCCCCAGAGGCAGACCCCGAGTTGTTATTTACAGTCTTTTGGGGGAGTGGGTGTTACCCTGCTGGTTCTGATGATAATTCTAAAGAATTGTGCAGGCACACAGAATACAGAAGGTCTTGTAGCTTGTAAAACAAATGGTCCAGATCGGTGGGGAACCCCACAAAGATGGGAGTCATGATGAGGCTCTGCTGCATTTGATGCTTCCTCTTGATTTTCTGTGTAGAAATTTGGGTTATGTCGCTGTTGAGCTTCCGACTACAGAGGCAGCCTCATATGTATATATGAACTCTCTGATACGAGATCAGGGGTTAGCGCAGCAAGAAGTAGATAATTGGGAAGATCTGTACCACCCCGTGCGTCCCGGCTCTGAGGATTGTCCCTCCCCGTCCTCTTCTTCCCCTCCTCTTAAGGGACCCTGCCTCTGAGGCCGGTCACTTTGCCTCTTCTTTGCTGCCCAGCCTTCTGCTTTGGCTCACTTAGTGACCACCTCTTCTCTCTTTCTGCTCCTCACTCCGGCTCCCTCTCCTTCCCTCCTCCCTCTCCCTTCCTCCCCTCCCTGGTCTCCATCTCCATCCTGACCTTCCTCTTAACCTTCATTCTTCCACTTTAGCCTTTCTTGATGGACTCTTCCCCCAAGGCCTCCTTCTGTCCCCTTTTGCCCCCAGTCCCACTCCCAGTCCCCAGCACCAATGCAGTGCCTTCCTGAAGTTTCTATCCATCTTCATGGTGTCTGTCTTCGGGTCCCTTAGAGCAAACATCTGTCATAATTAGTGACTCCTCCTCTCTTCCTTACACTTTGTTCTCCTCCTGCTTTCACCAAACTGTGGATCCCTTCTTGTAGCTTCTCTCCTAGCCATCTCGCAGCTGCATGGCTCCCAGCCCAGCATGAGCCCAGACTCCCTTTTCCTGCCTCGCTGGCCCACCACATAGGGAGCTCCTCGGCCTGCCCTGCTCTCCACGCTGCTCCAGCGCATCCCGCGGCTTCCTGTGCAAACCCACGGAGCCTGGAGGCCCCGCTCTCTCCCCACTTCTCCCCTGCCCTCCCTTCTCTTGCCTCAACTCTTACTCCTTACATTTTCCTTCCTGTACAAAATGTGTATAAGAACAGGGAGTAATCTTTTTCTCTGAATTTCCTACATTCTTGTGATCTTTTCCCCCCACAGGGTTTTTTGTTGTTGTTGACCACCATGTCCCACTGATCCTTCCCCTGCTTCCCTCTGTCTTGTGCACTGGAAACTCGTGGGTGGCCAGGACCATCTTTGCCCCGGGCCCCGCATGGTCAGGGTTTCCGGCACCCCTTTGCTTGCAGGATGGTTTTACATTATGGGTGGAGTTGTCAGTTCCCTTCCTACAGTGAGAGAGTTGGCCGGGAGTGATAAAACTAGTATTTTGAATGAAGGAAAACCTAAAAGAGAGACACTAGAGCGTTTTCTGAAGAAGTGCTTTGAGGAGAGTCTCCCATAACTGGGAATTTAGTATATAATAATAGGGAATGATCAAAATAATAGTTTGCGTTAGTGGGCACCATGGCAAACGTGTTGGTCAAGGGCTTGTTCTCTCATGTAATCCTTCTGAGCCCCTCTCCTGATTTGTAAGGGAGGGTGATTGTGTCTGTTACATGAGTTATGAGCATCTAAGTGAATTAATAAAGCCCTGACTTGTTAGCCTAGTTCCTCTTCAATAAATGGTACCATTATTTTTATTTACCCATCATAAAGGAAGTACCATAAAGGTAGCCTGTCACTGGGGGGGCAGCTATAGGTACGGTGAACAAGGCCATTCTGGCCCTTGGCTTGGAAATCCCGACGTGGAGCTCACTTACTAGGATGTTCCAGTGGCTTGGGAAATGCATGTTGGGCACCCACCATGCGGGGGTCATAGTGGACCCGAAGGCTAACAGGATGAGTCAGGCGTCTGCAGTCTGCCCTGGAGGAACCAATGAGTGAGGCTTTAGACAACTTAGAGAAAGAGAAGGCAAGGGAAGACTTCAGGGAGAGGTTTTATCCTGATGGAAGAAGGCTTGCTATGGTGCTTTCCCAAGACTGTGAGGAGGAAGTTCAGAGGTGGGGTGGTGCCCACAGGGGTCTGGGCCATAAAGGACCTGCCTGCAGACACCCCACACTGTGTTTGTGAGACCAGAGTGAGCTCCATCCCTGGAGCCCATGGCCACAAACAGTGTTAACCCAGACCCAATGCTGCTCCAGCTCTGAGCTCCTGCAAGACGCCGTCTTTCCCAGTGTTTGTCCCAATTGATGGGGAGAAAGCACCATGTTTTTATTACTGGAGAGCTCCTAAAGGATCCATGCATGAACTAGGGATGCTGGGAAAATACTAAGTGGACTCACAGAAATGAAACCTCACACCCTCACTGTTCTCTCTGCATTTCCAGACAAATCCAGTTGTCCTGTTTAAGATGAATTAACCCTCTTTTCTAACTGGGAAAGAGCATTTGAGGCTTTACTTCCCAGAGCTGGTTGGAAAAGGAATTCTAGACAAAAATCTGAGGAAGGACAAATCTTGCATTGAATTTGCAGAGAGATTCCTGGAACTGGACTGAAAACACTCCCCTTTTCTTCTCACAGGGGAAAGTGGAAGTAGAAGCTGGGAAAGAAGGTATGAAATTCGAAGCCAGTGCTTTCTCCTACTATGGTGTGATGGCCCTCACAGCCTCTCCAGGTGAGCTCTCCTTTTCAGCCCCTTGAGGCGGGGTTGTGCTTTAAGATAGAATACTCTTCTCCTGTCCCCTTTCTGTACCTGCCAGCTAGCCCTATTTATCAACTTCTTGAGCTTTTTCTTGAAACTTATCGCATATACCAGATGCCCTCCTGCCCCGCCCAATCATAAGTCTCTGCCCCCCATGAATTTTCACATAGCCAACACTCCGTGTAGAGCAGCACCCAGTTCAAGAAACAAACATCACCAACCCCACAAACCACCCTCCCCACCACCACACTGTATTAGGAACTGTTCCCCACACCACTGCCTTGACTTCTAAGCTAGTAGACTGGTTTTGCCTGTTTTTGAACTTGGTGTAAATGAACTTCTACAGGACATATTACATCAAGCCTGGCTTCTTTCACCCAGTGTTGTCCTTGTCACATTCATCATTATTGCTGTGTGTGCTTTATACCTTATTTCTTCTCATTGCTGTGCAGTGTCACATCACGTGAAGTATATTTTTTCATTGCTGATGGACATGGGGGTAGTTTCCTGTTTGGGGCTACCATGAATTGGGTGGCCGTGCACATTCGTGCATGTCTTCTGGTGAGTGTGTGTGCGTTTCTTTTGGGCATATGTGTAGGAGTGGAATTGTGGGCTCCCACATGACACCTGCAGCTTTAGTAGCTCCTGCCCTCCAGTTTGCCACAGTACGTAGCAGTCCACACTGCTAGCCTGCCTCTGCTGACAGGGGTTCCAGTTGCTCTACTTCCACTGCTAAATGTTATTGAGCCTTTAAAATGTTAACTGTTCTGGAGATTTTAAAGTTTGCATTTTCCTGCGGATGAATGAGGCTGTAAATGTGTATTTATTGACTAGAGCTGGCTCTTGTCTAGACAGCTGGTCAGTTGAGTCAGCCAGCTAATGATGGGTATGCCACAGGGTGTCAACTAAGTGTTTTGAGCACAAGATGCCAGCAACTGGTATCTGCCCTAGTAGGAATAGGGAGCACAAATACCTCTGGCTTGGGGCATTGCTTGCTTTGCGGTGTGCATGTGCTTGCTGCCTTACCCTGGCTGGACCAGTGTGGACAGGTAAACAGAGGTGCTGGAGTGCCACCTTGTGGCCACAGTGCCAAATGACATGCTATGCTAGGAAACTTACAAACCCCAAACTTAGAAATAACCCATCCTAAAACAACCTAGGCCACTTCTGGAAACCAGTCTCCAAAGGGGAGGGGATACCTCCAGACAGATCTCTTTTTGTGACCTCAGTATCCACCAGGCCACACAGTGTCCCAGGCATCCAAGGATATTACATTACAGTTAAAAAGCCAAGGAAGTGTTCAGGATTCTCTCATGTCCCTCAGCCTCCCCTGCCCCAGATGCATCTTCTCACTATCCCATCCTAGGGTGCTTGGCCACATTGGCCAGCCTCCCCACTGTCAACTGCTGACTAACACCAGTGTGAACATGGGCCTGTCTAACCCCACTTAATCATGTCTGCTGTAAACTTGAAGGTGATCTTCTGTTCTCACTGCTAGTGAGGAGGCAGGGAGGTTCCTAACTAGTCTGGGAGGACCACTGTATATGGTTGGCTGCCTCTGAGAAAGGTCCTTAGCTTCCTCCTTATTAACAGCATACCACAAGGCTACCTCGTGTGATTGTTAGAAGAATACAATGTGACTGCTTTTTAAGTTTGAAAGCACAGAGGAAATGTCGGTGTCAGAGTTGGGTGTTGAGCTTGTAACTGTTGTTTGGCAGCCAACTTCAAATTAGCCCTGGGTTGCAGAGTCAGATTTAGAAGGTGGCTTTGAAAAGAAAGAAGTGTAAGGGTACCATCTTATTGATCACTGTTTCTTGAAACCTAAACATTGGCCCAATTTATACTGAACTGTGGATTCACATACTGGCAAATGCCATTCAGAAATGTTGAGAGGCAGGTCTCCCATACAGCAAGCCTGTGGGGCTGCAGCAGACTGGCCTCGTTGGGAAATGCCAGGAAGGAAGGGGATCTCGTTAATAGCATCTTAATACAAAAGCCCAGTATATGACTTCACAAATAAGATTTGGGATTTTGTATATTCACTGAGAGATACAATTAGTGCTATAATCTCAAGATAATATTTCTATTTACTGATGTTGATTGCCTAGAAAAATCTTACAGTAATCAGTTTCAGGGCCCGCCCAGTTGTATGTCAATTATACTGCAATTTAAAAACAGAAACAAAAAACCCTGCCCAGGAAATAGGACTCCTGCCAGGTAGGGCAGTGCTGATTGGACTTTTCAATCAAATGGACCTGTGGCTCTCTGAGGAAGCAGTGATGAGGATGACTTTGGTCTGCCAATTCCCAGCAGACCTGTGTATAACACCCTTGATTTACTTTCCTCTGATATTTTGAACGTTCAGAGTATTCCAAAACAATTCAAAATATCAGGTCAAAATTATCATGACACAAAAGATGTCAGTGAATCGAATAACTTACTGCTTGCCATAGGTAGGGATGCTGTAGGCTTTGCTGGCGCAGGCGGCTTGGGTCATGCTCTTGGGGCAGGTGATTAATGGAGCTCCCCCGCCTTTCGTGGGGCTCATTGTGATTTAAATCCTTAAGAAGAGCACATTTTGAGCTATAAACCCCGATAGGGCATTAATGGCTTAAGAGATTTCTAGGTTAGTAGAGAAGCATTTGAATAGGATTTCTTCTGATTCCAGGCTCCCTGTATTCCACTTCCTGGAAAGCAGCGTGTATGCCTTTTTAATTTCCCTAATATCGTATAGGCTTTGTATTTCTGGAAGTGAACACTCATGTTAGTCGAAAGGTGTCTGCTCCTGTGCCCTGAGTGCAGAGATCTCCTTTCTTGCCTAGTGATATGGTCTCACCCTGTTTTTCTCCATTTTCCAGTTCCTTTGTCCCTGTCTCGTACCTTTGTTGTCAGCAGAACAGAGTTGTTAGCAGCAGGTTCTCCAGGTAACTCTGCATGTTTCCTTTTCATACTTCTTCCGGTTGCCTCCCTTGACCCCCCACAAAAGCCTGGTTGGCCAGATCTGTTCCCTTGATTTGGTCAAGGCTGTTTGCAGTTTCTCTTTGAGTTCTCAAACTCCACGTTTGCTGACTCAGGAGTGAGCTGTCCTGGGAAATACAAGCCCACAGCAGCTGTGGGAAGGATTCAGGACACTGACAGGGGACCCGTGGCGTGAGCAATGCTGACCCGCACAGAGTAAGGGTGATTCTGACCTGGAGCATCACTGCTCCCTGCCTGCCCCCCGCACCCCCCCACTCCCGCCCACATTGCTGACCTTGGGTTTTCAGGGCAGCCCAAGGGGGCTGCTTTTGGTTCTTTGGGGCCCCAAGCACCTTAAAACCTGAGGATGCTTCTATGGGACACGTGCACCCCAAAGCCTCAAGGACTGTGAAGTTTTCTCGGTGAACAGAAGCCCTGTCTGCAGAGACCTGGGCATTCTTGGTTCTGTTCATTTTTTCCAGCCTCCACGTGAATGGGGCCCATGCATCTCCGCCCTCTGACAGGCAGGTGGCCCTCTCTTTGTTTTTGAATTAGTGCCGTGCACATTCCTCACCAGCTGCTTGTCGCTGCCCTGCAGGAGAGTTTGGTCATGCCTGGCTAATACATCCAGCAGCAAAAAAGAAAGGCAAAAGTTTAATCTTTCTTTAATTAAAATTACTGAGCTTTTGGTAATACAATTTTTCTGTATTTATTTTGTTCCACACAGCTTATATCTTAAAATCTGATGAAATTGGCATTTTCATAATCCAGTTTCAGCAAAAACTCTCAAACGCTGATATTTAGTAAAAGAAACAATACATGTCCTAGAAAGAAACTAACGTTCCCTCAAGTTTTTGCTCTGAAAAAGCTTGAGGTGTTTGGGGATAAGGTATTATTTGTAGGACTGTTTGATTCAAACCAGCTGGCAGGAGATACATGTGCACACACATACACACATACATATGCACAGAAATATGTATTTGTGGATATGTATGTATGTTTGTGTTTTTTCTCGCCATTTCGTTTGCTGGCATCTGCTACCTGTTCAAAATGTCACAGATGCTGAGGTAAAGTGACTTTTGGATGAAACTCATGAAATGTTATTTGTATTTCACTTTTCCCTGCAAAACTTAGAGATTTCTTAGCTGTGTCTACTCTATCTGATCCTGTAATTTAAAACAAAAAAATTTTTTTTTTCATTTTGTGGGCCCAGGCCTTCAGGATCCTGGCATTACAATAATATGATACCAAATAAGTGGAGGTTGAGCTAAACCAGTGATTTCCAGCCTATTCCAAAAGATGCTTTGTGGTTCCAAGGGAGGAGGCTGGGAATGTTTCTGTATAGGATCCTTCTGGCTTACTCATAAAAAGAAAGAATTCCTAGGCGAAATGACTAAAAAGCAGAAAAAACAATGCTGAGAAGGCATAAGAGGAGTTAAAAATGGAAAGATTTTATCATAATTATAAAAATTTGGCACATAAATTTGGCAACAGAATATGACCTGAGCTGGGGGCTGGCCACTTAAAGTCTTTATTCCCCTGGGTCTGAATACTCATCTTTCTCACTGTGTGTTGATGAACAACTGGTTGCACTGAGTCCCTGTCACACTGTGACAGAAGGGGTCCCGGGAAACACGGTCTGCTTCAGACTGGGACTGGGACGCCAGGCAGTGGGTTCCTGATGAAAACGAGGGCTCATCTCACAAGAACCGAGGGCAGTGGGTTGAGAGAAAGCTGACTAGGAGTCTAGATACCCTGGGGAAAGCCGAGAGATTGCCCTGGAATCCTCCCCAGGAGGAAAGAACAGAAGACTCAGAAGGAAGGCCTCTGACCTCTAACTGCTGATGCACCCAGTTGGATCAGTAAGCACAGTGCCCTCTGCATGTCTCGGTTTCTTATCCTTAATTTTTTTTAAGATTTTATTTATTCATGTGATATACAGAGAGGGAAGCAGAGACATAGGGAGAGCGAGAGGGAGAGCGAGAAGCAGGCTCCCTTACATGGAGCCTGTTGCGGGACCCAATCTTAAGACCCTGGGATCACGACCTGAACCAAAGGCAGATGCTCAACCACTGAGTCACCCAGGTGCCCCTTCTTAACCTTTAAATCATCACACCCAAGAGTAAATACTGTCTATAGAAATGGTGGTGCGGGGATCCCTGGGTGGCGCAGCAGTTTAGTGCCTGCCTTTGGCCTAGGGCACGATCCTGGAGACCCGGGATCGAATCCCACGTCAGGCTCCCGGTGTATGGAGCCTGCTTCTCCCTCTGCCTGTGTCTCTGCCTCTCTCTCTCTGTGTGACTATCATAAAAAAAAAAAGAAAAGAAAAGAAAGAAAGAAATGGTAGTGCGATCTGGGGCTCAAGCCCAGGGCTACAGTGGGATCCCTTGTTTCAAAAAACAGGTTTGAGGGTTCGATCTGTCAGCCTGGGTGAAGCTTTCCCAAGTACAGAAAGGCTCAGTCCTGGGGGTAGCGCAGAGTGGAGAGGCCTGGGATGAGGCCAACAGGAAACAGAGTACTGGTAACAAGGCTTATTGATGGGATATTTATTAGGTGTCAGATGCTGTGCTAAGCACTTTATACATTATCTCCTTTGGAATCCTCATGACTTTATGAGGTGGGAACCATTATCCATCTTTTAATCTGAGGCTTCACGACATCGGGTCATCTGATCAAAGTTCCTTTCTGCTAAGTAGAAAACATGATAAATTATTCATTTGCCCTGTTGTGTTCAAAGATAAGGGAAAGCAACCAGAGGAACGGCTACTCTGAGTTTAATTTGAACAATAGAAAATGGGTTTTGATAAAATCGTAGGGGAAGTGTGCTGTGACAGTTTTAGGAGAAAGTAAACTCGCCCGCTAAAGGTTCAGTGAAGACTCACCGTGTTTTGTCCTGGTCCTATTTTGAGGAGGGACATTTATTGAGTGGAAGGAATATTCGTCAGATGGTGGTCAGGAAGGGGGTGAGGGGTGGGAAAACATGTGGCATGAAGGACATCGAAGTGTTTAGCCTGGAGAAGAAGAGGCTTAAGGCAAAGGCAACCGTCTTCAGACACTTAAGGGCTGTTTGAAGTAGCAGAGGAATGGTGGCCCCTTGGGGGAGCTCTGGGGCGGAGGGAGGCCACGCCAGCCCGAGACGGGGATTTTGCTGGGCTGCTGGGCTGCTGGGCGTGATGACAGATGCGGAAGAGCAGGACCAGCGGAGGGCAGCTCCTCTGGGGGGGGTATACTAGTAAGGGGTCCCCTCCAGTCCTGCGACATGACGCAGGTCAGGACCTGTCCTCTGTGAACACCCACTTAATATTTGTGGAGTAGATTTGATTGGAAAAGCAAAAACGGAGGAAGCCCCGATGAGGGTGGGAGGTGGGTTATGTTCAACAAAACGTATGTTAGAAGCTCCGGTCAACTTGCCTTTTGAGAGCAGCAACACTAGACTCGCTGAATTCCTTTTCACTTTAATAAACGAGTCCGGTCCATCTCCTCGCAGACCCCCTCACAGCACCTGTGCTCCCTCAGGCCTTTGAAGAGTTTGGTGTCGTCTAGTGTCCCCGAAACACCGAGACACCCTTGAGCTGCCCAAAGGGGATTTTACTGGGGTCAGAGACAAAGATCATAGGTTCGGCTGTGGAGAGGGGGTGGTATGAGCACACAGAACTATTTTGATCCCTTTAAAACACGTATTGATTTACCAACATTCTCAAGTACTTTGCTTGTGGCAAAGTAACGAAGGGCTGCCCTCCTGTGCCCTGTGTGGTATATCCAGCAGCTTCTGTGATTCAGGCCTAGTCGGCCTGAGGCCTGTGCGTTTCGCAGCCCCAGGGGATGCTCCTGACGCAGGTGTGCAGCCTGGGGACCTCGCTGTCAGAGACTCACTCGGGAGGGATTGTGTGTGCATGAGGGAGAGAGAGAGAGAGAGAGAGGGAGAGAGGGAGAGAGAGAGGATGTGCGCCTGCAGGAATGGGCCGAGCAGCAGAACTGATCAAACCCTCCGGACAGCAGGCCGCCGTCGAGGTGGTGAGCTGTACGGCCCGTCTGGGTTAAGCTGATTGAACTGGTCTATTAATTACTACTTTCTATTATTTGGAAAATAAAGAGCTGACTGTGTTGGTTCTGTCTACCTCGCTTAAAAGGTTATGGGGGGTTTGTTTGTTTGTTTGTTTTCCTCCGTGTCTAGGTGAAAACAAGTCGCCTCCTCGCCCGTGTGGCTTGAATCACTCAGACTCTCTGAGCCGAAGTGACCGGATCGACGCAGTCACGCCGACACTGGGGAGCAGCAACAATCAGCTCACCTCCTCGTTCCTTCAAGTCTACATCCCTGACTACTCAGTGCGGGCCCTCTCTGACCTTCAGTTCGTTAAGGTGAGAGGGGAGCGCGTGCTTTGGCGGGGCCTGGCCGCCGGAGGGGACCTGCTCCAGCAGGTGGCTTGGCTCCCCGGCCCATTTGGGCTGCCCTACCTCCAGCTCCTGTGCCCAACCAAGACTTAGGCTCCGGAAAACACTTATCTCCCTGGCTCTGTTAAAAGAGCTGCCAAGTCAGATGTGGCTTTTTCAGGGAGTGAGAGCCAGAGGCAGAAAAAGGAGGAACCTCTCTCAGCAAGTCCTCGTGAGCTCGTGAGTCCAGTGAGTCCGGGTGGCCACAGAAGGGCTGAGGTCGGAGTCTCCGAAGACTTGCTGAGATGGGGTGGGAAGAACCCTCTGTTTCTCTTCTGCCCCATACAGGGTTCTTTTCTCAGTCTGAAATAAAGGTGTCTTCTGAAGAACGAGCCAACTTCCACTGGTGGAAGCCTATCTCCATTTTCCAGTCTCTGAAATTTTGAGACGAAAATTTGGAAATGGCTTAGATCAGTAAACACTGACTTGTCCGCCAGAGTTCACTTGAACTTGCAAGGTGACTCAGTTTATACATGAGGATGATATTTTCCTAGAAAAACTTTGAGGGGCCTTTCTGGGGGAGCTGGGGTGGGGGATTTTAACATGTAATACGAAGTAGAGACAGGAACACGTAAAAATAAGCATTGTCTTCGTTTGTCTTCTGTACCATCTTCTGGCCCCAGATCTCAAGACAGCAATACCAAAATGCCTTGATGGCATCCCGGATGGACAAAACCCCTCAGTCTTCAGACAGTGAAAACACTAAAATTGAATTGACTCTTACGGAGCTGCACGACGGTTTGCCAGACGAGACCGCCAACCTGCTCAATGAACAGAACTGTGTGACACACAACAAGGCCAACCACAGCCTGCACAGTGAAGGGGCCATCTAGAGCGCCCACCGCTGCCCCTCGCCCCCCAACTCCCGAGGCCCCAGGCCTGCCGACCATGAACCCCATTAGCGTGAGCTTGTGTGCCATGCTGCGTCCTGCAACATCCTGAGACCAAAGACTTTGTCCCCTTCCCGGAAGCCGCCGCGGAGGATGGCCAGGGCGGGCACAGAAGCTAGAGGTGTGACACCAACAGCCAGGACATGGCATTCGAGATTTTGGAGATGAACTTCTTCCACCCAAATAGAATCATGTTTATTTTTTCAGTTGTATCTTCTATCTTTATTCACTCTCCTCCTCCCTCAATTTGCATGAAGTTGAAAATTGTTGCGGTTTATTTTATTTTTTTCCCAAGAGATGATGTTTTTAAACAGTGTCTTTTGCAGAGTTGTACGTTGTTGTGTCTGAAACTCTGCCGTGACTCCGTGAGGTGACCTGAGCCCAACGGACTGGCTGCTCCCCCTCCTCCCCCCCCACCCCCCATGGCCCTGTCGCTGTGGAACTTGAAGGATGAATGAAGAAAACTGTCCCGCGGGGGGCGGGGCCTGCACGGCGCCCTCCCCGGGCCCCCCTCCGCCGCCTCCGTGAGCTCAGTGTTGTTTTAAGTTAACGTTTAACCGCGTCCTTTCCCTCAGAGAGGTTTAACATTTGCTTGGAATGTGATTTCTGCTCCTCTAAGGAATTTTTATCACCAAAATGAATGTTCATGAATTTTAAGGCCACGGTTTATCATTGGCGAGAGGCAAGCGGGCTGCATCCCGACCGACCTTGCTGCAGCCTGGATCCTCGGCCCCCCGCGCCCCGCGCCCGGCGCTGCGCCCCCAGCCAGGGCGCCCTAGGGCACAGGCCGTCCTCCCGGGCTCGAGGGGCGGCGCGGGGAGGCCCGCGGGGCGGGGCCGGGGGGCTCCCTGGGGCTGCGCCTCCTCGCCCCTGCCTGGGCTCCTGGGCCCCTGGGCTCCGCGCCCCAGGACCGCCGTGCCCCGCCCCCCGTGCGCCCCCTCCACGGTGCGCCAGGGCCGGTGTGGCCCCAAACAGGGATTCAGAAGCCAAATGTGTGTTGTGGCCATTTCATGTGTGTCTCCGCCTTATGTTAATACCAAATTCCTCCCGCGTAGTGAAGTTAGTGTCAGGAGATGTTTCTTGAGTGACTGGGTTCCTAACTGTCTTATCTGTTCCAAGTGTCAGCCCAAGGGGCGTGTGCGTTTTGTGGGCCACGCCGCACCCCGAGTTGGGCTCCTCCGACGCAGTGACCGCAGGGCGGCCCGCGCGCTTCCAGGCCCTAGCCCAGAAGACAGGGCTCTCCCCTGGGTCCCGCTGACTGAAGGGAAGGCCTGGGCTGGGCAGCGGGTTCCCCCTCCCTCTTCAAGGTAGGAGTGTGCCCCCCCAGGTAGGGCTCTGGGTTGGGGAGCCCCCAGCAGCACGCCAGGCTTGCCTCTGGACGAGCAGTGTGGTGGCTCCTGTGTCACAGGCACATTTACCACAGTATTTCCTCTGGGATGTCTGCCCGGAGGGTCTTCCTCATAGGGTGCCATGCCCCTTGGTGAGGGTCACAGGGTGCCCCCTAAGGGGGCTGAGTGGCCCACTACTGGCACCCAACCTGCCACCGTGGGATGGAGCCCCCCACTCTGTAGCTTCATGTTAGTGGGACCCTGCACCCCGAGTATCCCCTTTTATAAACAGATCCATCCAAGAGCAGGTCTGTTTCTAAGACGCATCTAGCCAAGCACAACCCCAGTGTGGCGTGGGAACTGGGACTATCCCCGTAAGGAAGTGAACCGTGGGTCTTGCAAGGGGAGCGGCCCCCCTCCAAGCACCACGCTCTTACTCCCAGCCTGGACAGTACTCGCCTCCCCGCTGGGTTGGTGGAGCCTGGCCCTGCCACGCCGGGGTTCCTCTGACTTTCGGGAACTCTGCCCCCTTGGCCCGGTCCCTGCTGATCTGCCTTTCCACATGCGGCCTGTCTCAGGGTGCCTTGCTACTGGAAGGAGCTGCTGGAAGCAGGGTTAATGTGCTGGGTCTTTTTCAGAGCCCCCACGGTTCCTTTGTGAATCCTAAAGCTCTGTGAGAGGCCGGGGATTCCAGCTGCTGGCTCCTTGACTTCAGAGAGAAACCAAGAACTTGTCATCACTATCATCCCTACTCAGTGTGGTGGCTTTTTGAAAAGTCTGCTGTAAAGTGCTGGCAGGGATGGCTTTGCAGCAGAGGCTCCTACGCCCAGAGGATGAAACTTTAGTCTCTCGAGTTGGTATTTATTTTCTGTACACCACTCTCTACCTTTGATTATTCATATTTTGTAACAACAGAGAATTGAAAATCGTTCCTGGCTATAGTTAAATATCTGCTTTGGGAAAAGCTCAAGACCCTTCAGATCACACTCACTGTCTTGAGTGATCAGATTCTTGCCCCGGGCCCTGCTTTCCCTCTGGAAACTAACTTCAGGCTATTGAAGGAGAAGCGCCAGCTCATTGCTTCACTGGGCAGCAGGATGATTGTGGCTTAGACGTTCTGTGCAGTCATGTCTATAAAGGGGAGAGTCCGGCAGAGAAGGGCACTGAGTATTTGAGATCTCCGTGTGCAGTGGCCAGGTCTCGGAATGCAGCACCAGTAGATCAGCCTTGCCTAGGGCTGCCGGCTTTAAGTGTGGAGGGGAGTGGGCTTTGCAGCAGACACGGGTGCTGGTGTCTTGAATGCTGCTGGAGCCCTGGCTATCGGGCCCAGCACCCGTCTGCCGTGGCTTCTGCGGCCGGGGCTTCGAGCCCTGGCTCAGTGGGACCAGACAGGGCCTCCTCCTGTTTCTAGCCACTGTAGCATCCCAAAGGTTCCACCTGCAACTGGATCCCTAGTATCTGGATGTTCCCAGGACAGTCTGCTTTGTTGTTATAAATGAGAGGGTTTTGTTCCCAATACTACCCTACAGGTTCTTTCCCTTGTTGGTCTCTGTTCATATTTATCAGGCAAGTTCAAAATCCTGTATTTAAAGTTTTAGGAAAACAGAACATTAAGATCTGTAGGTACATGGATATGGGGTGCCAATCAACTAGTTTAAGCCATGGTTCTCACGTAATTTCATACCACTTGACCCCATTCTTCCCTCCTTCCTCACCTTCGCTTCCCTCCTTGCCCACGCTGACAAGATTGGCTTCCCCACGTGGGAGGAAGTAGGATACCGTGCCATTTTCTCATGTAACTTTAAGGAACTTCTGTGCAGAGGTTGAACACAGAACTTCACATCAATATGGAACATTAACTGTGAATATGTTTCCCTGTGCTGTCCCCAGTGCCATCTCACTAAAGGATCAGCTTTCTAAGTCTAGGAAAGTAGTGGTAGGTACAAGTAGAACTGCATTTTCCCTAGGAGTGGAGGTAATAGGAATTGGGCTGGGCAGGGACCACAAGCTTCCGCCCCCCACTTCTCTCAGGTTGAGAAGCAGACCTCAGGAGGCCCTTGGCTGATTGAGCCTCTGTCCTGGCTGGTCAAAAATAAGAACAAACCCAACCCTATCATCTTCTGAAAACCAGCCAGGGATCTATGGCCCTCTTCACTCATCCTGGGCCAAGATCCCAAGGTTCCTCCAGGGCTGGCCAGGGGTGATCCTCAACGAAAGACTCCTCTGAGCCAGTACAGGAAGGGTCCTCAACTTGGAAACAGCTGCCAGGGGAGGGTTGACAGTGGCACATGTCACGCCTCAAGTTCTCTGGTGGCATGAACAGCAGGAATGATTGCCCTGCCAGTTTTGACCTCAGAGACGGGTTTTTCTTGCAGGGGGTTGACAGAGCTGGCCATTCAGGATGTGGGGGCGTCTGGGGCGCCGGTGCAGTTTCCAAGGACATGGTTTCTGGGCTGGGCTTGGTTCCACTGTAGGCTCTGTGCTCGTGGTGCTTCCATCCAGCAAGGAAGGACGTCTGTGTCAGTTGTAGATGAATGCAAAGTTAGGAGGGAGTTAGAGAACTGAGTACGAAAGTGGTTTGGAGTGATTCAGAAATTTTCCGATGTAAATTTATCAATGAGCAACCTACTCAGTGGATTTTTATATCTCAGGGCCATTTACAGATCTTTATCTTTTCATATTTCTTTTGTATTCAAGTGGGCTGATAAGAGAGATGAGTTCAGGGAACTCTGAGATGAGTTTCATTTGCCTCCATTTGAGGGCGAGCTTGCTGATGTCACCGTCCCTCCAGGCTGTGGCAGTGGGCCTCCTTCCTCTAACACTCGCAGGCATTCTTCCTGCAGTGAGTGCTTACCTGCTGGTTTTCCTTCTGCCCTGTCTGAAGATTCCCAGAGTCCCTGGTCAGCCCGAAGGACAGAAGGAGGCAATGGCAGTTCATAGCAATTGCAGAGCTTGGAGCAGCTTTCCTCCTGCCTTGGGCTGGGGACTTCCTTGGCTTCTTAGACCTTTGTGGTTGGCTCTACACAAGTAATCTTTCTGTGTATGCTAGAGCCACTGACATTTCACTAGACTCACTGTAAATATCTTCCGATGGGAAATACCAGGCTGTACTTGAAGCAACATTTAGAAACAAAGGTTCTAGTAGCAAGAGCGTAAAGTTCTAGGAATTTGTATAGCAAGGTTTTTATGTACACAGCTCCAACACATACTATACGAAAGACTTGAGTTAGTACATATCTTTGAGTTCGAATACCCACTTATGTTGAGTTTAAACATAAACTGGAAGAACAGCTTGCCTTGCCTGGCAGGGTATCTTCTGGTATTTGCCCACATCTGACCCAACACGGATTCACTTGGAAAGTGATTCTTTTGGGGCCAGATTCTTCTTAGGCTCACCCTGGGAAGAATTCTTACAGACCTGGTGGGGCTTGGGTGTGCCTTCCCTTTTTGTTGGAGGCCCAGGCCCCTTGGTATACTTAGCTGGTCTCAGGCTCCTGGAGTAGGAAGGAGTAAGGGATCAAGACTTTCATTCCCCTGAGAGCCCCAGCTTAGCTTCTGATTCATTCTTCCCCATGTCTGAAGTCTACTGTGAAGGCGGAGTGTATCAGTCCATTGACTTCTCTTATTTCTGGAGTCTTAAATCTACAAATGTATATGCTTTATTTTATATTATTATTTATTATGTACATATGCCTCTACTGTTAGTACATTGTGACTAAGCCGAGATATTTTCTAGAGCCCCTCATCCATGGAGCCTAGGGTTCTCTTGTCCCTTAAAGTGGGTGAGAAGGCAGTTTTTTTTTTTTTTTTTCTGTTTTTGCCATAAAGAGGTTGCTGCTTTTAGGTTGACCCTAGCATCCCTGGCCCCTTTTACTGGGCTCACCAATATTCCTGATGGACTAGTGTTTGGGATGAGGATGGAGGCCTGTCTCCGTCATGGCAGGGCTCTCAAGTACATCTGCAACATGCTTGAGAGGTGGTTTCCTGGTGACTGGGTCTATTCTGTATAACGGTACAGCATGGATGTGAGACCAGAGCCTTCTTCCTCACTCCCACCTTCCCAAGCCAGGTTGGGAAACTGGCCCCACAACAGTGATGGCCTCTAAATTCCTACCTTGGATTGCAGAATCCATCTCTCGGGACCATGGAAGCTGCCTGCCCATCTGGGCTTCTTATATGCCTTTTCATGGTTTTGAGGCCCAACGCCAGCATTGCCTTGGCCCTCAAGTAAGACCCTGCTTTGTGTCTGATTTTCATCCTCCTCAGCCTTTACTGTGTCATAGTGTACATTTCATGCTTTTCAGCAGTGAAGCTCTCCGAACACAGTATTCAGAGCTGTGTACATAAGCCTAAAGAAGCACAAATGACATGTATAGGTTTCATGAGCTGATTGTCATAATGAATGCATTTTATAATTCAAATGATGTTGTAGATTTACAATCTCTCCTATTTATTTTGTACCAATTTATTTGTAAATTTTGTGATTGTTTTAAAAGGTTTTGTTCATTTCTATTATTCTATTTAGATAAATGATGATTTTCTGTTCACCCTTCCAGCGGATGTGTGTTCCCTCTTTCCCCTTCCATCTATGCAACACCAACCTCAGTCCCCTGCCCAGTGGCCTGGCTGTACTGGTGAGAAAGCTGGGATTGGTTGTCTGTCGGCATGGCAACACAGCAGGGCATTTCCTTTGGACACACACCACAAAGTCTTACGTACAAGAGAGGGTTGCTAGAACTGTGCCTCCACCTTACCATAGAGTCTGGTGCCACCAGTTCTGAGGAGGTTGGGGGGAGGGGGCTTCTCCTTTGCAAGGATTATAGTCCCATCAGTTCATTTTAGTTAAGGACCCTGAGGAAATCCACTCAAATTGTTCCAACATTGGCGGCTCAGTCACTAACAGCACACAGTTCAGCTGGGCAAACGTCCAAGCTGTTTTTTCCTAGGCAAGACCAGAGGCCTCCTTCAAGCCTCTCAGCTGACTCTTAAGGAGAATGGCTCTGTAGGTCCTCTGCTCCGCAAAGCCTAGGGGAACGGTGGTAGCCGGCACAGATGTTCACTCTCAAGTTAAACATCGGGCCCGACCGTGGGGAGTCGTGTTCAGATGCTCTTCAGGATGCAGTGGGCATCCACCTTCCCTGGTAATCCAGTGTTGGGGCCCCATCCTCTTCCATCACTACTGCTTTTCAAGTCTTTAGGTTCCTTCTTACCTGCATCACTCAGGTGCTTCCAGACCCTGCATTATCTTCTGGTCAAGGTTCCCAGCCCCTTTTGTGACTTATCCCTCAATGACGTCTTTCTGGAATCTTTTGGCCTCCACTCTTTGTCTCTATTTTACACTCCAGAGAGGATCGTGCTCTGACTGGTCCTTTATTTTCTGCACCGTGTGGTTGAACCCTGATGTCTGCAATCTGCTTTACTTACACTTGCCCTGTAGATGGGGACAGTTCATGAAGAACTATTGGCTTTGAGACACACCTGACTTCATCACCATGCCCCCCAGTCATTACCCCCAATTTCTTTAAAGTATTAACGGGGTACTTCTATGTTCCAGTGAAGTGTTACCTTTTGGGGAGCCTGCTTACTTTCCTTAGATGCAGAGAAGCAAGCACGGAGGGCCAGGGAAGGATTTCTCTAACACATGGAGTCCCAGTTGGCTGTTTTACTTTTTCTTGCTTTACTCACTTTGTCTAGAGGAGTTCTGAGTTCAAATCAGGAAATTCCCCAAGGAAAGGAGAGGTGATTTTTCCTGCTGTTAAGATGAGATTTTCCTGAGTTTTCCCTTTGTATCCATGGGGTGCCCATGGGGACACACTAGACACAAGTTTATTACTAAACTTTACCATGAAAAAAGCTCTAGGGTTCCTATTTCATATAACAAATTATGCTCCCCAGCACTTCTTATCAACTCAGCACTTCTAAGGACACAGACTATGACTCACCAGAGAGCCTTGTAGAGAAAATGACTGCTACATCCTGAATGAGCGACCTTTTTATAATCTGGAGTGGATTTCTGAATTTTTATACTTTTTGAAAGTAAATTCAACAGTGACACTTCTTTAGTAGAGCGCCAAAAGTTGGATTAGATGGCTAATAAACTCTTGTTTTGTAAAACTTTCATTTTTCCTCCAAGATCCTCACATCTGTGCTCATACTATCCCATTGCAAAACAAAGGAATGGTTTATGAGGCCCTTTTGCTGTGACATTCTGGTGGCAGGCCATCTCCCCTGGTGGAGGGCTCTAAGCCCTAAGGACACAAGGGAGAAGTTGCAGTTCTTTGTCAAAGTGCTCTTCCTGCTGGGGAATTCGTGATTGTGAAGTGCTCCGACAGTAGGCTAATACAGGATGGGAATTTTTAGATTGAGCTAATTTCCTTAGTAGGCTTCTGCTACATCGTTGACTTAAGGACAATGGGTCCAAGAATAAAGTTACTTGCTTCACTCCTATACCCATAAGTCACACATTACTTCTGGTGAGAACCCTCTCTCAAAAAAAAAGACTGGACATTTAATAAACTTTTTTTTTTTTTTTTTTTTTTAGTGTTGGAAAGGTTTGCTGGGCAAATACTTCAGAGTATCTCAGGAACTTGTGAGACTCACAACTGTTGCTGTTTTTCATGGGAAGAACATGCACTTAGCCGCTTGGGCTCCAGTGCATGTGGTGAGGTTGATCTTGGCCCAGACTCTACAGGCTTTGTCTGTAGCCCTGGGCAGACATGGCTTTGGGAAGAGCTCAATGGAGAGCAGGCTGTTTGGGGGCCTACTTGTACCTAATATGATTCATGAAGCAATGTGTAATCCACCTTTTTCCTAGTAATAAGATGAAGCGAAGGGATCTTACTTTGTAGGAAGAAACATAGAGACCAGACCAAAAACTGGTTTAAATTAGAAAATGTAAATTACTTAGACTTACAGTAAGAGTCAGCAAGCTTGAGGTAAAATGTGTTCCACTGCGAGTACTTTTTGTGCCAAAGCTCTTCAGAGGAACTTTAAAATACTACATATATTTTATTTTTGAAATCGCATATCCTTGTTGGAACAAGTCAGATTGCTGTGGCTTTGGGATGAAGATACTGTGTCTGACAGGGAAAAATGGTTGAGATTGCCAGGTTACAGAAAAAAAGAAGCCTTATTTATTCTGTAAACGAATGCATTTTCTTTAGAAGACTTGCTTTCTCTTTCTACATACTCAGCAGTGAGAACAGTGTGAAATGCTGGTTCATGTTAGTGGAGGTGGAGGCTGGAATGATGTGGGTTTTACTGGAAGTCACCTGGCTCTGTTCCTGGCGGCTGTGCATGTCCTCCCTTCTGTTTGATGGTAGTGTGTCATTTTTTTCTTCTATTTTTAAGGCTGCTCAGATAGCTCCATGGGAGAGATTTCATTCCAAGGGCCTCCCAAGGTTGTATATCATTTGAAATTGTCCTACTTGAGAAAAAACGTTGAGAAAGAGCCCTATGCTCTAGTCACCAAGACAAAAAATGTCATGAGAAAACGAAGTACTGAGATATATATCTCTAAACCAAGTGAGAAACTGGGCCACTGCCTGTATGGCAATAGCTGGACCATAGTTACCATTTTTCCCACCATCAAAGAAAGGTTAAATAGTTTCCATAACACGGAATGTGTACAAGGCTCCCACCCTTAATGCAGGCTTAGTTATGCACTTGTTTGTCTCAGGCTATTTGTGGTGAATAAGAGTATTTTTAAATGCTCTGGCAGCCTTGGAAAAATTGCAGGGCTTTAAAGTTGTTGACAAAGTATTTCTTAAATAAATAAATCTGATTTAGAAATATCTAAACATGAACAAAGTACTTTTAAGTCTGACATGTCACTGCAAGTGGCTTTTTAAAGTAGTTGTTTAAAACCAGTAACATGACTAAAGGATTTGTAGCTCCAAGTTATTCTAGTTCTGTTAAGAACCACTTCTAAAAGCATTGTAGAAAGGGTAGCTTGGAAGGGCTTGCTTGCTTATTTTGGGTCTCAGCAGAGCTATCTGTATGGCAGGAGAAAATTTAAGGTCTAAATAGAACACTAAACTTTCTTGGCTTTAATTTTTCAAAATAAACTGACCATCTCTGTAGAGATGAATGTATGAGGCAAGTCCCCTTACGAGGGAACCCAGCCGGGCTGTGGTCTGCTGCACCTCTGACCACCTGCTGGGTGTGCCAGGGTCCCTGGCAATCCTATACACGCCCTAAGATTGGCAGTTCAGTCTAGCACCCCAGAAGGGGTGTCCGGAGCTTTTCAAATACCAAGAGATTCTGAAGAGTTGAGAAATCTGTGTTCTCACAATCTAACAATGCCTCAGGTTTAAAACAAAAACATTAAGTTTAGCTTCCATAACTTTAGTTGGCAACAGAGAAACCCACTTTGATGTTTTAGCAAGCACAACTACATCTGCCCTGAGTGCCAGCCCCTCGACTGCCTAATTCCTAGCACTTTTCCAACACGAATAATATGCAGAGAAACTACTCTCATCTTGGATGCTTATGGAATCCTAGCTCTTTAAAATAGGTTTTGGTGCTCCGAAGAAAGCTCTGACCAGCAGTGGAGTTCTTCAACTTGTGTGCACTCCTTGATCTTTGGATCCACTGTCAGACATCTGGCTAAAAAGAAACTCTTATAAAGATAAGATCTTATGTGGCTAACACAATATAAAAAGTGTGGTAAATTAAAAGCAAAGTGCTCATAATGGTCTTTGCTCTAAAACAAAGTATGTAAATGTACTATTAGAAGTTAGGCTCTATAGTTTTAATAAGTCACTTTGAAATTATTTGGCTTTGAGCAAATTTAAGATGGTGTCAAACTGCACATCTCCATCTTGAATGAGAATAATAGCTGGGGTGACCACAAACATACTCTTTAAAATTTAAAATGGGGAGAGTATTTAAATGCTATCTGTAACCTGATTTTTTTTTTTTTTTTTTTAAAGATTTGAGATACTATGTGCAAGCAGGGGAGGGGCAGAGAGAAAAAATCTCAAGCAGACTCCTTGCTAAGCGTGGAGCTCTACCTCAGGAGCCAGACCCTGAGATCAAGACATCAAGCTGCTCAACCGAGTCAGCAACCCAGGCACCCCCATAACCTGATTACTTTTAAAGTAGCATATATTCCTAAGAAATACCAGTTAGAATGTTTCTTGACATAACTTAATGTAAAGCCCATAATGAAAGTGATAAGGTAATATGGTCTTAGCTATGTTACTGAATTATGTTCCCTTCCTATAAAATCATTTTTGAAAGTCTTACTTCATAGTCCTGTGAACTTCCCATGATAAAGTTGTGAGACTTATTTAAGTACTATAAATTTAACCATTAGTCATGCCAAACTATATCTCCTTTAAGAGAATGTCAAGTTGATGTCACTAGCCAAACCTAAACCCACCTGAAGACCAACAGTTATTACAGGAAGGGGTCAAAGTCAGTATTAGAAATATTATACTTTATTGAATTCTAGAGCAGCTAAATCTACCATCTGTGTTCACCAGTAAGAATGGAAGGAATATAGGAAGGGTAAAGTACAAGTCTACACTATGTTGGAACTGCTGTCGCCACTCTGACTGCACCTGAGGCAGTCTAATACCCTTTAGTACACAGTAATGATCCATTCTTGTTCAAAACAACAAGAAGTGATTTCTCTTGGGATTCTGAAGTGAATTTATTCACACTGATTGTGCCCTCTGCTTTAGGAAGGTTCTGACTTCACCCTTTTCCCATCCTCTAAAAGCTTGACTTTGAACTATAGCAATCCACCCTAAAGGACAGAGAAGGCTGGGACTCTGGGAGCATGAGCCACACTAGCCCACACTAAGAAGTTCACTCAGTTATGCTCTAATGAAAGAAGGAGGTTCCTCCTTTTCCTTTTCACAGAGCTTGTTCCTTTGTCCTCTTTCAGCTTAAATTCTTTCTACAGATTCATCCCAGATGAGAAAAAGATTGTTTTTGGATAATAAGCATCTCTGCTATCAAAAAAAATATAAGAAGAGATGAAGACTTTTACCTCAAAACAGAATCACTGCAGTGCATTCCAGACCAGCCCTCAGCAAAGCAAACCCTTGTGCAAGGCCACTGCAGCCCCTAATTTGCCCACAGGCATAGAGGACCCTTGAAAGCTCATAAAAGGAACCCTGACCTGAACAGAAGACTACATTTGATAATGGGAACAATATATTTCTCCACTGATATATAATACTGTGTAATGCACGGAAAAATTCAGGATGGACTTTGGAGTAAGAGCACAATTTGTAACATAACATCATTTTTGGATCACCTCTTCCCATCACCCTTGCTCCACTCTGAGACTCTTCACCACCCCTGGTGTAGCCAATACATACTGAGAATGAAACAAGACAAGGAAACAGTGTCACAAGCCACGTTGGAGCCATCTGCATGCAGTTCAGCCCAGCTTTACCCTTACTTTCTTTCAATACAGACTCCATTACAATTTGAACCATCTGCAAAGAGTGCAAACAAAACTAAGAAGTATCTCTCTATGATTAAAATATTTTAAAGTCTTCAGAAACTTTCCAGATGTACCTTTGATGGAGCTCCCCACCCACCACTAGAACCCATCCTCTGCTCCTGTGAGTCCTGCCAGACTTGTTTAATGGATGCTCAGTTTTGGTTTTCCTCTTTATTCTTCTTCCTCTTCCTCTTCCTCATCATCATCTTCATCATGGCAGTGTGTAATTTCCTGGGGGGCCAGTGGGAAGAGGTTGGGGGGTTTAATCTCACTAATCGACCGGGTCAACTGGTGCCGCTTATAGTCGGTATCTTTGAAATCAACTGATGTGCGGTTCCGGGTGGCAAGAGGGGACTCCATCTCATTGATATCTACATGTGTGTGTTCCACCGTTGATTCATGAGGCATCTAAAACAAAGTCAGAGATTCAGAAAGCAAGTGGAGTAAAACAGTTTTCCAAATCCTAATCCCTTATCCTGCTTAAGGTGGCTGTGCAGAGACATGTCTATAATGGATCAGAGGCCCAGCCAATTTAGATACTGAAATAATGTCTTTCTAGAACTACCTAAAGCTATCTTTTTTTCTCTCTTCTTCAAAACTGTCCAAATCATTCAGCTGCGAACTAGAAAAGATGAGGGAGAAAAATTCTTATTTCGCAGCAAAAGCCAGTCCTGAACTATAGGTCAGTATCAGAACATAGCACTAAATGGGAGAAATACGGTTTTTATGCTTACAAAAAGGAAAGTCTTCGTTACTCAAACAACATTTAATATACATTTCAGGGTAAACCTATACCCTATAACATTTGATCTTGATCCTGCTTTCTCAAAGACCCCTTTCTGTGCAACCATGTAACCTGCTTGTGGGCTTTTGCACATTAGAAAGACCAAAACTCTCTTGTACCACCCTATAATAAACCTGGTTGCAGATCTCAGCCTTACAGAATATATCTTAATTGAAAATAGTAGCGTAAGACTGTATTAACTCACCAAGACATGAGCAGCTCTGAAGAGGTAGCTGAATGGATAATACAGCAGGTTGATGAAAGATGCTGCATAGAGATCAGCATACCGCATCACCTGACTGGCAAAGAGGGTCTGTCGGGAGCCACTGCGAAACAGGCTTCCCATCATCCCATAGCACATGTCCATGTCATGAGTTACTTTCTAAAACAGAAAAGATTGAATTCAAATAGTTACTGAGTGCTGACTATACACCAATTCCTATATAACAGAAGAAATTAAAAAATCACAACTTGATCTTCCAAGTTTTCTCCCAAATCCCATTTGGATACCTTAATACGTCTCTGAATGGAACTAATGTCTGGGCGTTCATTGCTGCTGCTGTCAAGATGCCTAGAAACAAAAGAAAACACCACTGAAAATCTCTAGAAAAGATGTCTCTTACACCCCTAGGTGATTCCCAAAGAGGTAGATGGTTTTTAGGGAAGAAACTTTTCTTTTGAGAATCCAGAAACTTACTTGTAGAGTTCAGCCAAGAAAATATCCAAGCTCTGAAGCTCTTCGAAAAGTGCTAAAGTTCAGAAAGGAAAGAAAAATGTTTTTTTAAAAAGCATTCAGTTTAAAAAATAGAAAATAAAATAAAAAATAAAAAGCATTCAGTTTTTAACTGCTGCTGGAACTAATTAAAAGGTTGTAGACATGGTTGAAAAGTAAAGCTACAGGTAAGTGTACAAAACGACTTCCTTCTCCAGTGTTAGGAAAACCTACTCCTGGCCTGCTTGAGATCTAGCAGCAGATGAAAGCCATGGTTTCTTCCTTAACTGCTTTTCTTCCTACCTGAATGCCACTCATTACAACTCTCCCTTCCAAATGGATGCTGACTCTGAGCTTACAAATCAACTAGATTTATAGAATCTCCTTGGTGGAAGGTTGAAAATGGGGATGAAGAGCTGGCTAGAAAATACCACCAAGGACAAGCAACAGCTAGGATATGTTGCGTGCTTTAAAAGTGTTCCATCTTTCTCGACCTGGCTTTCCCAAAAAGAATTTAGCCCTAATGGATCTGTTGTGTGTAACAAGTTTTATTTATTTTGGGGAGAACTGAAAACACAAATCAATTTCTCTGTTCTATGGGTCAGATGAGGTGCCATGACTGAGAAACGTTGTTTACTTGTAACTTTTTTGTACATATATTACACCCCAGTTAAGTCTCAATGAAGTATGTTATTATCCTCATTTTCACATTTGAGGAAACAGGTGTCCCAGTAACTTCTAAGGGCCTGAAGATATTAAGTAGAAGAGCTGGGGTAAGTACCTGAAGCAGTACCTTTCCCCACACTGTGGGTAATGCTAGCAAGGACTGGCTGGAGAACTTATGTGTCAAACAACTTTATGTAACTAGACCTACATACGGCTCAATTCAGCATACAGTTCAGAGAATACAATTTGGCCTCATTCTCTACTTCTCAGAAGAGCAGGGGAAAAAAAAATAGGACATATGACTACTCAGAGCCATCAATGCCCTCAAATCACAGATATAGGCTCATGGCAGAGAAACTGAAACTAGTAGGTATGGCTGGAAAATACGGGACTACAGAGGAAAGTGGAATTCAGTTTAGTTGCTACAGTAATATAACTTAGGATAGCAACATTCTGTGCTTAACCCTGAAGGAAGTCAAGAAGTCTGAACAAGATAACCTCTACTATTTTCTCAAAGTTTGGAGTTCTGTACCTTACCTAGCTAGAAGAAAGTTATCTAAATATCTTAGGACCACCTCTGTTCCCCGCTTTCTCCCCACATTCAAAATAATGAGTTCATTAAAGAGGACTGATTCATAGCTGACCCTTTAGATAGAAATTAAGAGTAACGGTTCCCTACCACTCTTATCAGTCCAGACATGCAGCTCCTGTGCAAGTTCAGGAATCACCAAGAAAGTTCGCCACCCCTGCCGTTTCTTTGATTTTAAAATGTCTCCAAAAATGTGATCTCCAATATACAAAATATCTTTGCCCTTGGCTCCCAAGAGATCACAGACTGTATCTGATGAACCTGAAACAATGGAATAATAAAAATGTTTCCATGTTAAAAACAGCAAATACTGTGCTAATTTCATTCTTATGCAAGGACCAGACTAGAAAAAGGGCTCACCTTTCTTAAAGACCCACCACTAGTTTTTACTTCATCATTCCTTTTAGTGCCTCTAAGGCAAGGCCTTCAGTTCCACTGAGCTAACCAGTGCTCCTGATTACCAAATCCAAGAGCAGCAAAACCACATGTTTCAGTTTTAATGAATATAACCCTCCAAAAGTACCGCCCCCATTTCTCATCAGACTGCAACAAAATCTGCATCTGTGTCCATGAGGGCTCTATGAGGAACCCTTTGAGAACTGCCTCAAATACTTAAAAGGATGAGGAAAAACTGACCCTTTTAGTAAAACCAAAGATTCATTAGGCCAGGGCACCTGGATGGTTCAGTCAGTTAAGTTTCTGCCTTTGGCTCAGGTCATGATCCCAGGATCCTAGGATCAAGCCCCACATCAGGCACCCTGCTCAGCAGGGAGTCTGCTTCTCCCTGTACCCTTCTGCTCACACTCGCTGGTGCACTCTCTCTCAAATAAAGATCTTAACAAAACAAAACAAAAAAAGGACTCATTAGGTCATACTAACAACTTTCCAAACCCATTCTCCCCGACTCCTATTGCATTAGTATGTGACGAAGCATTTACCTCCAGTGGACTATATCTTCAGAATACTTAAGGAATATGGGTGGCACTATACCAGGAGGACACCAAAACTTTCCCAGAGAAGTCTGAACAAAGACAAACTAAAAGGGAAATCTGTGACTCACCTCCTGAGTAGACGATGCCATGCTGTAAGGGCCCTGTGTAGGTACCAATTTTCAGCTTGCCAGTTTTCTGTGAGAAGAGATGACAGACTTTGTAATATTATTGTTTGATCACAATTGCCACCCAAAATGTGATTTGGATAGGCAGCTGAATGAACAACACTTTTGAATTATATTATTTTGGATTTATTTGGCTATCTCAATGAAAACGTTTAAAACTTAGATTAAATTCAAAAGAAAGATATGGCTAATAAGTTAAAAATACCTCTTTCCTTAGGAAGAATAAGAGTAGGGAAAGGATAAATACAAAGGACATGGGCTAGCAGATAGATCATCCTCTTGACTTACAGTATCCACCTGACGCAGTACAGTGCCTTCTCCAAAAAAGAGTGGCTTCCGTGCATCCACCAAAATCAGGTCAAAGTAGGACTGCCATGGTCGATGGGAACTCCCAGGCTGATGAAGATGAGAAAGAGCAACAGCCAAAAACATCGTCCTAACCTTAAGGCACTAATATTTCATCTCACTCAGATGTAAGGCATGTTAAGTATACCCAGAGGATCCCACTATTTTGTGAAAAACACTGTGTCTTATTATAAGCCACATTCTTTTGGAAGAGCACAAGGTAAAAATATAAATTAACACGTTGTAAATCATTTTATCTACTAATTATTTCACAGCAATGCATCATATAAAGGAATGTGTGCTCATACTCTGAAATGGGCTAAAAAAAGCTAAAAAGGGGCCAAGGAGAATGCAAATCAATACTCCAGACACAGATTAAGAGGCAGATCAGCATGAGAACTGAAGTATTATACAAAAAAACATGGAACTATTACTAGCAAATTTTACTAGTTATGTTCTCAGAATAATGGCTCTGGGTACACATTATTAGCCCTTGGCTCATATTGCAAGCTCACCACAGCACTAACACAGAGGTTATGCCCATTGACATTATCTCTATTCTGAAATGGAACCATGATATTAAATTTTTAAGGTCAAGCTGAAGAGCAATACATACTGTGCTTCTGGGCGATTATGTACGGATATTTACTCAAGCCTAGTACAAAAATCCCACAAGTATGGGACTAAGTTGCAACGAGTAGTCCTTAAATCTGAGTGTAGTCCCACTGCAGGACTGAAAAATTCTCTGCTAAATATCAAAGCTAACTGTTCTCTTGGCCCAGAACTCAGCAATAACTAAGAGCAGTATCTAGACGGTGTCAAGAATATATATATTTTGTTTCTTTTAATCAGATATATTCCTCAATCTGAAAATTCCAGTCTTTACCATACAAACTTAACAATTCTGCATAATATTATTCTGATCCCATCCCACCAAACACACAAATATCTCTCCCTTTTATTTCTGTCTACTAAGTTTTCAAAACCCTAGCAATGTTAAACTATACTAGCTCCTGCAATGAGTTCTGACAATTCCCTTACTCTCAATATTTCAGGATGACTAAATGCATTCATTATTACTAAAGCAATGGTCTACTAACTTATATATAGTACCTTGGGGCCATGTGGGAAATCAAACAGGTAAGTCATAATTTTCTGGAAAAAAAAAATCCAACATAAGGTCCATATACTACTTTTGCAAAAGATACATAGCACCTACAAAGAAAACAACTCAAACTCAAGCTTTTCATAAGACACGTCTTTTTCAATATGATTCATCACATTGTTTCTTCTAAGTTTATGAAATCATGACAGCTGAAGCCAGAAATTAATGCTTCATAAAACAAAAGCTGACATTCTCAGTAGGACATAGGCTTCTTCTGGGACACATTATTAGCCCAGAAGCATATTTTTGTGCTTCATCCATATACCCTTATTCTCCTGGAGGACTGGAACATACATTTGGAATGTTTATCTGAGGTAAGGGCATCAAGAAAACTAATGACTCACATGGGAATAATACACCTTGGCCTCCTAACTATTGTTCCTAGATTACCAAGCCAACGAACCATTAGACTTGTTGGCTTTGTAAGACTGCTTACTCCAGATCACCACGTTTCTAAATTAAGATTTTACATAAAGAGAACTGGGGAGCACTGAGCTGCTTGCTAGTACTAAAAACTTGCAACTGTCTTATCAAAAGTAAGATGAGGCCAAGGAGTTAAATTGGCTTTTCTAGATGCTTTAATCATGGCAAAAACATTTTTTTGAAGTTATAAGGCAGTAAATTTTGATGGCTAAGAGTCAAAACATCTTTGCACCATCTACTGCTATCTAGCTCCCAACAACAGGGAGGGCATTTACAGATGTACAATAAATAAATGTGTGACTTTCAAGTTTGTATAAACGATGCACCAAAGAGACAGAGAAGCCATTAATCAGCACAAATGTTTTAAATAACCTCCAAATTAAAACCTTCAAGTAGCCAATTATAATCAGGGAAAATAGTCAAAAGGAATACTGAGAAAAATTTGAGAACCACTCTGATGTAGTCCTTATGCTAAAGATATTTTTTCACTCTTCTCAAAATGAAATGGCAAAAAACTACCCTCATTTAACAAACTACTGTCCTCATTATCTTCATAGTGCTTTAGGCCAAAATATTCTTCTCTATAGACATAATATGAATATTAAGCACTTACATCTGTATATTTATAGTCACTGTTGGTGGCAAGAAACACTTTCCCTACTTCTTTCATTCGGCTCAAAAGCAAAGGCAGTTTTCCCTGCAAAGTAATAGGATGATGAGTCAAACACTAAAACACAAACATATACTCATTTACACTTGGAGTTTTTTTTCTACTGGATTAAGAATAGAGGATGCCCTTGAAGGGCTGGTCAGTTTCAGAATTTTACATTTAAGTGACCACATTGTCACTATGCATGAATGAAGTATTAATATATGTAGTATGCATGGTGTATATAATGTATAGGCTTATATATGATACACACAGGTGATATTATTATTATATATGCTTATTAAAAACACCTCTGGGCACCTGTTTGGGTCAGTCAGAAGAGGATTCAACATTTGATCTCAGGGTTCTAAGTCTGAGTCCCACGCCGGGTATAGAGATTACACATATGCATACACAGACAAAAACAACTTAAAAATAAATAATGTTTTTTAAACAAAAACATCTCTACCTTCCTCATGTCTGCCTCAGGAAAGAGCTTAAATTACCTTGTAATCTCTTAAAGTATATGAATGAGGTATGGAAAAGGTCAGGAAAAGCTGACTTTAAATATTTGTTAGAAAGAGAACACATGAACAAGCGCGTACTTGAGCAGGCGGAGGAAAGGGAAAGAGACAAGCAGACTCTTTTCTTTTCTTTTTTTTTTTTAAGCAGGCTCCCTATGGGAAGCCTGATGCAGGACTTGATCCCAGTAACCTGGGATCACGACCTGAGCCAAAGGCAGACGTTCAACTGCTAAGCCACCCAGGGTGCTAAGCAGACTCCTTTGTGTGCTCGATCCCATGAATCTGAGACCATGACCTGAGCCAAAATCAAAAGTTGGCCGCTTAACCAACTAAGCCATCCAGGTGCCCCAAGAGGAGCTGATTTTAACCATCATGAGCAAAATACTCTACATGGGGAGTGTAAGATATGGCTTTACCAAGTATACTTTTGTTTTATAAAACACCTTGCAGGAGTGCCTGAGTGGCTCAGTCGGTTAAGCATCTGCCTTAGGCTCAGGTCACGTGGGATCATCAGGCTCTCTGTTCAGTGGGGAGTATGCTTCTCCCTCTGCCTGAAGCTCTCTTTGCTGTGCTCTCTCTGACAACTAAAGAAATAAAATCTTAAATAATAATAATAAAATACACCCTGCAGAATGGAATGCCATGTGCAAGATGTAACCTAGAAATGCCCAGCACTTGCAGACCCATGAGGAAATTCTAACTCCTGACGTGATCAGAAAGAAAAGCTTTTCCTTCTCTCTTAGTAAACAGGTTCCTTCACTTAAGTTATCCTAGACCTCTCCTAAACCCCTCAGTGTTCTCTTGTGATAGAAGAGTGGAAGTGAGAGTGGGGGGGAAGCAGGAGGTACAAAAACTATACCAAAGTAAGAAATTTGTACCAAAGTATATTGAAAAAATACTGCATTCTATTACTCTTACTCTGTGAGAAAAGGAAGAAGTATCTCATCTTGGGGCTATGTGTGTCTCCTTTATATTTTATTTTATTTTTTATTTTTTTAAAAGATTTTATTTTATTTATTCATGAGAGAGAGAGAGAGAAAGAGAGAGAGAGGGAGAAGCAGGTTCCATGAAGGAGCCCGACATGGGACTCGATCCCGGGTCTCCAGGATCACGTTGGGGGCCGAAGGCAGGCACTAAACCACTGAGCCACTCAAGAATCCCTCATTCATTCATTCATTCATTCATGATAGTCACACACACAGAGAGAGAGAGAGGCAGAGACACAGGCAGAGGGAGAAGCAGGCTTCATGCACTGGGAGCCTGACCGGGATTCGATCCCCGGTCTCCAGGATCGCACCCCGGGCCAAACTGCTGCGCCACCCAGGGATCCCCCCTCCTTTCTATTTTTTTTTTTCCAAAAAAAAATTTTTTTTAAAGAATGCTAGCATTTTTTTTTTAATTTTTATTTATTTATGATAGTCACAGAGAGAGACAGAGAGAGGCAGAGACACAGGCAGAGGGAGAAGCAGGCTCCATGCACCGGGAGCCCTATGTGGGATTCGATCCCGGGTCTCCAGGATCGCGCCCTGGGCCAAAGGCAGGCGCCAAACCGCTGCGCCACCCAGGGATCCCCCCTCCTTTCTATTTTAAAATAATTCCAGACATGGGTGCCTGAGTGGCTCAGTCAGTTAAACGACAGCCTCTTGGTTTCTGCTTAGGTGGAGATCTCAGAGTCCTGAGACTGAGTCCCACATTGGGCTCCGCACTCATTACAGTGTTGGCTGGCAATTTTCTTTCCTTCTCCCTCCTCTCTATTCCTCCCCCTAGCTCATGGACATGCTTGCTCTCAATTAATTCTTTTTTAAATTTATTCATGAGAGACACACAGAGAGAAAGAGGCAGAGACACAGGCAGAGGGAGAAGCAGGCTCCATGCAGGGAGCCCAACGTGGGACTTGATCCCGGGTCACCTGGGCCAAAAGCAGCGCTAAAGCGCTGAGCCACTCGGGCTGCCCAAATTAATTATTTCTTTAAAAATAATTCCAGACTTACAGACAAATTGGGAAAATAGTACAGAGGGCTCCCATACATTCTTCATCTAGCTTCCCTTGATATTAACATCTTACATAACCACAGAAAAATGATCAAATCCAAGAAATTAACATTGGTACAAGTCTATGAACTAAACTACAGAATTTAAAAATCTTTCAAGATATTTTAAAGCTTTCCTTATTATTTCCCGTTGATAGTTAAAAGCAATTTAAATAATGGTCATATATATGTACATTTTTGAGATTATCATCTAGTTCTGTGGTTATAATTTGACCACGTTTAGGTGTGACTTGTGGCTTTCCCCATTACTAACTGTATGAACTTGGGCAAGTTATGTAACATCTGTTCCTCAGTTTCTTTATCTATAAAGCAGAGGTAACAATACCTATCCTCAGGATTCTATGGAAGATTAAATGGCATATAGTCACTTAGTACAGTGATGTGCACACAGTAACTACTCTAGCTGCTATTATTATTATTATTATTAGAGTTAAAGGGCAAATGAAATACTGGGTCTTCTTACCTTCTATGAACAAACAGGAAAAACTATACTAAGACTTATGTTCTGGCTGAAAATTACTGGTGATTATACTTGACATATATTGTATCAAGACAAATCTTCCCTTGTCCATTTCATTATAAATAGGCTTATTATTCATTTCCATGATTTGCAGATCTATTTTCCCCTTTATTACTTACATCTTTGACTACATACTTCTCAAGATTTTCAACTGTCTTTTCCTTAAGGGAACCCTACAGGAAGAAAAACAAAGAACAAAATCAGTTTTTACAGTTTATAAGAAAAACTATGTCTACTATTAACTCAAATGCATTTCTTAAATATTTACCAAAATGGAAAAGTAAATAAACTAGAGAAGGCCATGATAAAGCAGCAGATGTGATTTGCAATGACTCTGCCTTCAAAATGTATTTAAAATATAAAACTATTTTTATTTTAAACTAGAAATCAAAAGGCATTTCATATTTTACTCAGTATAATTCACAGTAAATGAAATATTAATTAGTGTTATTATAGTCAAGCAGGAGGTATTTGGAAAAAAAACAAACAGCCCATAATCATCATCAAAGAATAGGGTAAGTATAATCTTAACAGTAAGATCTCTTCTAAGTTTGGGAAATGCAACCTGAAATAAGAGCTAGAAGCCAAGCATTATCACTGAGGAAAGATCAACATTACTTCTGAAAGGAGGACAGCCAAAGACAAGAACAAAAATACTCTAGAGAGCTGTCACTAGGGGGCAAATCCATTTTTTTTTTTTTTTTAATTTTAATGGAGGAGAAATTCTGCTCTATTTGCACTTGGAAAGTTAATGTCAGACCATAAAACACACATCATAGAGTGATTAGGTGAATCAGGAGCTCCTAGGTACCTTGTAATGAACCCAGTCGACAGCATCTCTTACATCCTGGAACATACTTCGGTAAGACATGAAAAGGTCCCCATCTTTAAATCCTGTTTCACAGCTATACAAAGATGAAAAGAACATGACAGGGAATCCAAAAGAAGGCAAATAAAATGATTATCAAACACTGCCCAGGGGACCCAAAGGTTCCATTATCACATGGCTAAAGGTTGTGGCTAATTAGGAAAATAATTACTCCCTAATGAAAATCCATCTGACCACCAGAGAGGACTATAGTGTTCAATGGAATATGATAATTGTGAACAAACATAAAGTGATAGAATAATATATAGAATGGAATCTAAAAGGTCAATTCCAAAAATATCACGTTCTTTTATTCATCACTTTGAAGAAACAGGTTCCCATCAAAGAAACATTTAAAACTTAAAATTGGTAATTTAGGTTCCCTTCATCCTGACTTTTCTAACATCGTCTCTAGGTCAAAGGTATGGCTTATTTTCTATTTAGCTTAGTGACTTGGTGCTTCACCAGATTTAGTGCTTTGAAGTGGATAAGGCCTAGAGAGGATAAGAAGTTTGCAAACTCTTACACCTATGGCTAAACTTTCAGCAGTGGTTATGCAATTCCCCCTAAAAAAGAAGAGGATAACTTGTTCAAGATTTAAACACAATTTTACTTCAGGGAGGATAAACCATATTTACTCCTCAATCAAATTTTGCTGGGCCTGGGAGTAAAACTAAATTACCACCCCTGAATGGCTCCTGGGCAGCTGCTGTGAAATGAGTTGGGGGTTTTAGTGTAATTCTGCTTGGACAGATAATCATCACACAAACCTCCCACTCAGTTGTCACAATTAGCACCTCTGCTGGCCGTCTTCATTCCCAGGAGAAGCCAATCAGAAGTGGTCCCTTCCAAACATGGCTGCAGCACACTGGCAAGGAGAGGGGCCGTGTGGGAGGTGAGAGCCTGCATGGAGCTGCTGGTGCTGTCCCATCTCTCAGGCTGGCAATGTGGCATCTCTCACTAGCACTAAATTCACTTCAGAAAAGCAGAAAAGACCTACAATGGCCAGTTCTCTAAAACCCTGTACATTAATTTTAAAAATCAATTGGAAAAAGAAAATTATACCATATACATACCTGGTATATCTAGGACAATTAGTAAAAAAATCTACAAGGCAGGCCAACAGGTAGGTCTCTGAAAAATGAAGAATAGATATTCATAAGCTATAAGTGACATAATTCAAACTTATTTCATTATCTCCCTTGAGCAAATGATTTTGAAAAGAAGGAGAAGCATCCATAATATATAAGCACAGAATGAGTCTACCTGGTAGGTTGAATAGTGTGTTCAAAATGTAAAATCTTTCAGTGTCATCTCGCTGGATAAATTTATTTGGATACTGCTCTCTAGTTTCTGGTCTGAAAGAAAAAACTTTAAATTAACTGACATTCAAAAAATGAACATTGTAATAGCTATAAGAAATATTAATCATTCAAAAATTCATTCAAATGTGTTGGTGGCTACATGCAAGGCAGGGTTCTAAATATTACACATAAGTAGCTACGAAGATAAAAAAAAGCTTAGGTTCCAGCCCTTAACAAGTTCTCAGTCTGATAATGGAGGAGAGTCACATACACCAAAAGTTATCACCAGGTAAAAAAATATCACAACTGCCACAAGGAAGAGAAAATAGAGGAAGAGGGGAGCATTTCAACTAAAGGGGTAGAAGAAAGTGAATGTGGGAGTGATGAGAGAGAAATTCAGGAAGGATTCATGAAAAAGGTGGCACAGGAACTGGTCCTTAAAGAATAGGTATAGACCAATTCAAAAACTAGTCCAATTTGAGAAGACAGAGGGGAGCAGAGGAAAATAAAGCTAGAAAGATGAGTTGAGACAGATTATGTTATTGCTACTTTTCATTCAGGGGCGATGGAGTGCCACTGACAAGCTTTGGGGTTTTTTTTTTTGTGTGTGTGTGTTTTGTGGGTTTTTTGTGGTGGTGTTTTAGCCACTGATAGTTTTTAAGCAAAGGGATAAAACCATCAGAATTACAAAAATATTCAATTAATAACAGTTTTAGGATAAAAAGGAGAAAGAAATGTGACATGTCACAAAAATGACTACAAATTCTTCCTATGCTTTTGTAACGTGTGACTTTGCAGTTCCTCTGATTAAGAGGCTCAGTCTCTTTCTCCATCCTCAAATACAGGCTTGAACAGCAGCAACTAGGGATCCAGCCAGAGGCTTGGAAAACACTTGTGTATAGGGGCTTGCCTACTCTTGCTGCACTAGCACCTCTGAGTGAATAAATGAGTGACATAACCTGCTGAAGGATAAAAGGCTACATACAGAAATGAGGCACCCCAGCCACAGGCTGCCAACTGCCAGACATGTGAGTGAGGCTGTGCCAGATCAGCAAAGCAATCCCAGAACTGCCCAGATGACTCTCCAAATTTCGAGCTAAATAAAATGGTCAATGTTTTAAGCCACTAAGTTTTGAAGTAATTTATTATGCAGCAAAAGCTAAATGACACAGACACAAAGGCCTGGGAAATCAGTTAAGTGGTTATTGCAGTCGTCCAGATGAGAGCAGCAGCAGTCTATCCTAGAATGGTGGCACAGGAAATTAAAGAGAAGCATTAATCATGAGAGACTTCCAAGGTAAAATGAACAAGACTGGCTGTGGCATATAAGGGACATGACAGTCAATATGATGATGCTCACATGAAAGTGTCTCTGAGAAGGTAGTGGTACCATTAACAGAAATATGAAAACTGGATAAGAAATAGATGTAAGAAGAGTTCTATTTTGGATACATTAAGCTCAAAATAAACAGAGGGCAGCCCGGGTGGCTCAGCAGTTTAGCGCGGCCTTCAGCCCAGGGCGTGATCCCGGAGTCCCGGGATTGAGTCCTGCAACGGGCTCCCTGCGCGGAGCCTGCTTCAGCCTCTGCCTGTGTCTCTGCCTCTTTCTCTCTCTGTGTCTCTCATGAATAAATAAATATAATCTTTAGGGAAAAAAATAAACAGATTTTTATAGGCAATTAGAAATAAAGGTCAAGAACTTAAAACAGATTCAGACTTTAGAGAGAACTGGGGTCATCTACACACAGGTACAGATGAAGTCAGATGAAGTCATGAAGACTATTACAATAGACAAGGCCACTTGCCGTGCAGAGGAAGAAGCGAAGACGGAATAGACCTGTGGAGAACACTTAGGGTTAAGAGGAAAACCAGTAAAACAGATAAAAGTTGTTAGAGATGCCCATGAACCTTGGAGAGTGAAATGAAACACTCCAAGAAGAGGAAGGGGATAGAATTAATAAGCAAAAATAGTACAGAGAAACCCCAAAGGAGAAAAACTAAAATATAAAATCGCACAATTCTCAGGGCACTTGGCTGATTCAGTTGGTGGAGCATGCAACTCTCATCTCAGGGTTATGAGTTGGAGCCCCATGTTGGGTGTAGAGATTGCTTCAAAATAAACTATTTATGAAAAAATGCACAGTCCTCACAATGAATATATTCACAATGAATATACAGAGATAACTAATCTGAAAGAAGGACATCACATTTAAAGTCCATACTCAGAGTAATCTGGGTAAATTCTTGCTTAGGTCTAACTACCAATGGCCTAACCTCTAGTTAGGATATAAAATCACATCCATTTCCTGTCTTAGTCACCCTTTGGAAAGAAGAGTTCCCAACAAGGAATAACTTTGTAGAATTTCTCATTTTCTTGCTTTCTAAAATTTTCTATGATGAAAATTAAGGTGAAAGGGAATAGTAAGGATACGCTCTCCTCAATCAGGTTTAGTAAGACGACACTGTCTCCTTAAGATATACTTTCCTATTCTCTCCATTGTTAAAGAGTAATTCCTTTACATAAGGATAGTAAACAGTTATTTATCAGGCAATTAGAACCCAAACTGACTTATAAATATAGTTAGCAATTACATTTCGTTTAAACTAAGTGTCAAATCAGGCTACCATATATTTAAAATAAATATTCATTGAGTGGAAATAATGTATCCCAGAAGAAGGAAGTTAGATTTGGAAGTTGGGAAGAAAACAGTAACAGTATAGAACCTTGCTCGCTTTCTGTGACTTGTAGAATGAAGATTTGATCTCAGTACTAACCTACTCTAAAACTTCAAAGACCTTTGCCAGGGGTGCCTGAGTGACTCAGCCAGTTAAGTGTCTGCCTTTGGCACAGGTCATGATCTTGGGGTCCTGGGATTGAGCCCCATGTCAGGTTCCTTGCTCAGTGGGGAGTCGTGTGCACACTCTCTCTCAAATAAATAAAATATTTTTAAAAAATTGAAAAATAGGGATGCCTGAGTGGCTCAGTGGTTGAGTGCCTGCCTTTGGCTTAGGGCGTGATCCCGGATTTCCAGATTCGAGTCCCACATCAGGCTCTTTGCATGGAGCCTGTTCTCCCTCTGCCTGTGTCTCTGCCTATCTCTTTTTCTCTTTCTCTGTGGGTCTCTCTCATGAATAAATATATAAAATCTTTAAAGAATAATAAAAAAATTTAAAGTAAATTTTATAAAAAAATCAAAAATTGAAAAATAATGGCCTTTGCCATGGTCCAAAACAGAGACCCCAACTCATTGGGAAGGCATGTAAATGTTATGCCTGATGCAGCCCTACCCTCCCCTTTCCAGCCTTGTCCACCAGTATGCTTCAATAGCTCACTTTCCCTCTCCCTCTAATCTAAAGCTCTTCTTCTCCACAGGCTTTTCCTTTTGACTCTAAAGACTATACATGCATGTCGTCTGAATGGTTCTGCATTACCCATAAATGACTTTTTTTTTAAATACTACTAAATGTACTTCCAAAGGAGCTATTTGGAAACTTTATTTTGGGGAAAGAAAGGTCTATGAATCTTGAGTTAGTAAATCTAATTGCAGTACTAATTTATAGAACTTCCCTGCCTTTTCTTCTGACTACTCCCCTCCTCCATAACATAAAAATCCCTTTTCAGACATTAATAAATAGAAGCCTGGTTCATCTTCATTGGGACTTCAAATTATGGTACAATATCCACATATAAAATAGCTTAGGTTGCTAGCATTATTTGCAATCCCTTCACATTCTAAGTCCTGTCTCTAGATACTCATGAATCTTGAACAAACCCCTCATGAGAGGAACAGTGAAAGAAAGGTGGATATAATCACTGGCCTGCCCAGATATCAAGATAGGTGTTTACTGCATACTGTTCTCAGTATGCATACTTGGAAATCTTTGAGCCTGTATAATTCCAGCTGAAAAGTCTCACATTAGATGCTTCAATTCCAAATAGGGTATTACTGTGACCTCAGATTTAAAGGATACTCTGGTACAGTTAGTTTGTGCTTATCACAAAAAAATATTTATCAAAAAGATTCTCTTTAAATATTTCACTGTAGACTGTGTTGTTTTTACTACTTCACCTCTGAGAATAACATATAGAAGAGATACATAATCTATTTTGGTTTTAAGAACTGCTCTGTCGCTGGACACCTGGGTGGCTCAGTGGTTGAGCATCTGGCTTCGGCTCGGAGCATGATCCTGGAGTCCCAGGATCGAGTCCAACATCAGGCTCCCTGCATGGAGCCTGCTTCTCCCTCTGCCTCTGTGTGTGTCTCTAATGAATAAATTTTAAAAAATAATTTTTTTTAAAGAGTTGCTCTGTTCCAAATACAGTGTCAGTAGTAAATTAGGTAGTAAAATAGTGGAGAAAATGTACAACTGTAAAAAGCCACAATGACCAGAAAGTGTCAAACTGTGGTATTGTGATTTAAAAAAAAAAAAAAATTGGGATGTTTCACAAAAAGAGTAGACACTAAATTTTATCTGCTGTTTAATAGGGTGGAAAGTCCAAATTAGTGTGAATAGTGGAAATACTCTGGTTATTAAAATATAGCTTGCTCTTATTTGTTTAAATATTATCACACTTATTCATTTTTAACTCATATTTTTAACTCATATTTTTAAAAACTTTAACCACATGATCAAATATCTGAAGCTATTCATTAGAATATTAAATAATATATTAGCTATTAAAAACCTTAGTCATTTACACTGTTGTAGTTTTAAATTTTTCAAAGCACTTTTATATACATACCTCTTCTGAGCAGCTACCTGAGAACTGTATTAAAAAGGAGAAAATAAAAATCTTAGAATTTCAAATAAGTCAAAGCCACTACAATTCTTTTTGGGTGAGTTTTAAGATTAGCTTTGTTGGATGCTATATAATTAGAAACCACTTAATTTACCCAAAATGTAACTGCTAACTACATTTATAAGTCAGTTTGGGTCCTAACTGCCTAATAAATAATTGTTAAGTATCCTTATGCAAAGAATCGTTCTTTAATAATGAGGGAACAGGAAAGTATAGTACAGTACATCTGGGGAGACAAGGTAATCTGGGGAGACAAGGTATCAACACTAGAAAGAGGCTAAGGGTTCTATGTACTCACCCTCTTATGAAGTTGAATCCATGTGCACAGACCAAAAGATTTCCATATGCATCAACTTTCAAAAGATTTCCATATAGTGTATCAAAAACAAGTCCCCTATGTGAAAATGAAGACATTTGTCAGTAATACAAAAATAATATAGGCAACAGTCTTATGTAGTATTACTAAATCATCATAAACCAACACCACCTTATTCAAGCTTTTATGACAACTCAAGCATGTTCCTAAACAATATAATCCTGGAGTCTGAAGTAAGTAAAATCTTAAAAACTAAACCTAGAGCAACTAAAAAATATTTACTTTGTCCAGAAAAATAATCACAACTGTTTTCTGTAAGAAATAAGAGCCTTAAATGAGGTATGAACTATAATTCCTCTTTATACAGTGGTTCTATTCTAAAGGAGTCTTAATTTCCTTGGACAAATGAACTGGCTTATATATCTCTCTAATATATGCTGTATATGGGACATATATGATGGCATCACAAACATCATCTTTCTTAATCTTAAACCCTCCCTATCAAATCCAAAAATGCAAACTGCCAAGAAAGCTCCCAATGACAAAGTGAAATGTATTAGTACTACACGTAACTGCTCTCCAACAGCAAATGGTAGGAGTGTCTGTGATTATTGCCCATCAGTTTTAATAATCTCTTTCCCATAAAGAGATCTTCTTCAGTAAACTGAATAACTAATAAACTAAGCTCAATTCCAAGAACACAAAAGATACAGTGTACATAAAGACCCATGGTAATTTTAGAATCAATAGCAACCAAACAACAACAACAACAACAACAACAACCTAGAAACAAACCAAATAACCTTTTTTGGTTCTTTTCTTTGAGGGTGAGGATGGTGAGAGGTGGTTTGGAATTATTAATCTGGGGGATAGAGGAAAGGCTCTTTTTTTTTTTTTTTTTTTTTTTTAGGAAAGGCTCTTAATCCAAAAAAAATCTTGAAAAATTACCTGGTAGGGAATGTAGAATCATAAGCAAAGCTGAGCAGTTCCTGAGGGTAGCCAATAGAAACTAATCTCTCCACAGTAAGCTCAAAGCCAAGAGACTCATACTCCGGGGACTTGTACACTGCACAAAGAGGAGGTTCTCATTATAATAATAGTCAATGAAAATAAAAGGCAAATGAGTGAATTTCTACTCCTTCCTAAACTCCTCTCTCTTCCTAAATGTGCTATTTTCTTCTTTTCCCCCAAACTCCACGTTTTGTACTGCCCCAAACAATCACAGAACTCAACTGTTAGTCTGCAGAAACAGGTCATATTTCCATAGGAGCAAGAGCAATAAGATGAATTATCAGACATTTCAGAATAATTCATTTCTTAGGAAACTTAACCTTTTTTCCCTTTACCTGTTCTTTCATGCCCACAATCTAAAGGCAGAAAAAGAAACTAAGATGCACAGCTATGATATTAACCAGGTAGAGAGGTGTATATATGTTGAAGGCTTCACTGATGTGTATAGTTAGTGTAGGAATCCTTCAAAATGACCTTTAAAAAAAAAAAAAAACCACAGTATTTTTGCAATTCCTATTTGGCTTGGTAGTTGCTTTATACCCCTTCAATCAGCACATAATTCTATTTGTCAGGATTAATTTGTTTTCTCATCAGTGCTAGAGTCTGGCTAGAGCCATCAAAATAGCATTTAAGTTATTGCTACAATATCAGCCATAAAAAGACATGCCTGAGACAATCAGGAAAATCTGGATGTGGACTGGGAACGAGATATTAAAGAATTATGACTAGGGGTAGGAGGAGGGAGAATTGGAGGAAGGCGGTCAAAAGGTACAAATTTCCAGTTACAAATAAAAATAAATACTAGGGATGTAACAGACAACATGAGGAATTTAGCTAACACCACTCACTGTATTATATACAGGAACGTTAAGAGGGTAAATCCTTAGAGTTCTCATCACAAGGAGAAAAATTTTTTCATTTATTCTTTTCTTTTCATTTTATTTATGTGAGAAGATGGATGTTAGCTGAAACTATTATGATGATCATTTCACAATATATGCAAATCAAACCATCTTGGAGTATGCCTTATTTTTTTTGTATGTCTTAAACTTATACAGTGATATACGTCAATTATTTCTCAATAAGACTGGAAATACACATTAAAAAAAGAATTAGGACTCATTTTATGAGATGTCATTATGGAAGGATGGGTATATGGAACTGTATGTATAAAATGAGCATGTGTATGTGTGTGTATATACATAGATATCTATATCTATATCTGCCAAAGAAGCCTACCAAGTTTGTTACAGGTGAAAAAAATGTATTTTAGAATATGGGTATTTCTCTCTACTACTATAGATCTCTGAAATCTTCTATAACAAAAAACTTTTCAGAATAATCATTGCAGTTCAGTATAAAGAAAATGATGTTCCTTTAAATAGGTTTCCTCCAATGCAATATTTAGGTAATCATCTTCCCATCAGTGTCTAGGAGTAGATAAGCCATATTAAAGAGAGAAATAAAAAGACCTGCAATCTTGCTCAATGCCAAAAAAAAATCCATTTTTATCTCACAATATTATTCTTATTAGATTACTACTGTTCTTCTATCCACAATCTATACAGCCTATGGCTCAAACTGATTTTTCACTGCAATTAGTTTGCCGGCCCAAATTAGTGCTAAATCTTAATGAGTACTATTCAACTTTTCCTTGCCAAAAGAAATCTTTTAGAGTATTTCTGGAACTACATAAAAGAAACCAGTAATACTGGTCACTTCCAAAGAAGGGAACTGAGTAGCTAAGAGATGGGGAAGTACACTTTCATGTACCATCTGTACTTTTACAACTTGTAACATATTAATGTATATATCCATTATTTTTAAATTAAGCTGAAATGTTAAGAAAGCAGGGTGAACTTTCAAAATATTTAATACCATCTGCCATATTTAAAAAGCCTAAAATTGGGGCAGCCCAGGTGGCTCAGCGGTTTAGCTTCGCCTTCAGCCTTGGGCCTAATCCACGAGACCCAGGATGGAGTCCTATGTCAGGCTCCCTGCATGGAACCTGCTGCTCCCTCTGCCTATGTCCCTCTCTCCTCTCTCTCTCTCTGTGTCCCTCATGAATAAATAAATAAAATCTTAAAAAAAAAAAAAAAAAGCCTAACATTTTTAAGGTTCTTTAGGAGAAGGAGGTTCTTGAGTCTTGTCCCCTAAGAATAATGCCAAAAGAAGCCATCATTCCCTTTGATGTCTCAGAGGTAAAAATAATTTAATGCTAATGCTGACACCAATATTATCAAAATTGGCTACATATTTTCTCTGTTCAATTCCATCCCCCTCATCACCCTTTCCCACCAAAACAAAAAAACAACCATTTTGGAATCCATGAGTGTGGAATTATTAAATCTAGATGACGTAAACTGTGATAAAGGAAGTGCTTGTATATTCATACGCACTAAAAGAGTAAGAGCTAGTGTATTATAATAAAACCAGGAAAGTAGTATTGACTGATGTCAATCTGAATTATTTTGAGAATATAAAATTATCTCTCTCACCCAACACTGTGCACACTTCACTCCAACTGGGAGTAAATCTCTTTTAACAAAATTTCCATAAAACAAAAACTTTCTCAATCTTAACAAAGCCCCATTTATTTCAAATAATATTTAATGAAACAAAATTCCAGTATAGTTAAGCAATTTGGATAATCTACTGGCATTCAGTCTTACAGGATTTGGCCCATATAAAATATTTTCAAGTAACAATTTTTTTCAGGAGAATAATTTGCTGGATATACCTTAAAAATGGGAGGCAAAAAACCCAAAAAACTTTAATCACCCCCACCCAAACTCACCCATAAATGAGCCATTTTCCCCAGTTTAAAATCAAGTAATTATAGAGTGATGGAGTAATGATGAATTAAAACCTGTGTTCAGGAGACACTTTGGGTTGAAACCCAAATCTATTTTTTCAGAATTTTTAGTGAAGAAAAAAAAATATTGGGAGGGAGGGTAGATATCTCAAATCCTCATTTTGCCAGCATAAACCCTAGAACAGAAAATAAAACACTATATACTTGCCACATTTATCATTATTCCAGGACAGAACTTCCCAAGTGTTCAACTGAGGTACTTTCTAGTAATTCCCCCTACAGAAATACATTAAATTTCCTTTCACTCAATGAGTTTAGGGTACTTTCTAAAAATACAATGTATTTTCCCCATTTGCTGACCTGAAGTTACATAAGCAAGTACAAATGTAAACTTAAGCGAGAATTTAGGTCTCCCTGAGTCTCATCCAAAGCTTTTTTGTGGTGGGATATACTACCACTGCTAAAAGTGAATTTCTAGATTACATAGGCCATCAAAATTTAAGCCTAGGTGTTGAAACACACTACCCTCCCTCCAACTTCATTCACCTAGTCCAAAATAAACTGCTCTAGTCACAGGTGGGAATGGATTTAGCAAAGAGAGTTCAAGTTCCACTTTGACAACACTATCCATTTCACTAAGCTCTATATTAATCAGTAGGACCTACAAGCTATTGACATTTTCTCATAAGCTTCCCGGATAATCATTTCAGTAACACGAATTCCCAGGTCATTAAATCATCTGCTAGAACACTATACAGTACAACCAGGGCTGGAGAAACAGAATTGTAGTTGCAGAGATCACAAGTTTAGATGTTTTGTTCTAAGTGTCCCTTGGGAATAAACTGAATAGTCACAATTTGTTCTGACCTGGTAGCAAAAATGACTAGTCTACATAGTTTCACCAAATCCTTGAGAAATAAATAAATAAAAGCAAATTTCCTTTTTTAAATTACCAGGCCCTTCAAAGTCAGCCTTTGTAGCTGTGAGGAACCATATACATCACCTCAGACTATATATATATATATATATATATATATATATATATATATATATATATATATATATGTGTGTGTGTGTGTGTGTGTATGTATGTATGTGTGTGTGTATATATATATATATATATATATATATATATATATGCCTCTCCACAGCTGCAAAGGCTCTAATTTCAATTTCTCTTGCAAAACTGGCGAGTAAATGATGCATAACTTCAAGCTCAATTCTTACAGCTGACTTTCCAAAACAAAGCCAATAGATTCAAAGTAAACATAACCTCACATATTCACTGCTTATTTCTTCTTCAAGTCCTCAGGCCTATCCTAATTTACCCAATGTTCAAAGACAAAGAAAGAAGTTATTTCAAGGGCTAAAGTCCAAAAAAGAGGAGTGAGTGCTTCAGCCACCAGAGCAGCACATGGTGTTCTCAGGTTACATAACTAGACTATAAAGAGAACAACCAAAGCTTTGAAAGCTGAAGCTACTGAGAACATTTAAAGATATTCTTTATAATCTGTAAGGAAAAAATAGTTCTCCAAAAAATATCAAATGTATGTTGTGGAGATGAAAGTTATGGGCTCTATTTTGAGTAAATGTTGTTCATACAAAATAGAACCTATATTAGAGGAGACCATCTCTTTGAAATGAGCCAAAATCTTTCTGCAGGGAAGTCTAAAATTCTCATGCACTTTTTTACCTTTGCCACCAAGACACACTGTGTATAGTAGTTTACAGATTTTAGAAAAAGGAAGGGCAAACCTCTACAGAGGTTCCAGCCTAGCAGAATGCTGCTGCCAAAATGAGAACTCACATGAGGCAGATGCAGATGTAGAGTGTCACTCCAGTCTTGAAGGAGTTACACTGGCTCTCCTGTTAAAAAACAAAACAAAGCAACAAAACAAAACAAAAACAAAAACAAAACTGGTTTTAAAACTGTTGCGATGGGCTGGAACAGAGAGACACCATTTGGATATTGGTATTTACAGGAGTTACTGCCCTCCTATTTAGAAGCCTCTGACTCTCTCTAAAATTCATCTGAATGGCCATAACAAAACAAGGGTATTGAAGATAAGCCTCCGTTTTGTGCATTTAACTTTTCTGACATCCTGAACCTGGAATACAAGCCAAGTCTGAACTTGAAATGTTAAAAGATAAACAGAAAAATAGATTTATTTTAGTTTCTTTTCTCTAGCACATTTTAGGTTTATATGACAGAAACTAAAATGCAGCTGGTATATAATATTTAAAATTGAACTACAGTAAGTGAAACAGGCTAAATAAGGATGCAAGAATAAATGAGTAGTCTCATCTTGCTATTAAGCACCCATTTAAAGTTAAGTCCATTTGTATCTAACTACCTACTTTTCTATCCTTCCAACACCTAAATTTGTCATCCTGATTGAGACAGACAAGAACCAACTTTATACCGCTGAAAACCTAGCCAGATGTCTAAATGTGGAATAAAAGGAAATTTTCCCTCAGTAAGCAGTGTCTTATTATTCTGCTTTCATAAAGTTAGAGAAACTACCTAGTGCAGTAAAATAACTGACTTAAAGACCATAGAAGCTATTGACACTTTTAAGATATACACTATGTTTAACTTCATAGGGAGTCATTTTCCCTAGAGACATTCAGGTTTTTAAAAACATATGGTTTGACTCCTCCGACTTTTTTGTGAAAGGAAGCTGATACTAAATAAAAGAGCAAAAGTGACCAAATATAATGTCTAAAGGTCCTATAAACACTCAACTAGGAAAAACCACCACCACCAATCACTATGAAAAATAAATTCCAACCCAACCACCCAAAAATAGTTACTTGCTTTTATGCTGTGAATGTGATTAACATCAACATTCTCTATTTAGGCTATGCAATCTTGGTTCTCTGAGACTATAACTAGAAAAGGCAAATTAATTCACATTTTTATTAAGGAGATTTTAAATAAAACTTTTCCAATTCTTATATAAACAGAAGAGGACCTTTTCTATTTTTCAAAACTATTTGAAAACCCTAACATAATAACATAGTAAAACACAGACACAGTAAAAACTTCTATCTCTAATCCAAGAGATTACAAATGATTTTTAAAAGATATGGAAATTTCTAAAAATGCTTTCCATTTTAATTTACTTAAAATACAAAAGCTAGGCACCATGCAACACTTTTAGTAATATAACATAAAACAAACTCCCAAATGGTTAAATAAGGTAAACAAGTGGAGTTTAGAATACTGCCAATTTAAATTCACTGCAAAAGCAAAAATGCTAAGCAAGAGATTTGTTTAAAAAATTACTATTTCAAAATAAAATGAAAAAATTCCCTTATTCAAATTTCTTCTAAGAGCCTGTTCCCCTAGTAGGAACATGTATTTAGAGTGTTCATTATTGAAGTATAGTTGACATACAATGTTATATTAGTGTCAGATGCACAACATATACATTATGCAGTGCTCACCGTGGTAAATGTAGTTTCCACCTGGAAAGTATGGTTTTCAATTTAAAACAAAAAAACTGAAAATTTGAGGCAGTAACTTTAAAAATCCTCCTTAACCAAAGAAGCTGCTTGCAATTTTAAAATATAAAAAAACTATTATGTAATTTTCCCCCCAAAATAAGAATAATCACACTCAAATGCTTTTACTAAAACAAAACAAAAATGCCTGTACTAAAGTTACAGTAATGTAACAAACATTTGAGTGCCTACTGTGTACCAGGTACTAGATGCTAAGAACAAAAATTCATGGTCCATGGCTTGAAGGAGCTTAAACTGTACTACAGAAATATATGATTAGATAACTCATAATAATTTCAGAAGATCAATTCCATTATGTGACTTGGGAAGTATAGAGGGACAAGAAAAGGGTCATTAACCCATCCCAGGTCTTCTTCAAAACTATGTATGATTCATTCAACCTTAAGCAGTTCATTTTTATATCTGCTCAAGGTACAATATCAAGTTCACCAGACAGACTTTCTGAGACTCAGATTCAGGTAATATGTTCCAAACATCTGTATCAGTGTTCAATTATTGTGCAAAATGAGCTAAGCATTGGTGCATGCCTTGCCTACAGGGGGAAGTAGCTACTACTCACACTCAGCTACCCTATGGGAACTAGAGCCAAACATTGCCAACCGTGTGATAACAGCCTAAATTCTAGCTCTCAATTTTTAACTACTGACTCAATTTAAAAAACCAACAAACTCTATTTGAGCCAACTACGGTCTGTGTGTGAACTGGGTGCATGGGCCACTAGTGTACAAAGCCTAGTGTATACTTTAGATCATATACTTCGACATAAGTATTCCCACCTAATTGAAATGTTTTGACTATCCTCAGAGTCTTGAAGTAAACAGAATTTAGGTACTTACTGAACTGTAAATCCAGATGGAAGTAAATTCATTCTTCAATAACAGAGTATCCTAGATAATCCTGTTATTCTACTCATCTCAAAGAAAAATTGAGAGGGTGGATAAAAAACTTAGGAAATAAAGGAATCTTTATGCAGTTACTTAGTTTGGTCCTCTGCCACAGTACCATTAACAATTATGCCAGAACAACTATAATTACCTGAATTTGATTCCTTCATATGACTATCAAACCAAACCAATGTTCCCAAAGATTAAAAGAATCAGAATCACCTCATGATGTGCCTAGGTAACCCCCACTATTAGAGTTCCCTGACCTAGCAGGTTTTTATCCACAAGGTTTAACCTTAAATCTTCATTATACAGCTTGAATCCATTATCATGTTGTCCTTTCCTCAGTGACCATTAACCTCACGATAAAGCAAACATTCAATGTATACGCAGAAAAGAGATGATGGATCAAAAGTAACTATTAAGACTCATTTTAAATTAAAAAAAATATTTTAAAGATTTATTATTTTAGAGAGAGCGAGTGAGCAGAGGAAGGGGTAGGGGGAGAGGGAGAATCTCCAGCAGACTCTGCAATGAGCCCATCTCAGGGCTCTATCTCACAACTCTGAGATCATGACCTGAGCCATAGTCTTAACCGACTGAGTCACCCAGGTGGCCCTTAAATTTTTTAAAAAAATTTTAATTCCAACATAATTGATATTAAGACTCTTAAAACAACTTCATCCTTGTTGAAAATAGCAGGCAATATTTTTTAAGAGTAAGATTTTAGTAATTTTCCTGATGTAACTATTCCATGACACTTATTCCAAAAATTAATCTGGTTTATGTCTGAAGGCTTTTATGACTGGCAATGAAAAGATCATAAGTACTGATAAGTGATTATTTCTATCACTCACCTTGTTATGGAGGAGATAAAATTGGATTTTATTAAGCAATCTTTGAAATTTCCTAATGATCTAGGAACCAACCACATATTATTGCAATTCAAAGAAATGAATTTGAAATTAGTGAAAATCAGGGAATGCCTGGGTGGCTCAGTGGTTGAGCATCTGCCTTCGGCTCAGGTCGCAATCTAGGGGTCTTGGGATTGAGTCCCACATCAGACTTCCCACAGGCAGTCTGCTTCTCCTTCTGCCTATGTCTCTGCCTCTCTCTGTATTTCTCATAAATAACTTTTAAAAATCTTTAAAAAAGAAAAAAAAAACAGGGCACCCGGTTTAGTGAAAATTAGTGAAAGCCAGGGCACCTGGGTGTTCAGTTGGTTGGGCATCTACCTTTAGCTCAGGCCATGATCTCGGGGTCCTGGGATCAAGCCCCACATCGGCTCCTTGCTAACCTGGAATCTGCTTCTCCCTCTCCCTCTGTCCCTCCCCTTGCTTGTGCTCGCTCTCTCACTCTCACAAATGAAAAATAAAATCTTTAAAACAAAATTTAGCGAAAAACCCTAACTGGGAGACTGAAATGACATAAAGGCAATCAGAGCTTGGAAATTAAGTGTAGATCCATATGTGGATAATAGGGATGCCTAAAGCTAAAATGCATATCTAATATAGGTAGTATATATAATATAAATATGTATCTAAAAATTATAGTCTTGAATATATTTATCTCAACCAACACATATAATGCACTGGAGGGAGGTGGCGGTAACTGGGTGACGAGTATTGAGGATGGCACATGATATGATGAACACTGGGTGTTATACACAACTGATGAATTATTGAACGTTACATGTGAAACTAATGTACTGTATGTTGGCTAACTGAATTTAAATAAAAAAATAAATTAAATATATATATATATAATGCACTGGAGTTTTCTGAGGTAGTATAAGAAATCCATAAGTTTAAGAAAGAGCAGTAAGAATACCTAAAATAAAGATATAGCTCAGATGGAAATGAAGAATTAAAAAATCTTTACATTTAGATGCCTTAAAAAATTACTTCATTGGTATTTTGTCAGTTTTCTCTATCTAGTTTTGTTTTGTTTTGTTTTTAAAGAAGGCTCCACTCCCAACATGGGGCTTGAATCACAACCCTGGGATCAAGAATTGCAGACTCTACCAACTGAGCCAGTCAGGAACTCCCTCTATCTCGTTTTTAAATTTAACTTTATTAAGAATATTTTTTAATCATACACAAAAGTACTGAGAATATTAAATGAGCGGCTTTGAAACCATCACCCAAGCTTTAACAATTATCAGTTTTCTTGGACTCTTGTTTCATTTATCTTCCCTAATCTTTTCTCTTCCAATTTAATAACTTCTATCAGATCAAAAGTTTTTAAACTGATCTTTCACAGAATATTGAAATAGCACAATTATACACAAGATATCATATACATGCACATACAAAATTATTCACTAGTTTGGGTAAATCTTTTAATTACTGCTTAAATATCCTTCCCACTTAGAGCCCAGTGACATACACAGTCTTTTAACAGCAGTAAGTTATAAATAAGAGCCTTCCAAATTAAGGGTTGCTCAGAAATCTTTTAACTATTCATATGGCTGGGGGAGGGAGGACCTATACTAAGGCTGTCAATCTTACAGTCTTGAAGAGAAAACCAGTTCTACCAAAAACAGTGCTCTTTTGGTATGAGCAGTATGGTATGAAGCTCTTTTGGGATGAAAGTACTAATTTAGTATCATCATATATGAATACTCTAGGAAATCAAAGTTAACACATAAGGTGATACATTGGGCCAAAGAAAATAGAAGTGTAAACATGGGAGAAAAATTTTAAACTAGGGATGCCATCAACAATAGCTTTTAAAAAATAACTTAGTTCAGTTAAAGAAAACAAACTAATAAAGAAGGCAAGTACTTTTACCTAAGGATCAGATTTATTCCAAAAAAGTTTTAAGTTCTCTAATACAACTACACCAAAACAGAACAAAAAAACAATTGTGAAATGAAAATAATGAAAGTACATTAAGGTGTGACATAAAATAATGCCTTTTATTTTCCTTATCCCCTCCCCAAATAATGTCTTTTAAAAGCAAAATGATAGAAAAACTTAATCATCCAAATGAGCCTTCTCCCATTCAAAATAATCACTCCACAAGTCAATATATATTTATTCCAATAACACAATCATTACCCAGAACAAGTTTAAAATTCTTCTTTGAAAATCACTTTCAGAGTCTATAGCATATTATTCTAGATATCCCCCTGGTAGCACATTTTTCATCAACAATAATTAATTTAAACGGGGGAAAGTAGAGCACCTAGCTGGCTCAGTTGGTAGAACATGCAATTCTCGATCTTAAGGTTGTGAGTTCAAGTCCCACAATGGGCATGGAATTTACCTTTAAAAAAAAAAACTCCAAAATAAAGGGGGTAAAAGGTATTCGAGAGCACTGAGTGAATAAAAGGGTAAATCAAAGTGGGTTGGTTACAAACTAGGGGTTGCTGAAGGGGAAGTGGGTGAGGGGATGGGGTAAGTGGATGATGGGCATTGAGGAGGGTATGTGATGTGATAAGCACTGGGTATTGTATCCAACTGATGAATTACTGAAAACTGTATGTTGGCTAACTGAATTTAAATTAAAAAAAAAAACACACAAAAAAAAACAAAGTGAACTAAAAAATAGGTGACTACTTAATGAAGCAGGTTTTCTTGTGTTTATAAACTGGCTATAAAAACAAATCCAGGAATCCCTGGGTGGTTCAGCGGTTTGGCGCCTGCCTTTGGCCCAGGGCGTGATCCTGGAGTACTGGGATCAAGTCCCGAGATCGAGTCCCATGTCAGGCTCCCTGCATGGCGCCTGCTTCTCCCTCTGCCTGTGTCTCTGCCTCTCTCTCTCTCTCTCTGTCTCTCATGAATAAATAAATAAATAATCTTTAAAAACAACAACAACAACAATTCAAGGGACACCTGGATGGCTCAGCCATTGAGTGTCTGTCTTCGGCCCAGGGCATGATCCTGGAGTCCTGGGATCGAGTCCCACATCGGGCTCCCTGCATGGAGCCTGCTTCTCCCTCTGCCTATGTCTCTGCCTCTCTCTCTCCATTATCTCTCATGAATAAAAACAATCTTTTTTTAAAAATTCCCCAAAAAAACTTCCAAAAGAATTCCTAAAATGCCCAAGAAATGACATCAAACAAGTGCCTGTCTAGTTCAGTCAGTAGAGCTTGCAGACTCTTGATCTTGGGGTTGTGAGTTCAAGTCCCACACTAGGTATAAAGACTACTTAAAAATAAAATCTTATGGGACACCTGGGTGGCTCAGCAGTTGAGCATCTGCCTTTGGCTCAGGGTATGACCCAGGATCCGGGATCAAGTCCCACATCAGGCTCCTTGTGGGGAGCCTGCTTCTCCCTCTACCTATGTTTCTGCCTCTGTGTGTGTGTGTGTCTCTCATGAATAAATAAATCTTTAAAAAATAAAAAAATAAAAAATCTTAAAAAAAATGACAGCAATACTGGAATAAGTTTTTCCTAATAAGGTTATATGAAGGATATCTTTTTGGAAGCATATTTTATTACAGGCTTTCTTTTATAAAAAGTAGTCTTTTGGGACACCTGGATGCCTCAGTGGCTGAGTGTATGCCTTTGGCTCAGGTTGTGATTCCGGGGTCCTGGGATCAAGTCCCTCACTGGGCTCCCTAGAGGGAGCCTGCTTCTCCTTCTGCCTATGTCTCTGCTTCTCTGTGTGTCTCTCATGAATAAATAAATAAAATCTTTAATAAGAAAAAAAGTAGTCTTTTGACCCATGTTATATAGGTTTAATTTTGCAAATCACCTCAAATCCTTTTTGGAGATTTACATGAAAGTTTATTTTTTTTTGTTTTACAGTCAATACTATAAAAAACCCTCATTATGCAAACCCAATTAACCATAGGCCCTATAGAGTTTAGCTTATTCTGAATGGATCCTTGATACTAATCATTGATTGGACTCTAGTACTAAATTATCACTTTTCATCTTCATAATTCTTCTGAGTTGAGGACATAGTGGAACTTACTCATCCAAATGAGCCTTCTCCCATTCAAAATAATCACTCTCCGAGGCAACATATATTATGGCTTGCACATATATATACTGATTAGATTTTATTGTTTGTTGGTGTTTTCTAATTTTTCTTATTAATAATTTTATCAACTGCAATCCTAGTTTCTTCTTTCTGGAAAGGGAACATTTGTTTTCAGAGGTTTTTCTTTTTATTACCCTAGTTTCTCTGTTCAAACACTCAACTCATCCCCTTACTCTACTGTTTCAGAAAAATAAACAAAAACCCAGTTTTAAAGTCCTTTTAGAAAAAAGAAAGGAGGGCAGCCAGGGTGACTCAGCGGTTTAGCGCCGCCTTCAGCCCAGGGCATGATCCCAGAGACCAGGGATCGAGTCCCACGTCGGGCTCCCTACATGGAGCCTGCTTCTCCCTCTGCCTGTGTCTCTGCCTCTCTCTCTCTGTGTGTCTCTCATGAATAAATAAATAAAATCTTAAAAAAAAAAAAAAGGATCGGTAAGAGGGATAATGAACACATTTTACTTATCAAATGACAACTATTTTTATATTCTTTTACTCTTCCTCTGTATATATTTGATCCATTCACAAACTGATAAATTCTTCAAGAATAAGAGAATATAAAAAGGTTAATAACTTCAATGATTTGGAGGTGCTCATTCGCTAACACAAAAATTTCTTGCATAGAGACAATCTGTTTGGGAGAATGTGGAGTAAGGTAATGTACAGGTTCTACATTTTCCAAGTTGTGAGAAGGATGCCTTGAGTAATCTCTCGTGACTTGGGACTATGAAAATTTCTCTGGCTTTTCTGAGATAGGTTATCTTCCTTAGTCTATACCAAAAACTTCTCAGGAAACTTTAACAGACATTGTTGTCACACTAAGAACTTCAACAGATGCATCCAATTTACACACTAGCCACTGTAAGTTCCACTCAGCTAAGTTCCATATTAATTCATTACTATTACAAGGAACCTGACTTTCTTTAAGAAGCACAACACAAACACATTGTCATATATTTTACTTCAAAAAGTGTCATCTGAAAAAAAATAAAAATAAAAAGTGCCATCTGGTGCATATATGGTCAAACAATTTTTTACAAGGATGCCAAGACTGTTAAGGAAGGAAAAGACAGGGCAGCCCTGGTGGTGCAGCGGTTTAGCGCCGCCTGCAGCCCAGGGTGTGATCCTGGAGACCTGGGATCGAGTCCCATGTCGGGCTCCCTGAATGGAGCCTGCCTCTCCCTCTCTGTGTGTCCCTCATGAATAAATAAATAAAATCTTTAAAAAGGGGAGGGGGGGAGACAGTCTTGTCAATGGTATTGTGAAAACTGGATATCCACATACAAGAGAATGAAGTTGGATCCTTACTTTACCCCACATACAAAAATTAACTCAAAATAGATCAAAGACCTAAACATAAAGGCTAAAACTATAAAACTTTTAGAAGAAAATAAAGGAGGAAATTTTTGTTATACTGGTTTTGACAATGATTTGTGACAGCAAAATCACAGCCAACAAGAGAAAAAAAACAGATGGATTGGACTTCATCAAAATTAAAAACTTTTGTGTGTCAAAAAACACCATTCAACAGTGAAAAGGCAACCAACCCATAAAATGAGAAACAGTATTTGCAAATTATATACCTGATTAAGAGATTAATATCTAAAATATTAAGAGCTCCTATACAACTCAACAACAACAAACCAAATACTCCAATTAAGGAAGGGACAAAGGACTAAGATAGACATTTCTCCAAATAAGATATACCATACAAATGGCTACTAAGCAGACGAAAGGTACTCAACATCACCAGCCACTAGGGAAATGTAAATCAAAACTACAATCTCACACCCATTTTAATGACTGTTATCAAAACAACAATATAAATCTGAAAATAACAAGTGTTGTCAAGGATTGCACAAACTGGAACTCTGATGCACTGCTAGTGGAAATGTAAAATGCAGCCACTATGGAAAACAGTTTGGGACTTACTTGAAAAGCTAAACATATAATTACTGTATGATTCACTAGTTCCAAACCAGGGTGTATACCCAGAAGAACTGGAAGCAAAAACCCAAACAGATTCTTGTATACCAATGTTTCTGGAGGCATTATTCAAAATAGCCAACAGTGGAAGCAACCCAAGTGTCCAATGATGGATGATGGATATACAAAATGCGGTATGTACATATAAAGAAATATTATTCAGCCTTAATAAGAAATGGATATACAAAATGTGGTATGTACATATAATGAAATATTATTCAGCCTTAATAAGGAATGAAATTCTGATATATGCTACAGCATGGATGAAACTCGAAAACATTATGCTAAGAGATATAAGCCAGGATCAAAAGGACAAATATTATGTGATTCCACTCATATGAAATATTTAGAATAGGTAAATTCACAGAAAAAAAAAATAGAAGTTACAGGGGCTGAGGGAAAGGTGATGGGAAGTACCCATTCAGTACAGTTTCTATTTGGGATGATGAAAAAATTATAAAAATGAAGAGTGGTGTGGGTTGCACAACACTGTAGATGTACTTAATGACAGGAGTGATACATTTAAAATAGATTTTAAAAGTTAAATACTAAGAGTGATACATTTAAAATAGATTTATTTTTTTTAAAAGATTTTATTTATTTATTCATGAGAGATATAGAGAGAGGCAGAGACACAGCAAGAAGGAGAAGCAGGCTCCATGCTGGGAGCCCGACGTGGGTGGGACTCGGGATCATGCCCTGAGCCAAAGGGGGAGGTTTTTTTTTTTTTTTAATTTAAAGATTTTATTTATTCATTCATGAGACACACAGAGAGAGAGGCAGAGGCACAGGCAGAAGGAGAAGCAGGCTCAAGGCAGGGAGCCTGATGCGGGAATCAATCCTGGGACTCCAGGATCACGCCCTGGGCCAAAGGCAGGCGCTAAATGGCTGAGCCACCCAGGGATCCCTTAAAATAGATTTTAAAAGTTAATTTTATGTATATTTACCACAAATTTTTAAAAAGGGAAGGAAAAAGCTGCTCCACCTCATTTGAGAGATCTTCAGTGACGCATAACAATAATATATGACATGTAATACTTATTACTTTAGATTGTGATTTCTCCTTAAATGCTGTTAATGTCAATAAATTTTGTGAGGATATACAAGAGCTGACAGAAAAATGACCTAAGCACCCTGGACTGTAGTCCAAGTAAATACACCCCATGCAAAAAATGTTCATTTAAATGTTGAGCTGACTCAATTCCAAAAACAATAAAACAAGATCACTGAGTGCATCTACTATGCATGACAGGAGAGATGACAGATCAAAGGTCCTGAGATACTCCTGCTAGTAGCAGGATTATCCTCTGATTTAGCAAGAACTAGTTTAATTTCTTCCCTGATACTTTTAATAGCTTTATTCTATCTTCTCTCTCCACCTTAGACTTACTCATGTAAAATGCTTAGGTTTGATATAATTGGATTTCATCCCTGGTGGCTAATAATATGGCCTGGAAAGAAGAGAAGTACAGAAATATTCAAAAGGGGAGTCTAACTTATATTTTCAAATCCTCTCAAGATTAAAATTAAAAAATACAATTTTAGAATTCTAACAACATCAAGTACAGAGTATTTATTTACACGGTACTCTTGAGGCTTCATTCCCTTACGATTACATCCAAAAAACAAAAGAAAAACTGCAAAACTATCTGTATTCTAAGGACGAGGATTATATTCAAATGCAAGACAAGATGCATTTGCCCTAGAGAGGATTTCAACTTTTGTGGGGAAACACACACACACCCCAAAAACCCCACATAGGGTGATTTTGGTGTGTGTGTGTGTGTGTGTGTGTGTTAAAGATTTTTACTTACTTATTCATGAGAGACACACACAGGGAGACAGAGACATAGGCAGAGGGAGAAGCAGGTTCCACCCAGGGAGCCCGATGTGGGACTCGGTCCCAGGACTCCAGGATCACGCCAGAGCCAAAGGCAGATGCTTAACCGTGAGCCACCCAGGAGTCCCTGTTTATGTGTTTTAAGATTTTTTTATTTGAGGGAGAGACAGCGCAAGCAAGCGCACACACTAGCAGGGGAAGCAGGAGGCAGAGGAAGAGGGAGAAGCAGAATTCCCATGGAGCAGCAAGCCCCATGGGGGGCTTGATCATGGGATCATGCATGACCTGAGCCAAAGGCAGACACTTAACCAACTGAGCGCCCAGGTGCCCCAATTTTGTTTATGAGCTTTTTTCTCTGATTTCTCACTGACGGGTTAATAAATAATTTCCGTTCCTGTGACAGCTAGGAGCAGAATAAGAAACAAAACTGACCTGAGTTTGCATTCCAGCTATGAGTCTTAAATCAATTGCTAGCTATGTGCAATTTTTTTTTACCTTTTGACTTGGTGAACTATTTGTAAAAATGGAGGTAGTAATCTCACTTCAGTGGGCTGTTGTGAGGATTTACTGTACATAAAATACATCTTCTAGCACATACAGTAGTACATGCTTAACAAATGTTCTTTTCCTCCTGACAATTTCTCAGAAAAACAGGAAGGAATGAACATTGACCATGACACCAACTAGTACTGAAATGTTAAGAAAATTAAGGAACTTATTTTTGGACTTACCAAAATGGCTCTGAACCTTAAGGTGTTGTAGCCCGAAAATAATTGCAATGTGTCTCTTTTTGGAGCTTTGAGCTCAAGAGGGGCAATAAAAAGAAAGAAAAAGGCAGACTTTTTGATTGAAAAAAGAACAATCAAGGTGATTTTTTTAAAAAGATTTTATTTATTTATTCACGAGAGACACAGAGAGAGAGAGAAAGAGGCAGAGGGAGAAGCAGGCTCCATGCAGGGAGCCCGATGCAGGACTCGATCCTGGGTCTCCAGGATCATGCCCTGGGCTGAAGGTGGCGCTAAACAGCTGAGCCACTTGGGCTGCCCAATCAAGGTGATTTAAATGAACCAATTTAGAGTGGCACCTGGCTGGCTCAGTGAGCAAAACATGTGACTACGGATCTCAGGATTGTAATTTCAAGCCCTACACTGGGTGTGGAGTTTACTTGCAAAGCAAAACAATAAATGAAACAATTTAGAAATAATACATTTTCACAATACTAAACCAAGAGTCACTACTTAAGTATTAACAAACCCTCTCCCCACCCTACTCTCCCTTGGCATAAAGACTTCCTAAAATTTAACAATTATACATATATAATTTTGATGTTAAATACATGTTTTAAGTCTTTCATACAACCACAAAGACCAACTACTTCTTTTCACTTCAGAGTTCGTTTCAAAAATTAGTTCCCCTTGCACTTATTAGAAGCCTATCAGTGAAACCTTTGTCATACATTTAAATATGGACTTTCTCAAAAATCCATTCCTTCACCATGATCCTGCTAAGAACCCTTTGCTAAAAACAGTACATAATTTCTATGGAAACATAATCTGATACCAAATACCCTGATATTAAAATCTATTCAGAAAATAACTTCAACTTCCTTTTAAGCTCATAATCATCTGCATTACTTTAAAAAAATTCAAAAACAAAAGAGGGAGAAAAGATTCCACTCATCTGTCCAGCATTCCAGGTTTTTTCACAATATATAGGAACACAAATGAGTTTAAGGTTGATATTTTTCTCCTTATTCCTTAGGCTTGTTTTCCCTTATAACTAGAGTCCAGTATATTGATACTTGGTATCACCAGTCAGAGCAAGAGAACTATTTTCATTGCATTCATATTTTATATACATTATTTCATTTAAACCTTATACCAATAACTTATTCCCACCCCCACCCCTACACACACACACACACACACACACACACACACACACACACTTTTTTTGGATTAAATGAAGAGACCCGGAGAGGCTAAGGAACATGCTATGCTGGTAGCCAAGAGCCAGTACAAGGTAGAGCTGGATCCAAACCAAAGTCAATCACACTGAGGGTTCTGCTTTTTCTACAACCTCATAGCCTCTAAATTAAAGATAAAAATAAGACTGGGCATAAATTCAGATTGTATAGGACTTAACCTTCAAAACAGAAATAGATTCTTTTTCCTCTTAAATCACCTTTTACATCCAGATTACTCTCACTTAATAGCTACTGGCTAACATTTGCTTATTAAAGAAACCACACTTTGCAGATTAGCAATCTGGCAGATAGAGAACTACCATCATGAGGCGGTGATATAAATACTTTATACCACTCACTGAATCAGAAAATAATTTCTCATTCAAAACCACAGCAATAAATTTCTGGATATTAATATTATAAAACTAAATAATAGAATACTCAGAGTAATGGAAACCGTAAGTCTGCTTATGCCTATTTGCCACTTGAAAAATGAACAAGCACTAAATAATCTAGAAAATGTCAATTCCCCATTTTCCATTTTCACACCACTGCTGTTAATAACAAAAAAATAAACAATATAACATTTTTAGCAGTACTCTATACAAATAAAACCAAAGAAATAAAATTCACAAATAGGACAGATTACTCCCTGCATTCCACACAGAGTAAGTAGCTGGGTTAAAAACAACTTTCTTGCTCTTTCATAAGTCCAAAGACCTAATCTTAAGTGGATTTTCAAGAGGTTTTTTGGCTTGATTTGTCCTGGGAAATGCACTTATCAGTCTGATCCATCTGACCATCCCATGTAAAAGAAAAAGGCTAAAGATTGCTCTCATATAATGACCCACAAACTCAAAACCTATTGTCCAAAAAGCACCTACATTAGGATAGCTTAATAAAATAGAAAACCAGGGCAGCCCCGGTGGCTCAGTGGTTTAGCACTGCCTTCAGTCCAGGGCGTGATCCTGGAGACCCGGGATCAAGTTCCGCGTCGGGCTCCCTGCATGGAGCCTGCTTCTCCCTCTGCCTGTGTCTCTGCCTCTGTGTGTGTGTGTGTGTGTGTCTCATGAATAAATAAAGTCTTATAAAAAAATAAAATAAAATAGAAAGCCAGAGCACTTAACACATCTAATTAAGGAAAAAGAAGCCTCAAGAGTAGGGAAAAGAGAAACACATATCTGTAGAGGAAGACAAAAATGCAAAGGACCACTTTCTGATATACAATCATGTGCATGTTTTTTAATGTAAAAAACATTTACACAAAACAGTCCACTGCTGGTCAGTGGCTCAGTATTACCTAGAATCTAAACACTGACTTTAATGTATGTATCTCACCTGCACTTGACAAACTGGTCAAAGCATAATTAATGTACATTCTCCCTTAGAGAAATAAAATGTTAATCTACAGTATTACAAGAGATAAGGAGCTAAATACCAAAACGGACATTAACTTTATAGGCAGATTTCAGGATTAAAATTGATTTAGGTCCAAGATAATCAAGAAAAATTAGTTATGTCAACAGGTAAGTTCTTTATTTTGGATTTTTTTTTAAGATTTATTTATTTATTCATTCATGACAGACAGAGAGAGAGAGAGAGAGAGAGAGAGAGGCAGAGACATAGGCAGAGGGAGAAGCAGGCTCCACGTCGGGAGCCCGACATGGGACTCGATCCCAGGACTCCAGGATCGCGCCCCGGGCCAAAGGCAAGTGCTAAACCACTGAGCCACCCAGGGATCCCCTTTATTTTGGAATTTTAAAAATTTTTATATAAAAACATCAATCTTACATAGAAATCCTGCAAATAAACAAAAACAAAAATACATAGCTTGCTTCAATTATAGGAATAACTGATGATAAAGAGGATCTTCAAAAAAAAAAAAAAAAAAGAGGATCTTCTCTGAAAAACTGTTAGAGGTACAAGGCTGGCATTCAGAAGAGATGAAGATAATGAGGTTCCCATCAGAATGGATTATCCTACTGAACACTGTGACACACTTCATTCAGTGGAATGAATGTACCAAACTATAAGCAAAATCATAAAATTATTTAAAAGTAATACAAGTCATGTCAATAATTTCTCTTTTAATAAGCAAACAAAAAAACCCAATAATCCCTCCACTTAACTTCATTCTACAAAAGATCTGTATAGCTTATTTTAGGAAAATTACAAGTTTAAAATTGTTATAAATTCAGCTTAATATTCTTAAGAGTTCATATATGTATTCTTGCCTTCCTCTTCCTTATTAGTGTCAAAGTTTTAAATTATTCACCACCAAGTCTATCAACCTCATCACTTGGCATGAATAAGAGCATCTTAATTTTTTATATGCTTTTAAAGATTTTATTTATTTTATTTGAGAGAAAGAGAAAGAGAGAGCATGAGTGGGACAGGGGTAGAGGAGCCTGATGTGGGGGCATGATCCCAGGAGCTTGAGATCATGACCAGATCTGAAGGCAGATGTTTAACCAACTGAGCCACCCAGATGCCCCAAGAACAGCATTTTTAAAATATCAGATCATTTGAAACAAATGTTCTTATCAATATGAACTATAAAGAAAGGTGAATGATCAAAACCAAACAAAACCATGACACCCTTCCCACTACAGACTTGTAGACTTCTAGAAAGCCAAAGCCAGAGCTGTATCCTCATGAAAACAGCTTAAATCTCCAAAATTAAATCCTATCCCCCATACTTTCCAAGAAACATAAGTTATAGACATTTCCCACATTTGAAAACAAGGAAAACAACAACTTTACCTACATAGCTGTCTTATCAGAACAAATTTAGGCAAAATTTATACTGTGATAAGGTAGGACCTGAGCCAATAACTGTCTTCTCTCAACAAATGTACAACTCTAAAATATGACTGCCATTTGAGATGTGATGTTCTATCCACACACTTTGGAGCATCAATCCTAGTCTCATTATCAATTTTACTACATTCTACGAAAACTAGTAATCCATCTATGCTGTAAATGGTAACTCCATATCACTCAAAATATTATTTGCCAGAATAGCCAATTCACAGATTATGCTGAATAGTTTTATAGCACTTCTAATAATTTCAATTTAAATAAAATTAAACATTTATTGGGTCATTCCTTCCCCCCAAGTAAAAAAAAATGCTAATTTAATGTCTCTACATTCTCTACATTGAAAATAGTAGTATACAAAGAAGACAGCTATTTAAACAACTACTACTTATTAAGCACTTAATATATAACAAGCTGATTCTGAAAAAAATTAAGAAACCAATTTTTCTCTGTATCCTCCAAATTCTGGAGTCAAAATATACAGGGGGGGGGAATGAAAGTACACAATGCCATATTTCATTCTGCACAGAAAATTAGCATTTTCCATAAACACTTGAAGAAAGCACGTCAACAACATAATGTAAAGGATGCTAGAGTCAGGACACAGAAGGAAAACAAACTGAATTATAATCAGAAATAAAAGTGGCTATTGCCACTGCCTATATAATGGTGCCTGGAATATTTGGATAGTACTTTATTATATTAATTTTATAAGAAATTACTTTTAATACAGTCAGCAATTATCATAAAAGCAGATTGTAACTTCACACTTATAAATAATTACTTTAAAATCACTATTAAATTTACATCTCCCTAATATTCCCATGCACTGAAACCAAAAGCTGGCTCTTAGTAGGGAGAAGAAAATCAATAAAACTGATAAAACTCTCGCTAGACTGATGAAATGAAAAAAAAAAAGACACAAATTACCAATTTCAGGAATGAAAGAGGACAGTACTACACATCCTACAGACATCAAAAGAATAATAAAAATATTATGAACAGCATGCCAATAAATTTAAAACCCAGTGAAATTGACACCAATTATTTAAAATGATATACAAAGAAATAGAAACTCTCACTAGCCCTAAATTTAAAAGCTGAATGCATAATTTAAACCCTTTCCACAAAAATAACTCCTGGCCCGTATAGAGTCACTAGTTAATTCTACCAAATGCTTAAGGAAAAAAATAACACCAATTCTATCCAAACTTTCAGAAAATAGGAAAGGGGAACAGCTCTCAACTCATTACATGAGGTCAGCATTACTCTAAAACCAAAATTCAACAGACCTTATAAGACAATTACAAACCAATACTCCTCAACGAACCTAATGCAAAAGTCCTCAACAAAATATTGGCAAACTTGATTTGCCAATATATAAAGAATTCTATATAACCAAATGGGATTTACTCCAGGGATGCAACGTTGGTTTAACATTCAGAAATCAATCAATGTAATTCATCCTTTTAACAAACTAAGAAACTAATAGATCCATATGGATCATCTCAATAGAGGCAGAAAAACTGATGAAATTTAGCCTCCACTCATGTTAAAAAGAAAACTCCCAGAAAACTAAGAATAAAAGGGAACTTTCCAACCTAATAAAAAGCATTTATTAAAAAACCTTTAACTAACAATATACTTAATAGTGAAAAACTGAACATTCTCTCCCTAAGATCAAGAACACAGCAAAGAGGTCCATTCTCAACACCTCTCTATTCAACACAGTACAGTAAGGCAAAAAAAAAAAAAAAAGTTTTTGACAAGATATAAGATATATAGATTGGGAAAAAAGGATATGCAGATTGGAAAGAATTTAGAAAATCACAGTCCTCAAGAATAGTAAACAAAAATGAGCTGTTATTTCTAAATGCTAGCAATAAAATAATAGGAAATGAAATTTCAAACAGCATTTACAACTACATTAAAAAATAGCAAATACTTAACACATGGATGTAACAAAATAATGTAAGATCTTTACACCAAAAATGACAAAACACTGCTAAGAAATACTAAAGATTAAGTAAATGGCCCAACATATCATGTTCACAGACTGGAGGACTCAATGTAGTTAAGATGTCAATTCTTTACAAATTGTTCTAGAAATCAAGGCAATTCTAGTAAAAATCCCAGCAAGCATTTTTGAAAATTTGATAAGCTGATTTTAAAATTTACACAGAAATTTAAAGGACATAGAATATTAAAACAATTACAGGAAAGACTTAAAAGTTAGAGGACTTACACTACCTGACTTAAAGACTAACAATAAACCTGCAATAATCATCCAGACCATGTGATATTTACTTCAATCAATGAAACAGAACGTCAACAGACAAATCAACACATATTGGTCAATGTATTGAGAAGACATATATCTGACAAAGGACTAGTACTCAAAATACATAAAGAACTTCTACAACTCAAAAATAAAAAGACAACCCAATTAAAACATGGGCATTTGAATAGGCACTTCACAAAAGAAATATAATTAGCCAATTACCACATGAAGAATTTCAACATCACTAGTTATGATGGAAATACAAAGTAAAATCACAATGATATTGTGATATTATGATAAAATACATATTTACTAAAATGGGTAAAATTCAAAGGACTGACAATATCAAGAATAGGTGAGGATTGGATCAAGCAGAATTTTCATGTTTGCTCGTGGGACTTTAAAATGATATCACAAAAAAAAAAATAAATAAATAAATAAAAATAAAAATAAAAAAATAAATAAAATGATATCACTACTTTGAAAAACCATTTGTCTATTTCCTACAAGGTAATTATATAATCTGTCTCCTTGGTATTTACCCAAGAAAAATTAAAATATATATCCACAAAAAGACTTGTAGTACACTAATGTTCATGGCAGTTTTATTCATAATAAATGGAAACAACTGAAACATCAATCAACAGGTAAATGGATAAACAAATTATGACATACAGGTATCCCTCACTTTTTGAAAGTTATGCCACTTAACTTTGACAAAAGACTTAAATTAGAACCCATTTTTGCCAACTGAAATAAATGTGAAGATTTTTGCTTTTATGAAAAAAGGTGAAAGGCAAAAATGGCATTCAGCATTTGTTTTGCAACCAGCCTTATAAAGGTGCTGGGCACAAGCAACAAGAATGGCTCTGCCACACTTCCCTGGGACTTAGACTCAACATCTCAGCATCAAGCCACCATAACTTTGAATTATGTCTGTAACCAATTGCGCTTTACTTCAACTTATTCTGTGTATCCATTAGCAAGATGTATTTTAAGGTATCAGAAAAGCCTAAGAAAGGTTATCTTGGGGGTCTGGGGAAGTCCTCAAAAATTTTCCATATAAATTAATGGTACTATTCACTTTTTGACATTTCAGCTTACAAATAACCTCATAGGAACTCTCTACTCTCAGGTAGTGGGGGGAAAAACTGTACCCTTAAAATGGACGACTACTTGGCTCCCCCCTCCAAAAAAAGTTAATTTTAAAGAAAAACATGGTTAACTGTTTATAATGTTGACTGGTTAACATCACTAGTAATAAGACTTACCAACATTATGTACCCCTGGTATGATTCTCTGAGAAGAGTACACCATTTCTGCAGTGTTCTTCACAAATATGCATAATACTTCAATCATGTGGAAAATACATGAGACAAACCTAAACCTTGGATGATTCTACAAAAAATAACCAGTACTCTTCAAAATTGTCAAAGCAAAGAAAGACAGTACTGTAACAGAAGACACTAAGGAAATGTAACAACTAAGTACAGCGTGGGATCCTAGATTGAAATAAAGAACATTAGTGGGAAAACTTGTAAAAACTGGGTAATGTCTATAGTTCAGTTAGTAGTACTATACTAACATTAATTTCTTAGTTCTTATAATCATACTATGACAACTACAATGAGGTAAGAGGTCACCATTAGAAGAAAATAGAGGCCAACTATTATTTTTGCAGTTCTTCCACAAATCTAAAATTATTTCAAACTTTTTATAGTTTAAAAATGTTAGGGGGATCTCTGGGTGGCTCAGCGGTTCAGCACCTGCCTTCGGCCCAGGGCATGATCCTGGGGTCCCGGGATCGAGTCCCATATCGGGCTCCCTGCATGGAGCCTGCTTCTCCATCTGCCTGTGTCTCTGCCTCTCTCTCTCTCTCTCTCTCTCTCTCTGTGTCTCTCATGAATAAATAAATAAAATCTTTTAAAAAAATGAACTATTTACTGACAGACACAAGATCAATGAATCACAAAAATATGTTGAGCAAAAGAGGCCAGATACAAAAGTACAAATTGTATGATTCCATTTATATGAAATTCTGAAAAGAGCAAAATTAATCCATAGTAACAAAAAGCCCTGAGGCAGAGTAGGGTAAGAGGAGGGAGAACTGACTTCAAAGAGGCAATGAGGGAACTTCTGGAGTGATGGAAATATTCTTTATCTTAATTGTGGTGGTAGTTACACATGTGTATACATTTTGTCAAACTAAACCTATGTATTTAGAATGCATGTTTTATTGTACCTAACTTATTCCACAATAAAATTTGTTAAAATACAGAAAATAAGTTCATATTTAAAAGTATTTCACTTGAATAGTACGTATTTTATACTGGGTAAACTCATATACAGTGATTTTTTTTATAGTTTTTGATTAATTTTTAAGTTCTTAATTGTCTAATGCTCATCACAAGTACAATTCTTAAACCCCACCGCTATTTTACCCATTCCTTCACACCCACCTATACCTCCCTCTGGTATCAGTTTGTTCTCTATAATTAAGAGTCTATTTCTTGTTTCTTTTTTTTAAATTCCACATATGAATGAAATCATATGGTATCTTTCTCTGACTTATTTCACTTAGCATTATACTCTCCAGCTCTATCCTTTCACTGTAAATGGCAAAATTTCATTCTTTTTATGGCTGAATAATATTCCATTATAAATACACACACCACATCTTCTTTATCTAGTCATCAATCAATGGACACTTGAGCTGCTTCCCTAATTTGGGTACTGTAAATATTGCTGCTAAAAACAGGTGCCGGTAAATCCCTCTGAGTTAGTGTTTTTGTATTCTTTGGGTATATACTCAGTAGTGCAATTCCTGGATCGTAGGGAGGGTCTATTTTTAACTTTTTGAGGAAGCTCTACTCTGCTTTCCAAACTGGCTGCACCAGTTTGCAATGCCACCAACAGTGCACGAGGGATCCTTTTTCTCCACATCCTTGCCAACACCTGTTGTTTCTGTGTTTTTGACTTTAGCCATTCTGACAAAGTATGAGGTGATATCTCATTGTAGTTTTGATTTGCATTTCCCTGATGATGAGGGATGTTGAATATCTTTTCATGTCTGTGCTGTTCATCTGTTTGTCTTCTTTGGAGAAGAAATGGCTGTTCATGTCTTCTCACCATTCTTTTTTTTCTCTTCTCACCATTTTTAACTGGATTGTTTTTTAGATGCTGAGCTTTGTAAGTTTTTTGGATATATAAATGATAACCCTTCATTGGATGTCATTTGCAAATACCTTCTCCCATTCAGTAGGTTGTTTTTTACTTTTGTTGATTGTTTTCTTTGCTGGGCATAAGCTTTTTATTTTAATGTAGTCTCCACAGTTTGTTTTTGCTTTTGTTTTCCTTGCCTCAAGGGACCTATCTAGAAAAAAGTTACTATAGCCAATGTCAGAGAAACTACTGCCTCTGCTCTCTTCTAGGATTTTTATGGTTTCAGGTCTCACACTTAAGGCTTTACTTTTCTTACAGTTTTTAATTAGTTAATTTAGGTTTTTATTTTAATAAAGTACAGTGATTCTTTTTTTTTTTTTAAAGACTTTATTTATTCATGAGAGACACAGAGAGAGAGAGAGAGGGAGAGAGAGAGAGAGAGAGAGGCAGAGACACAGGCAGAGGGAGAAGCAGGCTCCATGCAGGGAGCCCGACATGGGACTCGATCCCAGGTCTCCAGGATCACGCCCTAGGCTGCAGGCGGCGCTAAACCACTGCGCCACCGGGGTTGCCCCAGTGACTGATTCTTAAACTGATATATTAAAAACTATTCATTCAATATATAGTTATTGAGCACCAGGTTTTAGGCAACACATAGGATATAAACATGAAAAAGCAAGCCCTTGCCCTTGAAGAACTCACAGGCCAATGGGGAGATGAGGCAAGCAAACAATAGCTGCGAATGATATATAAATTGCTCTTAGGAAATGATGTACCAAGGTGTCAGGACTGCAGAGAAGACAATGTCTCAGATGAGGCTTCAGAAAGAATACAGACCCTTTCCAAGAACTTATTTTGTGAGGCAATTATACTTTTTTCAGGGATGTTTATTCCAAATACTCAAAGCTTTCAAAAAACACTTCTTTTAATCTTGTCTCTACACTTCATGGCATGTTTTTCTGATGAAAAGTCCTCAGAATTTCAAGGGTGTGGTTTGTTTGTTTTTTAAATAACAAAAGTAATTTTCAGATAAACTCAATGAATACCATTCTGGAAAACAGGTGAGAGTATGAGCCAATAAACTTGTTTTCCTATGTGATTTATGAAGTGAAGGTAAGTACCATAAGACGACTAACAATGTTTTTCATCCAACACAGAGTTTTTGAAATAATGTAGTCTCTTAAGGGGGACTATTTTAAAGGGCTTTAACCTTTTGAGTGCTAAGTCTTGGTTTGTTTGTTAAGGAAAGGAGCCTAGTACTTTGAAATTACATCTCACTATAAATTGTCATTGGTTCAAAATGATAATTTAAACTTATCATATACATATATACTTATGTGTAAACTCATACACACATGTAAATGTATACTCAGGTTTGAATCTCGGTTCAGCTATATCATAGCTAAACACCCTTGGACAAAGTCCTTAATATCCTAGCGTCATCTGTAAAATAAAGACAATAAATAGTATCTGCCTCAGGGTTTCTGTAAATATTAAATAAGTGATGTGAATGAGATAATTCATGTATTAAATGAGATAATCTTTATTATTAGAACAGAGCTGTCACATAATAAGCACTTAAAGTGTTAATAATTACTATTATATTTATATAATAAGTATATTAGCGTTTTCACTAAAAGTATTATGAAGTCAGATTACCAAAAAAAAGCAAATAAAAGGAAGAAATCATATGGTATCTTTAAAGTTTATGGGCTTTTTTCAGTGATTTTTTTTTCATTAAGAGAATTCAATTTTTAATTATTATGTTGGAACACATAATTATCTCAATATTCAGTAATAAAATGTGCCTGAACACTACAGTTTTTCAATAAATACTAATTGAATGATTTCATTACAATCAGATTGTCTTAATAACCAAGGGAAACAATTCCATCACTTTTTCATCCCATTAACTACTATTTCTGCTTTAGATAGTATCTCTTCTAGCTGAATTATCTCATCATTCGTTTCCCTGGAGAGGTAAAATTCTAGAAAGGAGAGAAATTGTAGGACTTTACCCCCTATTTGTACAGAAAGATCTATGGTGAGAAAGTACAGTAATTAATTCAACTTGCTTTCTGAGAAGTGCTTCTAAAAGTGTCTGTGTCCAATTAGAAAAACATGTAAGAATAAAAGTGCTCCAAAAACAACCTTAGGGCAATAGAAAATGAAATAAACAACAAAGAGTAGGGAGTAAAGAAAAGGAAATGCAAACCAAATCAGTGTTTATTTATTTTTTTTAGTGTATATTTTATAACTTGTTTGGTACATAGCATAGCCACAGCTATGTGGCAGCTACCTATAAACTGCATATGTTCATTTTTACATTATTATAAGACATATTTACATACATTTATAATACATTTATGGGACGCCTGGGTGACTCAGCAGTTGAGCGTCTGCCTTCAGCTCAGGGCATGATCCTGGAGTCCTGGGATTGAATCCCACATCGGGTTCCCTGCATGGAGCCTGCTTCTCCCTCTGCCTATGTCTCTGCCTCTCTCTGTGTCTCTCATGAATAAATAAATAGAATCTTTAAAATATATATATGTAATACATTTATGTATAATACATATTATTACATTAGTCTAAAATGAACATAAAACTGACATCTAATTTGAGATGGAATTCGGTTTTCTAATACCATTATAAAAGGTTTCTGAAGAATAGTGAATTTATACATTTTAAGGTTTTTGTGTAAAGACAGTATTTTTTAGAGAAAATTTCTGAAAGATTCTTTTCCAAATGTCATGGCAATACACATATGCATGCACATACATATATGCGCATGCACTCAACTCAGTCCTTCATCTCTATTACTTCTTAAATTAAATGACATTTTCACCAGACCACAAATTTTTAATAAAAGCTTCATAAGTTCTGAAAAGATCTTGTAACTACTGACTAATATACTGATTTTTTTCAAATATATCTGAGAGACAGGAAGGGGAAAACAGCACAGTGTTGTGTTTAAAGTCTATTTGATAATGAACAAAACAAATAGCTCTAATTTTTAAGAAGTCTTCACATAGTATATTTATAGTCATTTCAATGGAAATCAACACATTTTCCAGTTGTCTTAAGAGTAACATTAAAAATTTTAACTGACATAAGTTTTTCTTGGGTGGAACAAGAGACACAAAATTCCATCATTGAAGAATAGTTTAATAGAGTAAAAGCCAAAAGTGCCTTGATATACAAATTAATGTATAATTTCACCATACTATTTCTTACCAGTCTCTAAAATGATTTAGCACTTGTCTACATATTTCTACGAATCTCAAGGATATCTGGTAATTTCAATATATTCATAAATATCAATGGAAGGAGCTTTGATGACAAAAGCTTCTAGTAGCTAAAAATATGATTAAACCAACAAGCATTTACTGAATAGCCTCCTGTAGACCCACTGTGTTATGTCTAAAGCAGTTTTTAAGCAATCAAAAAGTGCTACTCACCAGCAAGTGTATAATCCATATCAAAACCAAAACACTTTATTTTTTCCATGGCTAAACTTCGGTTCACAAACACCCTAAAAAAGAAGCAAAAAATGATCTCTCAATACTAAAACAAATCCCCCCAAAATTCCTAAGTTTAATGTAATTATTTGGCTATCTTTCTAGATTTTTTCATTTAAATACCAATTTTAATATTCTTATCAGGGACTCCTGGGTAGCTCAGTTGGTTAAGCATCTGCCTTCAGCTCGGGTCATGATCTCCAGTCCGGGGATCAAGCCCCACATCCAGGTCCCTGCTCCGAAGGGAGTCTGCTTCTCATTCTCCCTCTGCCCCTCCACCCCCACTCATGGGCATGCTCTGCCCTCACTCTCTCTCTCAAAGTTTTTAAAAAGATTTTACTTATTTATTTACTTACTTATTTGACAGAGAGAGAAAGAGTACAAGCAGGAGGAGTGGCAGGCAGAGGGAGAGAGAGAAGCAGGCTCCCTGCTCCATTCACAGCTTGACCCTGGACCCTGAGATCATGACCTGAGCAGAAGACAGAAGCTTAATCCACTGAGCCACCCAGGCACCCCATAAATAAAAGCTTTCAAAAAAATTCATAACAAAAATTATCCGAGTCTTTAAGCCATAAATGAAATCAGATATTATATGAAAATACATGTATTTTCTTACTATCTTGGTTATTAACAATGCCATGTGCTAAAGATTTCAGAGAATCAGCTCTCCTTTTCTAAGTCTGACCCTCTAAAATAAGCTTATTTTTCAGATTTTATAATATATTCACTCATTCATTTATAACTTATTTAATAAACAGAGGTTCATGTAAAGCCTACTTTAAATAACAGATACTAAAGACATAAATATAAATAGATTCATTCAAACACTGGGCAGCCCTGGTGGCTCAGCGGTTTAGCACCGCCTTCAGACCATGGCCTGATCCAGGAGACCCGGGATCGAGTCCCACATTGGGCTCCCTGCATGGAGCCTGCTTCTCCCTCTGCCTGTGTCTCTTCCTCTCTCTCTCTGTCTCTAATAAATAAATAAAATCTTTTTTAAAAAAATTCATTCAAACACTGAGTACTTATTATATTCCAAACAAGGTACATGATACAGTAGTGAATGAACAAGAGTACAGGCCCTTATGGAAATTCTTTTTTTTTTTTTTTTTTGGAACTTCTATTTTAATTTACAATCTCTATCCTTGAGGAATTTAGCCTAGCAGGAAAGACACTTATACACAAATAATTTTAGCAATTCAATAAATGCTATAAAATAAAATAGGTAAGAGTACCACTTCTTAAGAGACCAGAAGAGATGCCTGAGCTGAATCTTAAGCAATCAGTAGTTTTCCGATTGGACAAAGCAAGAAAGGCAATCCAGGCAGAATAATCAAGCAAGGACAAGGTTTGTAATGAACTATAAAACATTTACTATTACTGGAATGGAGGAGTTTGCTTTGGTTTTGTTTTTCTGTTTGTATTCCATAAGGGCAGGGTGAGGGGGAGAAGGAACAATACAAGCTAGGAAGCTAAAAAGGTTAACAGGAGTCAAAATCACGAAGACTATTTGCCACATTAGAGTTTGGACTTTATTGTAGAAGCAAGGACAAATGATCAGATTCTGAAGAAATGAAACAGATTCAAATTTCAGAAAGATCACTTTTGAAGACACAGGGAAAACTAAACATGTAATAGCATGGTAAATCACCACTATGATGATGTTTGGGGTAAGTTTTAATCATTTCTGAAAATAAAAATATGCTTTTGGGGCACCTGGGTGTCTTAGTCAGTTAAGTGTTCCATTTTTTATTTCGTCTCAGGTCATGACCTCAGGGACATGAGATCAAGTCCCACTTCGGGGTCCAAGCTAGAGTATAGCCTGCTTGGGATTCTCTCTCTCCCTCCTTCCTCTCCCTCTGCCCCACCCCGCCCTCTTTAAAAAAAAAAATATATATATATATACACACACACACACACACACATATGTGTGCATGTGTATATACGTATGTACATATCTATATGTATATATACATCCATCTCATCCCCAGCTTGATAGCCAAATTACTGAATCCTCTTATTACCTATTATCCCCTTATTACCAAACCTTTTCTTTGCCTTCATTTTAGAAGTAACTGTGAGAAATGAGAATGCTAAAAATCACCTAGAAAACAAGAAAAATAAAGATGCCGGGGCTGGGCTCCCCTATTCATGATGTAGGTCAATAATCTCCAAAGGGAAGTAACTGTACCAGGGGATGCAGAAGATTCCACTGGGTATAAAAAGAAAATCTCAGATCTTCTACTGATACTTTCATCATTTAAATAAGTCTAATATAGTATAAAACTATATATAAATAAGTACAACAGTACATGAAGGGATCAATATTCTACATTTTAACTGATGGAATACTGAAGAATGTGGGGAACCACTGATCTAGGTAATGATTTCTTTTTTTTTTTTAATTTTTATTTATTTATGATAGTCACAGAGAGAGAGAGAGAGAGGCAGAGACATAGGCAGAGGGAGAAGCAGGCTCCATGCACCAGGAGCCCGACGTGGGATTCGATGCCGGGTCTCCAGGATTGCGCCCTGGGCCAAAGGCAGGCGCTAAACCACTGCGCCACCCAGGGATCCCTAGGTAATGATTTCTTTTTGACTCTTCACCAACTCATATTTTACTATTTTAAACTTTATTATTTTTTAATGATTTTATTTATTTATTCGTGAGAGACACAGAGAGAGAGAGAAAGAGAGAGAGGGGCAGAGACATAGGCAGAGGGAGAAGCAGGCTCCATGCAGGGAACCCGACGTGGGACTCAATCCCTGGTCTCCAGGATCGGGCCCTGGGCTGAAGGCGGCGCTAAACCGCTGCACCACCCAGGCTGCCCCTATTTTAAACTTTAACAGAAAACTTTTCTTCTCATCTCAGAACATATGTACCAATTTTAAATGCAGACAAAAAAAAAAAATCAAGTATTTGCTTAGAATGATTTTAATCAAGGACTAAAAAATCAATAGGCCCTTAAATTAAGAACTATTAATCTTCTAAAAAATATGAAAATCATTACTTATCTTAGTATGTTATGCACACCAGATTAGTTCCATAAAACCCTCGGTTCCTGAGAACTAAATCCTGAGAATTAATGCCAATCTTGGTATTTAGCTCCTTATCTCTGTAATACTGTAGATTAACACTTTATTTTTCTAATGGGATTATGTACATCAATTACGCTTTAACCAGTTTATCTACTAAATTACAGATAAGTTATATATGAAAGTCAATGTTTAGAATCAAGTTAATACTGAGTCTTGTGTATTAGCTTTGCCACTGACCAATGGTGGACTATATTTTATATAAAAAGTGCCTATCAGGCCTATTTCTAATTTCTCTCTTATCCCAAATTACTGTAGCAATGTTCTTTGCACATAATGTATAACAAGAACTAGTCCTTTCCATTTTGGCTTCCTCTGTAAATACCTGTTTTTCTTTTCCCTTTTCTTGGGCCTTCTTTTTCCCTTAATTAGACCTGTTCCCTTAATTAGGTGCTGTGGTTTCCTATTTTAAGTTGCCCTAATATGGATCCTTTATAATAGATGGAAAGGAGATAGAAGCCTAAATAGATAGGTGAAAGATACAAGGAACAACAAGATAAGTGACACCCACCCAAAACTTTTTTAAACACTCACAAACCCAAATATATCATCATGATCTTTATACCACTTCATCAAATTTCACCCTGCTTTTATTGATAAAAGCATCTACTTTATTATCATGTTTCTCAGTTCTCAGTTTCTCAGTTACATAAATCCTTTTGAAGGCACAAGAAGGGGAAAACACAAAGTAACAGTTCTAACTCTGGTAACCAAATGTTGCCACTGAAGATCAGGCTTTTCAAACACTCTTTCTCAATTCAAGCTAGAGGCCAACTGGATCAAATCCTTGATCAGAGCCCAAACAGCTGACATGCCTAAAATATTCCATGGGAATTCAGGCAGGAACAGACTGGGAAGATTCTTTCCTGTGATACAACCCAGTAGGGATATATGTTGGGACCACAAAGTAAAAGAAACAGCTTTGTTTCTGATAGAATGATATAAGCTGGTTTCAGGCACAGCTCAAATCAGAGTAAAAAACAGACTTTACCAATATCAATCAATCAGTGCTAATGGTAGAAAAAAAACTATCAATAGACATAGCAGGAAAGCTTTCTTTCTCGGTCAGAAGAAAGATTAAGCCTGTACTCCTTATCACGTTATTTTAAGGATGTGAAGATTATAATGCACTTTAGATATACTGCCCATACAAATTCTTGGAATCACATACATTGGGAATATGAAAATCTATTGTTTTTACCAAAATTATCACTGCTAAATATCCACCAAATTGCTGTTTCCCCTTTGACTTGTCACCTTATTCAATCAGCACTTTTTTTGAAAGCCTACTGCAAAGCCAGTACCACTTTGTGATATAGTCTCAAAGCTGTGCGTCAGGGAGTAGCCCGAGTGAGGAAAGACTTTTTTAGATGCCTAACTTTAGGAAAAAGATGTTGTCCTATGAAGACCTGGATTTATCCTTTATCTTCTCAAATGAGAGTAAGTAACCTCAACCACAGAAGCAATTCCCAAATTTAAGAAACCACTCCTGTCTCCCCTTTTCATTCTTAATATGAAACAAAAAGAAAAACCTCACATACATTTTCATCTCTCCTTTTCTTCCCCTAATTTATGCTATAAAACATGGAAGGAAAGGGCAATAGGGAATTAAATTGATTTTGTGTGCAAATATCTAAAGTGTATTAAGTAAAGCTATAATGACAAAAGGAAACAGCTGGATCATAGAGAATTACAATATATATGCTAAGATTTACAAAGATAATAAACATCCAAATGCTGAAAGTATGCATTGACTTCAGAAGAGAAGCAGTCTGGAGCCAGAAATATCATGTCTCCAGGATACAGTCTTCAAAAGAAACAATCTCTTGACCGCAAACTAGTCACTATTCTTTACTGTTATAACAAAGAAAGTATTAGGCACCGTATCAATTAAAAGACTGGGTCACAGTCCCATATTTAAGACGAAAGATCATAACTGCTTGGAGAATTCAAAAATTTATATTGGTCCCAGGACCTTGACTGTCTTTGCCAATGCCAATTTACTTGTGTCACTTTTCTAAATTATTAACCAGTAGAACACACTCCACTGTAGAGCTCCACTTCAAGAATGTGAATACATTTGTGAAATTAACCTCCTAAAGCTTACTTTAAATAAAGCACAAAGTCTCCACAAAGTATGACTGACCTAAGCATCCAACCTTAAAACGCAATTATCAGACAGAAATTCCTACCTATTAAGCCTTGCAAGTTACAGATTTGAACATTAACAAGAGAAACAATCTTTAGGAAATACATAGGTGCAGTATAAAACCAGGCACAGATTTTGACAGAGATAATTTAACAGCTTTTACTATCATATCCCAGCACAGTAAGGCATAAAATTTAAAGAAATTCTGTCAAAGTAAACATACATCTTAACCTATTTTAAGTTAAAGACTCCGTGCTTTAAGAATAGCGATTTAATATCTTTACACTTAAGGAACATGAACATGCAATTTACTAAATTTGGAATTTTGTAAATAGCAAACACTTAGTGGTTTTGAGATTTAACTCAATAATTTAGTAATTCAAAGCCGCATTACCTCATCTGTTACTGGTTGCCGTTCTGCAATGTGTGAAACTATCTGAGTCAATTAGTCCTTGAAGTCACATAACAAAATTCTTCTCCAAGAACCCAGTATAACTTTAACCTAACTTTAAAAAGACGTTTTAGTCTGAACCAAGCCCCTCAACGGCATGTATCTTCTGAGACAGTGTTGGAGAAAACACCTCTGTGTCTAATTTAACTTGTCATTGGATATCACTGTTGCTCCACACAAATCCATTTGGAATAGAGTTTCTTTGGCGATGGTGAACTTTATCCCTAGCTCCTCCTCCTGCCTAGAGTCACAATTTCCTGGCCAAGGGCCCAACAACAGTTACTGCAACAACAAACGAGACTAAAGCTACAAGTATAAAATCTTCTTGGGGATGTTTTGGTTATGGGTTTGTGTAACAATATACTCAAAGCTCGTTGCAATCAAACAGTTACAAGTGCTTTTTCAAGAGTGCAAATTTAGATTACGAACTAAAAAATATCTGAGTGTACATGTTTACTTAATAAAAATATGCTATAATGTGGATTTCTAATTGAAAATCTTTTTTTTATTTACTCATGAGAGACAGAGAGAGAGAGAGAGAGAGCGAGAGAGAGAGGCAGAGACACAGAGGGAGAAGCAGGCTCCTTGCAGGGAGCCCAATGCAGGACTCAATCCTAGATCCCGGGATCACGCCCTGGGCCGAAGGCAGACACTCAACTGCTGAGCCATCCAGGCGTCCCTCTAACTGAAAATCTAATTTAATATCTTTCTCCCCAAACTCATTTATTTCTTTCTTTTTAAAGATTTTATTTATTTATTCATGAGAGACACAGAGAGAGACAGAGAGAGGCAGAGACACAGGCAGAGGGAGAAGCAGGCTCCATATAGGGAGCCCGACGTGGGAGTCGATCCTGGGTCTCCAGGATCAAGCCCTGGGCTGAAGGCGGCACTAAATCGCTGAGCCACCCGGGCTGCCCCCAAACTCGTTTCTATTTCTGCTTTTGGCACTCTCATTTTACCACTCAACCCTAAAATCTGGTTAATATCTTTTAACTCTTTCCTCTCCCTCAAATCCACATCTCACATGCCTTCATTTAAATTTACAAATGTCTATGGAAATGATCTTCCATTCAATTCATACTGCTAACAACTTGTCCAGGTCCTTATTAATTCATTAACTCTTTAGCAATCACCTTTCAATTGCTCTGCCTGCACACTAATAGACAAATTGACTGCTTTGAAATACTGCTACTCAAAGTGTAGTATATAGTCCACAGACCAATGCTACATACAGAAAATGCAAGTATTTAGAAACTTTTATAGCAACTGTGAAAATTTTATGTTTGTTCAATGTTAATAATAAAAACGTAGGGGTGCTGGCTGGCTGAATTCCAGAAGCATACAACTCTTGATCTCAGGGTCATGAGTCTTGAGTGGTGGGTACAGAGATGACTTAAAACTAAAAAATAATTTAGACTTAAATGTCTTCGCTTTCCTAGTAATTCATTTTTACATATTTTATAAATGCAGCAATTCGAAAAGACTGGAATGAAAACAAAAAAACTGATCCCCCATCACTGATAGTTTGAGAAGCACTACCCTAAAGCCCAGCTCCAAACATGTCATTCTCCTATTTAACAACCTTTAGACATTCCTCACTACTTACCCAACTATACAAGTCTGTGTATCTTCAAGGAGTTCAAAGCTTTTCATCATCTTTTCAAAATCAATTTTATCTCATATTGCTCCACATCATGTACCTTTTGCTCTAATAATCAAAATGAACTACTTGCTATTTCCTAAAGTGCCTGAACTTTATTTATGCTGTTCCCTACACCTGAAATGTCCTCCTCAGTTATCTCTAATTTTTTAACACACAGCAATATCAAGTGATTTCTTCAAGAATCTATTCTGGCTATGCCATGGAACTATCTGGCAATGATGCTTCTGGGTCTCAGATTATTTTTCTACTTAATGAATGAGATTATAAAGTTGTGATCCAGATGAGAGGTTTGAATATTCAAAATCCTTTACTTTGGCACATGGCATATTTTGGCACATATAGAAAAGATATGGATAAGTTCTCTTATTCTTTACTGGATTATAAACTTTGAGACCAGAGTTTATTGCCTTCCCAAAACCTAACATAGGGCCTTATAAAGAACAGACACAATATTTAACGGAGTACTGGGCTTCATTTGGGGGTAGAAAATTTTTCTAAAGTTAAGAGAGTGGTGAGACGCCTGGGTGGCTCAGCAGTTAAGCGCCTGCCTTTGGCTCAGGGTGTGATCCTGGAGTCCGGAGATGGAGTCCCACATCAGGCTCCCTGCATGGAGCCTGCTTCTCCCTCTGCCTGTGTCTCTGCCACTCTCTCTCTCTCTCTCTCTGTGTGTCTCTCATGAATAATCAAATAAAATCTTTAAAAATAAATTAATTAAATTTTAAAATAAAAACTAAAAAAATAAAAATAATGGTGCTAGTTACACAACTCTGTGAATATACTAAAACCACTGAATTATTTACTTTTTAAAAGAGTGAATTGAATAGTATGTGAACTGTATTTCTATAAAGTTATTTAAAAAAAATAACTGCAAGACCTCATTCTGCCTTTATGTCCCTCTCCTGCAGTAAAAAAGTATGCTTGGCAACATAAAAATATATAGGTAAGAACTTTCTAATTTATGAAATGGATTCCTAAAAACTGAAATTCAAATACCATGGATATATAGACACAACAAAACATTTTGGACTAATTTTATAAAAGAAAAAATGATTAAAGTAGCATTGGTTTTTGTTTTCATAAACTTCAGCCAATAATTTAGTAATTTGTCTGAATATCTTCTCTGAGAAACACACTCAGGAAGGATACATTTTATCACACCGTGCCAAGAGAACAGCAACCTGTGCTTTTAACAGCCTAACAACATGGGTGCCTGAGTGGCTCACTCAGTTAAGCATCTACCTTCAGCTCAGGTCATGATCTCTGGGTCCTGGGATTGAGGCCTGCATTGAGCCTCACATCAACCTCCCTGCTCAGTGGGGAGTCTGCTCCTCCCTCTCTCTCTCTGACCCTCCCCATCTCGTGATTTCTCTCTCTCTCAAATCTTTTTAATAAACAAATAAAAGTTTGAATAACAAGCATATTATCATTTCTAAAGTAAAACATGAATTAATTAGAATACTAACTTTTCTCAAATACTCAGTATAAAAATGTTCCAGTGAAAAGAAGTATACTATGGCCACGTGTATAGAACAAAATAAAAGATGATTAAAATTTAACATGCCATCAATTGTAAAATTCACCCATATTAGATGCCACTAAAAGTGGGGGGTGGGGGTGGGGGGTGGCAGCCCAGGTGGCTCAGCGGTTTAGCGCCACCTTCGGTCCAGGGCCTGATCCTAGAGATCCGGGATCAAGTCCCATGTCAGGCTCCCTGCATGGAGCCTGCTTCTCCTTCTGCCTGTGTCTCTGCCTCTCTCTCTCTCTCTCTGTGTGTCTCTCATAAACAAACAAACAAACAAACAAATAAATGTGGGGGGGGGTGCCCAAGAAAATTCAGAATCTCATAAAGCTAGGATATCACAGGGCTATACCCATAACATGAGGAAAAAGAAGAAATAAATCTGCAACATAGAAGAAACACACAAGAAAATCTGTACATCTCAGTCCTAGGGCAGGGGAAAAACCTCCCCTTGAGGATCTGAACAGTCATGTAGTAGGTTTGTGGTCTGAATTTGCACTACTAGGATGGTTAATATTGCCCCTAGGTGACTAAAAGAAACAAAAGTATCTGAAAGAACTCAATTCTAGGTGGTATACTGCTAGATGCAGCCCAACTTCAGAGATGTTTAAATGTGAAAAAATGTGTATAAAATACTAAGCATACTGATCACACTATCTTTCCACTCAAGCTTTCAAAGCATACTTTAAGGAAAAGACATTAAAATTCTTTTCACCTTCTTTCCCAAATGAAGGAACTGCAGTAATGAGAGCAGGATGGTGGGGAATAAAAGACTAGCAAATGTAGAATACACAAAATAAGGGAGAAACTGAAGACAGTATCAGTACTTCTGAATATAAATTTACTGTTTTAGAACCTTGGTCCAATTAAATATAGATTTTTCCAATTCCTTTTTTCCTATTTTCCTCGAAGTTCTTTTTTACTTTTCCTCCACAATTTTTTTTAAAGATTTTATTTATTTATGAGAGAGAGTGGGGGGGGGGGAGAGATGGGAGTGAAAGGGAGGAACACAACCAGATTTCCTGCTTAAGCACGGAGCCTGATGTTGGGCTAGATCTCAGGACCCTGAGACCATGACCTGAGCCAAAACCAAGAGCCGGAGGGCTTAACCAACTGAGTCACCCAGGTACCTCTTCTCTACAAGTTTTTAAAGACCAATGTAGGGATGCCTGGGTAGCTCAGCGGTTGAGTATCTGCCTTCGGCTCAGGGTAGATCCCGGAGTCCTAGGATTGAGTCCCACATCAGGCTCCCTGCATGAAGCCTGCTTCTCCCTCTGCCTATGTCTCTGCCTGTGTCTCTCATGAAAAAAAAAAAAGACAAATGTATAGAGGATAATTTATAAAATGCAGCAAAATACAAAAGTTGAATTTTGTGGAATAAAAATGAAAAGAAAATATGATTATCTGATACTTAAGGTTAATTTAATAATTGTACTGACTGTGAGATACCTGAATGGATCAGTGGTTAAGCGTCTGCCTTCGGCTCAGGGTGTGATCTCAGGGTTGCATGACCCTCGGGTTCCGGCATCAAGTCCCTCATTGGGCTCCCCAAAGGGAGCCTGCTTCTCCCTCTGCCTATGTCTCTGCCTCTATCTCTCTCTGTCTCTCATGAATAAATTAAAAATCTTTAAAAAAAAAAAATTGTACTGACTGTGCCAATAATGGAAAAGAGGGGCCAAAATCTAGAATTTAGGGGAGCCTGGGTGGCTCAGTTGGTTAAGCCTCCAACTCTTGGTTTCAGCTCAGGTCATGATCTCAGGGATCCTAGGATCCAGCCCCAAGGCAGGTTGTGTACCTAGTAGGGAGTCTGACTCTGCCTTTCTCTCCTTCTCCCTCTGTTCCTGCTGCCCCTCTACCCCCCTACTTGCCCTCTCCATAAAGAAATCTTAAAAAAAAAAAAAAAACCTAGAATTTAATATAAATGATAAAACTCATATCCTAAAGCATCTATTTCCCCACGTATATTTCCTTGGATAAGAATAAACAGTAACACAGGGCACCTGGGTGGTACAGTTCATTCTCCAACTCTTTATTTTAGCTCAGATCAAGATCTCAGGATCCTAAAATTGAGCTCTGCCTGGGGCTACATGCTAGGTTTGGAACCTGCTTAAGATTCTCTCTCTCCTCTGCTCCTCCCCCTGCTTGCACTCTCTCTCAAATAAATTAATAAACAAAATCTTAAAAAAAAAAAAAGCACTACTACCCCAACTGTTTTCTCTTTTGCATTCTCATCAGCAATACATTTCAGCATGAGGCGCTCCACATTGTCTTTTTAATTTTAGTCATTCTAGAGGATCTATAATGGTATCTCATTGTGGTTCTATTTTATTTTTTTAACATTTTATTTATTATTTTTTTTTTGACACATAGAGAGAGAGAGCACAAGCAGGCAGAGTGGCAGGCAGAGGGAAAGGTCAAGCAGGCTCTTCATTGAGCAGGGAGCCAGATGTAAAGCTTGATCCCAAGATCCTGACCTGAGCCAAAGGCAGATACTTAACTGACTGAGCCACCCAGGTGCCCCTCATTGTGGTTTTAATTAATATTCCCTAAGGACTAGAGTGTCTTTTTTTTTTTTTTAGAGCATCTTTTCAAGTGCTTATTAGCCATATCCTTTTCCATGACAAATATACATTCAAATCTTTTGCTCATTTTTAAACGGGGTTTGTCTTATTATTGTGCTGTGAGAATTCTTCATATATTTTGGATATAAGTCCTTTATTAAATATATATATGGGGATCCCTGGGTGGCGCAGCGGTTTAGCACCTGCCTTTGGCCCAGGGCGCGATCCTGGGGACCCGGGACCGAGTCCCACATCGGGCTCCCGGTACATGGAGCCTCCTTCTCCATCTGTCTGTGTCTCTGCCTCTCTCTCTCTCTCTCTCTCTCTCTCTGTGACTATCATAAATAAATAAAAATTAAAAAAAATATATATATATATATGTATTGAGAATATCTTCTCCCAGTCTGTGCCTTGTTTTTTCCTTTTCTTAATGGTATCTTTCAAATAGCAGAGTTTTGTTGTTGTTGTTGTTGTTGTTCGTATGATACACAATTGATCAATTTTGACTTTCATGTTATATATTTTACCTAACAAATTTTTAGGTAATTCAAAGTCACAAAGATTTTTGCCTACATTTTACTTTTTATATTTATATTTAGGTCTAGAATCCACTTATCATTTTTTATATGTGGTTTGATAAAGGTCAAAGTTCATTTTTTCCCCTATATGAATGTTCAGTTGTTCCAGCCATTGAATTACCTTGGCCTCAATGCTGAAAATCAATTGACTATAATAAATGTGTGGGTCTATGAATTCCTTATTAGGTTTCATGATCTGTATATGTTTGTCCTTATACTAAACCACATTGTCTCCATTACCATATGTTTACTTTAAGACTCAAGTATAGGGACTCCTGGTGGCTCAGGGGTTGAGCATCTGCCTTCGCCACAGGGTGGGATCCTGGGATCCGGGATCGAGTCCCACATCGTGCTCCTTGCAGGGAGCCTGCTTCCCCCTCTGCCCGTGTCTCTGCCTCTCTCTGTGTGTCTCTCATGAATAAATAAATTAAAAATCTTAAAAAAAAAAGACTCAAGTATAATTTTCGGTGATTTAATATAATCTTTTCCTATTACTGTAAGAAAAATATTTCATAGGTATCAAATGACTGTACTACATGTCCAAATATCACACAGACAAAAACTGTGACTAGAATTCTTTTCATACAAAGTACAAAAGTTATCCATTTATTTCTAAAGACAACAAAGAAAAATAAAATCTAATTTCGTTTATATGATCCATGCATCTCAAATAAACTTGCTCAGGCTTGCCTGGCTGGCTCAGTCTATGGAGTGTGTGGGACTCTTGATCTCAGGGTTGTAAGTTCAAGTCCTATAATGAGTGTGGAGCTTATTTTAAAAAATAATAAATAAATACATGGGCAGTAACTACTCTTTAAAAAAAAACAATGAAAAAAAATAAAAATAAAATAAAAAAAAAACAATGAATTTGCTCATTATCTATTTAGACAGTATGGGAATTGCCCCAACAGCTCCTAGAAATAAAGCTAAAAGAGTACCTTAGCCCTTATGGTATCCTTTGGTTTGTACAGATCTTTTTCTAACTAAGCAATTCTAACACATACTTTACCATAGATGAAAAATTAGTACTAATTACTTTCTAAGAATTTTGAATGCACCTAGAAATATAGTTCTTGGGATGCCTGGGTGGCTCAGTGGTTGAGCATCTGCCTTCGGCTCAGGGCGTGATCCTGGGTCCAGGGATTGAGTCCCACATCAGGTTCCTGTAGGGAGCCTGCTTCTCCCTCTGCCTGTGTGTCTGCTTCTGTCTCTCATGAATAAATAAATAAAATCTTAAAAAAAAAAAAAGGAATATAGTTCTTAAATCTACAAAAGAGCTTTATAAACAACTGTGTGTACAAGACTGACAAATCCTACCAGCATCTATGATAATCTTTATCATAAAAATTATTTAATTGCAGGTTTATAGCTAGTGCTAGAGGGAAAGAAAACATACAAACCCTAAAGAGGCAGTCCTTTCATAATTTTTACATTTAAAGAAACCTCAAAATTCTAGTGATATAAGAGGTCTAAAAATAATATAGAATTATTATGCCAGTGGTTGTTCTCTTTATTCAATAATGAGTTTTAAAAGAGCAGTAAAGTGGGTCAATTTTGTTTTGGTCATAATCAATACATTAGATTAAAATAAATTATAATAATGGGGCTCTGAAACTACTCCAAAATTTCTAATAGAACAAAGCACTAGAAAAAGAATGAAGAGCTTCCAGAAAATCAAAATTAAATTTTACTACATTTTTGAGATCTATGTCCTACTTAATCAAAGGGAATGTCTGTCTGAAATTAATCAGGTCCAGTTACACTTAAAGGTTAGAAATGAAATAGTATGCAATCATTAAGTTATATGTCACCTATTACAGTGGTAATAAAAAGAGTATCAGACTCTGTGGCATAGGAGACAATAATACAGAAACAATGAAAACCTTAACACAAAACTATTTTATATTGTAAAGTAAAAGGAAATAAGAGATTCTACTCAAAATTACTTTTTGCTTAACACTCCCCAGAAAGAAACAAAATCACAAGCCGCTTTTCACTCAAATCTTTCACATCATCTTCCAAAGGTACAAATTAATTGCAAATACCTTTGAGCTTTTAACTTCACTCATTTCTATGTAAAATTCTATGTAACAGACACCACTGTTTGTTTCCAATATTCATAAACACTTAATACAGAAAAACAAAATGAGTTTACCACAGAGTAAACAGAGTGCTTAAGGCTCACTAAATTCCTATGAAGAGTATCCATCCTCAATGCTGTCTTTCAAAATAGCAATAGTTACTTTACAGTAGATTGCATGTAAAACATTAACAATAATGTAAGCTTTCGGCTAAATTTCTTTCAACCTCTCCCTCTCTACCTTCTCTGTCGGACTGGTAACACTGCTTATTAATCTTACAATTCACAGATGACTAGAACATCTCTTCACTGAGAAAAATGGAGGAAAAAGAATAATAAACTCACTTACCCTTCCTTAGACATTCTCAAAGATCTACTTCCTCTGGATGAGAATACAGGATCAACAAACAAGCTTCACTGATCTCTTGAGAACTGTAGCTCATTTGTTAAAGCACAGAGAACTCAGGCCCTGAGAGGCCAAACAAATTCGGGCACAATGCCGAACCCTAACCAGGCAGTATCTCAGGGACCAATAACCTTCACTTTAAATACTTGAAAACCTAAGAATAATAGAAAAAAAAATTGGAGGGCAGAAAAAATAACTAATGGCCTGAAATGTTTAAGACTGGCCAGTTTAGAAAGGCGACAATCCAAATGGCAAGTTCCCCTAAGAGACAGGAATCGTTACTGGCAAACACACAGAAAAAGCAAATTTACCCCCTAATGAGGCCCGCCAATAGTACGCAAACAATGTGAGTTTCACAGAATGGAGCGGCCCTAGTCAGTCCAAATCATTTTTAGTTTACACTGGGAGAGGAAAAAAAAAAAAAAATCAACAGGATAAATAATACCATGTTTTAATTTTCAATTTAGTTATTCTCACCCCCTAGAAAATGAACTACAGAAGGAAGCATTTACATACTGATCATTTTACGGGAGGAACATAAAGTATTTACACACTGAGGTCTTCTTTATCATTAACTGCTTTTAAGGAAAACATCTGTGTTCACAAATGTTTTACTCAATTGCCTAAAATTTTCAGCTTATGTGGAAAGCAATTTACAGATCTCTGGCAAATGGGGGATATATCCAGAAGATTCTAAAAGTTAATTCCAAATCTCAGAGCAAGTTGAAGTTTGAAAGAAAAACATCTGCAACATTCCTGCCTCCTGACCAATATAATGCATAGGGATTATGCAACAAGGGGAGAAATAAACAAGGGTGCTAAAGTCTAAGAACATTGAAATGGCAAGCAAATCCCCCTACTGGTGATTCAAATTAAAAATATACATATCTTAAAGAAATACTGTATGAATTAAAACTTTAATTAAAGAAAATTTATCCTTTAAATATCACCTAAATATCTTACTAAAAAGGTTTCTATTAGTTATTACAATGTTTAGTCATCAATAACTAAAAGCTGTGTATCTGAAACTAAAATAAGTGTAAGTATACTTGAATAAAAATTTTTTAAATACAGTGCTATTAAATACTATACATTTCAAACTAAAATTATTTTCAGTTTATTTAGAAAAGCAGTGTGGAAGGAGAATGAGCACTGGAACAACTAAACTCTAGCTTCTCCACTTTCTGGCTCTAGCACCTTGAATAAGTTACCCCAAACATCAAGTTTTTTTTATCTATAGAAGAGAGATCACATCTAGTAGGGTCAGTCTGTCATTTTTGAGCACGCAAAGAACTACTGTAACTTCAGGTGTGGGGGTGCAGGAAACCAACCGGGTTGCTTGCCAAGCATTATCTCACCAAAATATCTCTGGGGAAATTTTTTTTAAATCCAATTCTCAAATTGTACATGAATGTGAAGGACTTTTCACAGACTCTCCTCAAACTTAATTCAATAAAAGAATACAAACAATATGGAAAAATGATATAATCCTTAAGACTGCCAATTTCCCATGGCTTCCCTTGATTTTCAATATGTGGCTCAGTGTGGTAGAAGCAAATGTAATTACGAGTTTAAGGCTTTACTACTTGCAAAGAGAAAGCAAAATGATTCTCACTTGAACAAAAGAGCATACACACATGAGCTTCCTATGCAAATGATAATGCACTGAGATGATTAGCTCTTTCAAACTCCATTCATATAGTTAAGACATATTCACTGAATCTCTATGTGTCTGGTACCCATAATACAAAGATGAATATGGCAGTCCTTGATTTTCGGGAGTTCAAAGTCTAAGGGAGGAGACCCACTCATAAAGCTTTAAAGTAGTGTGTTGATGCCTGGGTGGCTCAGCGGTTGAGAGGCTGCCTTTGGCTCAGGGCGTGATCCCACTCTCCCGGGGTCCCACATCAGGCTCCCTGCATTCAGTCTGCTTTTCCCTCTGCCTATCTCTGCCTCTCTCTTCGTGTCTCTCATGAATAAATAAAATCTTTAAAAAATAATAAAATAAAAAATAAAAAAAGTAGTGTGCAATTACAGTATTAGAGATATGCACAACAGAGAGATGCATCTATATTCTCTTGGCTGAGTCTTTTTTTTTTTTTTTAAGATTTTATTTATTTATTTATTCATGAGAGACACAGAGAGAGAGAAAGAGAGAGAGAGAGAGAGGCAGAGACAGACAGAGGGAGAAGCAGGCTCCATGCAGGGAGCCTGACAAAGCCTCGATCCCAGGACTCCAGGATCATGCCCTGGGCTGAAGGCAGGCGCCAGACCGCTGAGCCACCCAGGGATCCCCTTGGCTGAGTCTTACTAAAGGACAAAATGCCCAAATTGTTTTTTTTAAACTGACATTGTACTGGGCATCTGGGTGGCCCAGTTGGTTAAGCATCTGTCTTCATTTGGCTCAGATTGTGATCCCAGGGTCCTGGGATGGAGCCCCTCCTGTGGGGGCTTCTCCCTCTCCATCTGATCTGATCCTTCCCCTGCTCATGATCTTGCTCTCTCTCAAATAAATAAATAATCTTTAAAAAAATAAACTGACACTGTGCTAAGCACTTTATATTATCTCATTTAATCTCAAATAATTCTATGAACTATAAATCTTCCCAATTTCACAGATGAGAAAAGATTATAGGAGTTAAATAACTGTGATTCTAAAGAAATTAAACAGAATAATGCAAAATGTTAACCTAAGACCCAGGCTCTTAACCACCATGCTAAAGGATTAACAGATGTTAAACAGGCTCAAAGAAAAAGAGTGGGTGGAAAACATTTCAACAGAAGTGTTACTATGAATGAAAAGCAGTACAGCAGACATGATGTGTGAAAAAACCCTAGACTCAGTTCAGAGTTAATGGAATACAGAGTGGAGGAGGGGAACTGCTCAAAATGAAAAGTGGAAAGAAAAGAATCAATCTCACAGGGCCTTAAATATTAGGTTAAGGGGCTTAGAATTAATCCCATTGCAAAGAGGATGTGATGTCCCTGAAGGTGTTAAGCAGGGTGATAATATGATTTAATAACAGATTTGGAGGCACCTGAGTGGCTCAGTTGAGCATCCAACTGTTCAATTCAGCACAGGTCTTGATCTCAGGGTCCTGAGTTCAAGCCTGACATGGAGCCTACTTTAAAATTAATTAATTAATTATAAAAAATAAAAATAGATTTGAAGAGAATAGGCAAAGCAAAGAGATCTATTGGGGATTACTATAAGTAATCCAGGACAATGAGGACCAGAGCCTGGACTAGTATTATCAGCAATGAAAAGACTGGAATCTACAAATGACTAAATGCACATATATGCATGCATGTATTTTAAATGTATTGAGGAGGTGGGGTGCCTGGGTGGCTTAGTTGGTTAAGCGCATAACTATGATTTTGGCTCAGGCAATGATCTTGGGTTGTGGGATCAGCCCACATTGGGCTTCATGCTCAGCAAGGAGTCTGCTAGAGATTTTCTCTCTTCCCTCTGCCCTCATCCCCCTTCACACATGCGCACTCTTTCTCTCTCAAATAAATATTTTTCAAAAAATAAATAAAGGGGATCCCTAGGTGGCTCAGCGGTTTCGCGCCTGACTTTGGCCCGGGGCGCAATCCTGGAGTCCTGGGATCGAGTCCGCATCGGGCTCCCAGCATGGAGCCTGCTTCTCCCTCTGCCTGTGTCTTTGCCTCTCTCTCTCTCTCTATGTCTATCATAAATATAAATAAATAAATAAATAAATAAATAAATAAATAAATAAATAAATAAATAAAAATAAATCTTTAAAAAAATTAAATTAAATTAAAAATAAATGTATTGAGAAGGGACTGCAAAGATGATCTCCAAAATACTAATGGTGTTCACCTATGAGAAAGAGGAGTGAGGGTGAAAGGGTAAGTGAAGGAGAACTTCATATTCACTCTTATATTTCCATACACTTGATTACTGCACAGCAAAAATTTACTCAGATATCACCTAAATATTTTTAAACGCTGTTAAAAAATAATTAAAAGATTAACATTTGGGATTATCATATGAACTTCTGAATGGATGTATTTATTAACAATTAAAATTCTCTTTTTTAAAAATAATTGTATTTATTTATTCATGAGACAGAGAGAGAGAGGCAGAGACACAGGCAGAGGGAGAAGAGGCTCCGTGCAGGGAGCCCGACATGGGACGCGATTCCGGGTCTCCAGGATCACACCCTGGGCCGAAGGCGGCACTAAACCACTGAGCCACAGGGGCTGCCCTAAAATTCTCTTTTAAAAAGCCTTGAGGGACGCGTGGGTGGCTCAGTGATCGAGCATCTGCCTTCAGCTCTGGGCATGATCCTGGGATTGGAGACCCAGTCCCACATCGGGCTCCTTGTGAGGAGTCTGCTTCTCCCTCTGCCGATGTCTTTGCCTCTCTCTGTGTCTCTCATGAATAAACAGAATCTTAAAAAAAAAAAAAAAAAAAAAAAAGCCTTGAAGGGAGGGGGTTAGAAATAGAGTCTTCAGTTCCTTTGACTTTTTTTTTTTCCTTTAGGAAAAAAAAATTATCGTACTTATTCATGAGGGAGACAGAAAGAGAGAGGCAGTGACATAGGCAGAGGGAGAAGCAGGCTCCCCACAGGGAGCGCAATGTGGGACTCAATCCGGAATTGCAAGATCACGCTCTGAGAGAAAGGCAGGTGCTAACCGCTGAGCCACCCAGGCGTCCCAGTTCCTTTGACTCTTAAACAGAAGTTCTTTAAGATTTAAATGTTTACTATTTAACTGGAAACCATAAAAAGTAACAAAGTATATTTGATTAAAAGAATTCCAAAATGAAACTGAAACTTAAATTATAAAAAACAAAATTTTAAATGTGATAGATTCAGGTCAGAGCCAACTAAAAAGAGAATTAGTGAACTAAAAGTCTGAAAAACCTTCCAGAATATAACAGGGAGAGAAAAAAGGATGGAAAATTCGAGAGAAAGAATGAAAGAAAAGAGGACACAGTAGTGCTAAAGTGTAACATATGTTTATTAAAGTTCAAAAGGACAGGAGCACCTGGGTGGTTCAGTGGCTGAGCATCTGCCTTTGGCTCAGGCTGTGATCTCAGGGTGCTGAGACTGAGTCCCATATCGGTCTCCCCATAAGGGGCCTGCTTCTCCCTCTGCCTATGTCTCTGCCTCTCTCTGTGGCTCTCATGAATAAATAAATAAAATCTTAAAAAAAAAAAAAAAAAAAAAGACCTCCAATGAATCCCAAGCAAGATAAATAAAACCAAAGTTTAAGAGTCTCCAACCTGGGGAGGAATATGTGTAAGAGTGACACACTTCTCTAAAATAAATAAATCTTAAAAAAAAAGAAGAAACATCTCAAAGCAATGACCTAACTTTTACCTTAAGAAATGAGAAAAGGAAGAGCAAACTAAACTCAAAACAAGCAGAAGAAAGGAAACTGTAAAGATCAGAGCAGAGATAAACAAAAGAAAATAGAAAAACAATGGAGGAAAATCAATGAAACAAAGGTTAGTTCCAACAATATAACACTTAGCTACTATAATGAAGGAAAAAAAAAAAAAGAAGAAGACTCAAATTACTAAAATCAGAAATAAAAGCAGAGGGCAGCCCTGGTGGCTCAGCCCTTTAGCGCCACCTTCAACCAGGGCGTGATCCTAGAGACCCGGGATAGAGTCCCACGTCAGGCTCCCTGCATGGAGCCTGCTTCTCCCTCTGCCTGTGTCTCTGCCTCTCTCTCTCTCTCATGAATAAATAAAATTAAAAAAAGAAAAAAGAAAAAAAGAAGGAACACCTCCCAGATCATTCTACCAAGCTAGTATTACATCTTTTTTTTTTTTTTTAAGTAGGCTCCATGCCCAGTGTGGAGCCCAAATGGGGCTCAAAATCACGACCCTGAGATCAAGACCTGAGCTGAGACCAAGAGGTCAGATGCTCAAGGGACTGAGCCACCCAGGTGCCCCAAGCCAGCATTACATCTTGATACCAAAGCCAGATAAGACATTATAAGAAAAGAAAAATAACAACAATATCCGTTATGAAGATAGGTACAAAAATCCTCAAAAAAATACTAGCAAACCAAATCCAACAAAATACAAAAACTACGATTCATTTTGATAGACACAAAAAGGAATCTGACAAAATCCAACACCCTTTCAAGATAAAAACATTCAACAAACTAGGAATAGAAAGGAATCTCAGGGGATCCCTGAGTGGCTCAGTGGTTTGCTGCCTGCCTTTGGCCCGGGGCGCAATCCTGGGGTCCCAGGATCGAGAGCCCCGCGTTGGGCTCCCAGCATGGAGCCTGCTTGTCCCTCTGCCTGTGTCTCTGCCTCTCTCTCTCTCTCTCTGTGTCATAATTAATTAATTAATTAATTAATTTAAAAAAAAAGGAATCTCAAATTAACAATGAAAAGGAACTTCCATAACCTGATAAAGGACATCTATGAAAAACCTGTAGTTAATAATGAAAGATGTAAGATTTCTTCCTAAGGTAAGGCAAAAGAAAAAGATGTCTACTCTCACTAGTTCAACTCAGTTCTGTACTGGACATTCTAGCCAAAATTAGGCAAGAAAAAAAGGTTTTCATATTGGTAAAGAAGTAAAAGTGTCCTTATTTGCAGATGACATGATCTTATATATTAGACTCACTAAAGAATTCACAAAAAAACAAAAAATTATTAGAGGCAACAAACCAAATTGAAGAATACAAAATCAGTACATAAAAAAGCAATTGTATTTCCATAAACCAGCAAAGAATAATCCAAAAATGAAATTATGAAAACAATTCCAGGGGTGCCTGGGAGACTCGGTTAAACATTTGCCTTCAGCTCAGTCATGATCCCAGAGACCTGGAATCAAGATCCGTGTTGGGCTCCCTGCTCAGTGAGGAGTCTGCTTCTCCCTCTCCCTCTCTGTCTGTCCCTCCTCCTACTCAAGCTTAGTCTCTCTAATAAATAAATAAAATATTTTTTTAAAAAGAAAACAATTTGGGATCCCTGGATGGCTCAGGTTTAGTGCCTGCCTTCGGCCCAGGGCATGATCCTGGAGTCCCGGGATTGAGTCCCACATCGGGCTCCCTGCATGGATGGAGCCTGCTTATCCCTCTGCCTTTGTCTCTGCTTTTCTCTCTCTCTCTCTCTCTCTCTCTGTGTGTCTCTCATGAATAAATAAATAAAATCTTTTAAAAAAATCCATTTACTATAGTATCTAAAATCATAAAATACTTAATAAATGTAACAAAAGAAGTATAAGACTTGTGCACTGAAAACTACAAAATACTGTAAAAAGTGATTAAAAAGATCTAAATAAATGGGAAGATATCCCATATTCATCGATCAGAGACTTAATATTGTTGAGATGACACTACTCCTTAAATTGATATAAAGATTGAATATAATCCCTATCAAAATTCCAAGTTAGCTTGCTTTTTGGTAGAAATTAACAAACAGTCCTAAAATTCTTATGTACATAGGTGGACCACAGAATTGCCAAAACAATCTTGAAAAGGAAGAACAAAACTGAAGGATTCACATCATCACTTCAAAATTTAAGACAAAGCCACAACAATAAAGACTGTGTAGTATTGACCTGAGTAGACAGATCAAAGGAATACAACTGGAATTGCAGAATTAATTATACACATCTATGACCAACTGATTTTGACAAGGGTATCAAGATCATTTAATTTGGAAAGAAGTCTTTTCAACAAATAGTGCCAGGATAACCGGATATCCACATGCAAAAGAATGATTTTGGACCTTCATCTTACATCATATAAAAAAAAAAATTAGATCAAAATAGATCAAAAACTTAAACATAGAACATAAAACTATATAAAACTCTATATAAAACTCTCAAAAGAGGGACTCCTGGGTGGCTCAGCGGTTGTGCGTATGCCTTTGGCTCAGGGTGCGATCCCGGGGTCCTGGGATCGAGTCCCTCATCGGGCTCCATGTGAGGAGCCTGCTTCTTCCTCTCCCTATGTCTCTGCCTTCTCTGTCTCTCATGAATAAATCAATAAAAATCTTAAACAACAACAACAACAACAACAAAAGCCTCTCAAAAGAAAACGTAAGTGTAAATCTTTGTGACCTAAGATTAAGCAATGGTTTCCTAAATATGACCCTAAAAGCACAAGCAACAAAAGAAAATATAGATTAACTGGACTTCATCGATATTAAAAAACATTTGTGCTTCAAATGACACTACCAGGTAAATGAAAAGACAATCCACAGAATGGGAGAAAATATTTGAAAATTATGTAGCAGACATAGGTTTGGTATCTAGAATATATAAAAAAACTTATACAACAATCTAAAAATAAAACAACTAAAAAGATTTGAATAAACATTTCTCAAAAGAAGATATGCAGATGACAAAAACATTTAAAAATGCTCAACATCATTAATCATAAGGAAAATGGAAATAAAAATCACAATGAGATACCACTTCTCACACACACACTAGGACAGCTATAAAAAAATAACAAATAACAAGTTATGTGTTATTGTGAGGATGTGGAGAAATTAAAACCCTCATCCACTGATGGCAATAATGTAAAATGACACATCTATACCGGAAAACAGTCTGACAATTCTTCAAAAATAAGTTAAACATAAAGTTACTACATAAGCCAGCCAATCCCACTGCTAGACACATACCCAAAAAAACTGAAAACATGTCCACACAAACTTGTATGCAGTGGTCATAGTAGCATTATTCATAATAGCCAAAAAATGGGAACAATCCAAATACTAAGCAACAGATGAACAAAATGTGGTATATCCATACAATGGATTATTACTCAGCCATTAAAGTAATTAAGTTTGAGCCATGCTAGCACATCGATCAATCAAGAAAACATTAAGTGAAAGAGCCAGAAACAAAAAGACCTGATATGATTCCATTTATATGAAATGTGTAGAACATTTGATTCCATACAGAAGAAAGTAGATCAGTGATTGCCAAGGGCTGAGGGAGGAAGGAAGGAAGGGTTTCCTTTAGGGGTTGATGAAAATGTTCTGGAATTAGTGGTGATGATTGCACAATCTTATGAATATACCATAACCAAGGAGTTGTACATTTTACAAGTGTAAAGTTTATGGTATGTGAATTTTATCTCAATTTTTTAAATTACATTTTTAAAGTTAAGAACATCTGTTCATCAAAAGATTATTGAAAATAAAAGGCAAGACAAAAACTGGGACACAATCACAAATAACTCATGTCTACAAAGTAGACATTTATTCTCCTGAATAAATAAAAATCTTAAAAAAAAAAGGGTCCTTGAAGATGAAATATGCCATTTAAATATGAGTAAGATTTCCTCAAACTGACTTTCTTTTCATTCATTCATTTGTTCATTCATTCATTCATTCAAGACACAGAGAAAGAGGCAGAGACATAGGTAGAGGGAGAACCAGGCTCCCTTCGGGGAACCTGATGCAGGACTTGATCCTAGGACCTTGGGATCACAACCTGGGCCAAAGGCAGACCCTCAACCATTGAGCCAGCCCGGCATCCCTCAAACTGAGTTTCTTATTACAGGATTTCATTGAATCAAACATCTGCTGTCTCTTCTCTCTCTTCCTTGCTAGCACCACCACTTTTCTATTTTACTTTAAGCAGGTTTTTAGAAGAAGCATAGAGGCAATGATAAAGAGAAATAAACTGAGAATGTTTTAAGATGCAGTATCTTCTTCTGAACAATAAAGTTTAGAGAATCTGTATCCCATAAAGTAGTACCACTACATATTATGAAAAGCACTTATATTTAGAGGAGACAAAGAATATCTATGATGTAAAAAAGGCATGTCACTGAATTTTTTAAATGCAACTTTCTATGTTGAAATAATTACAAATTCATATGCAGTAGAAGAAATAATACAGAAAGATTCCCCTTTTCCATTCACCTAGTTTCCCTCAATGAAAATATCCTGCATAATGGGGATCCCTGGGTGGCTCACCTGTTTGGCAGCTGCCTTTGCCCCAGGGCATGATCCTGGAGTCCGGATGGAGTCCCACATCGGGCTCCCTGCATAGAGCCTGCTTCTCCCTCTGCCTGTGTAAAACTTTAATACCTGTTTTTTATTTGAAGTTCAAAAAAAAATCATAACCACTTCTAATAGTAGGAGTGTGTCAAGCTACAGGTACTACAAAATAATTTTATACATGTATACAAATTCCTTTTTATTCCTTAAACATATATAATAATTTAAAAATTTAAGTAAAGAAACTATTATTATTCATCAAATTTAAATAAACCACTGATACGGCTTTGGAAGAGTAAAGTTCAATTAAAAAAATTTTGGATAGGGATCCCTGGGTGGCGCAGCGGTTTGGCGCCTGCCTTTGGCCCAGGGCGCGATCCTGGAGACCCAGGATCGAATCCCACGTCGGGCTCCCGGTGCATGGAGCCTGCTTCTCCCTCTGCCTGTGTCTCTGCCTCTCTCTCTCTCTCTCTGTGACTATCATAAATAAATAAAAATTTAAAAAAAAATTAAAAAAAAAATTTTTGGATAAATATATAAAGAACTTCAGAGCAAAGTGGTTGCAATGTCTTATAAAATAAGGCAAAGGGGGATGCCCGGGTGGCTCAGCTGTTGAGCATCTGCCTTAGGCTCAGGGCATAATCCCGGGATCCAGGATCGAGTCCCACATCAGGCTCCTTGCAGGGAACCTGCTTCTCCCTCTGTGTATGTCTCTGCTTCTCTCTCTGTGTCTCTCATGAATAAATAAAATAAAATCTTAAAAAAAAAAAATAAGGCAAAGAACTGCTTAACCAAAAATTCACAAGCCCAATTATTTATCAAATTTCAGTTCAACATAACAAAAACTACTGCTGAATTCATAAGCTGTGTTCATATAGAAAGAACCAATTCACTTACAGAAATTCTTCTATACCAAAATCATCAAAATTTAAAAAGAAAAAAACCAAATACCTGACTTCAGCATCCTGATCACAAACATGGAGAGCAGATGAAAAATCTAATTGTTCCATTGTTGGATTTGGTAGATACAAATTCTGATCTATTCTGATCACTGTAAGATTCTAGGTGTTAAACAAGAAACTATTTAAGAAGTTAACTAACTTGCCTCCTTCAAGCCACTGTAACATCTGAGCAACTCAGCCTATCTTCTGACCATACAGCAAAACTATTTCAATGAAGGGTTTGGCCTGATGATTATCCTCACCCTAGAAGACTCAACAATCATAATAAGGAAATGGAAGAAGAACAACAGTCACATTCTAAAGACCAGTTTCTTAATAATGACTCATGACCATTATTTTTAAAAGACTAATATTAGCAAGAAAAAAGCCAGAAGTTAGAAGTTTATTTACTTAACTAAAAATATTTAGCTTCTTCTAAAAAGGGAATTCCAAAGCATCACATACAATGTATATGACAAATGATCATCATAATCTGCCTAATTTAACCAATGATAAATTACCAACTCCAATAAATGTCTTTAATAAAAAGTATTCACATTCTAAAAGTTTTATAAAGATTTATTTGGGGGGGGGAAGGGGAGAGAATCTTCAAGCACACTCCCTGCTGAGCATGGAGCCAGAGACCTGGGGCTCAATGTCACTAGCCATGAGATCATGACCTGAGCCAAAACCCAGAGGCAGCCACTTAAATGACTGAGCAACCCAGCTGTCTTACATTTTAAACTCTTAAAGGAAAAATGATTTAGAGAAAATGTTAAAGTCTTTTTATTTAAGATTTTTTTATTTACTTGAGACAGAGCAAGCTAGAGAGAAAGAGACCGAGGAAACAATGGGGGTGGGGGTGGGAAATGAAGAGGAGGGGGAGAGGGAGAAGTCCATACCCCGCTGAGCCAGATGCCTGCTAATACAGGGGTTGATCTCAGGATCATGGCATCATGACCTGAGCTGAAGGCAGATGCTTAACCAACTGAGCCAGCCAGGCACCCCTTAAAGTATTAATCAAAGAAAATATTGCTAATATCCAGCACTACTCACATTCAGTTTAATAAAGTAGCCAGTAGACATAATTTTAAAAATCTACTTAAAACTATAATTGGTTTGTGGCAAACGTGAATTAAGAATTTCATTCTTGTTGTTAACTAAGGTACAATTTTCTAGCATCTGAAGACTTTCTTCAGTTAAGGATTTTTATTAGTAGATATAAGAAACAACAGATTTCCTTTTAAAACGTAGTGGCAGGGCAGCCCTGGTTGGCTCAGTGGTTTAGCGCCACCTTCAGCCCAGGGTGTGATCCTGGAGACCTGGGATCAAGTCCCACATCAGGCTCCCTGCATGGAGCCTGCTCCTGTCTCTGCCTCTCTCTCTCTCTCTCCTTCTCTGTGTCTCTTATGAAAAAATAAATAAAAATCTTTAAAAACATGTATCTATATATGTACATATATATAATTACATATATATATAACATACATATATATGTATGTGTGTATACACACACACACACACACACATATATGTATGTATGTATATATATAAAACATAGTGGCAGCAGTATGGTTAAAAGTCTAGATTCTGGGGGCCCCTGGCTGGCTCAGTCAGAAGAACCTGCAACTCTTGATTTTGGGTCGTGAGTTCAAGGCCATGGTCAGTATAGAGATTATTTAAATAAATACTTTTTAAAAAGTCTAAAACTCTAGACTGGGATTGAACCACAAACTAGCTATATGCTGTATGTAAACTGCCTAACTTCTTTACACATTAATTTCATCATCTGTAAAATAAATATGTGCCCACTTTATAGAGATGTTTTGAGGATTAAATAGACAAAATACTTACCGATGATAGGCTTCTCGTCGATACTTTTTCAGGGAATGTTTATCCATGTTAGCAGGCATATCAGCTGCATTCTGTAACCGATCACTCCAGGAGGTTGTCATTTTATTTCAATTTTATGCTGAACTCTAGAAAAGAAAATCAGTAATTTAGTAGCTTAATATTGGTATCTATTTATTGTTAGGATTTTTTTTTTTTTTTTTTTAATTAGAAAAACTCTAGAGGCATCTGGGTGGCCTTAACTCAGTTAAGAATCTGACTTCAGCTCAGGTCATGATCTCTGGGTCATGAGATCGAGCCCTGTGTTGGGTTCCATGCTGAGCATGGAGCCTGCTTAAGATTCTCGCTCCATGGGCAGCTTAGGTGGCTCAGCAGTTTAGCACCGCCTTCAGCCCAGGGTGTGGTCCTGGAGACTCCACATAAGGCTCCCTGCATGGAGCCTGCTTATCCCTCTGCCTGTGTCTGTGCCTCTCTCTCTGTGTGTCTCTCATGAATAAATAAAGAAAATCTTAAAAAAAAAACAAAAAAAAACATTCTCACTCCTTCCGGACACCTGGGTGGCCCAGCAGTTGAGTGTTTGCCTTCGGCTCAGGGCATAATCCCAGGTTAGGAGATCAATTCCCACATCAGGCTCCATGTGGGGAGCCTGCTTCTCCCCCTGCCTAGGTCTCTGTCCCTCTTTCTGTGTCTCTCATGATAAATGATTTGAGCATCATTTCATGTACTTATTTGCCATCTGAATATCTTTATTGATGAAGTGTCAGTTTATATAAAAATATATAAATATATACATATTTTAGAGAGAGTGTGTAAGTGTGGGAGTGTGATGAGGCAGGAGAGAGAAATTCTTTTAAAGATTATTTATTCACGAGGAAAATGAAAATTACCACCACAATAATATTCCACTACATACCTGTTAGAATGTTTAACTTTTTTTTTTTAAGATTTTTTATTTATTTATTAGAGAGAGAGAGAGAGAGAGAGGCAGGCAGAGGGAGGCAGAGGGAGAAGCAGGCTCCATGCTGGGAGCCTTACGTGGGACTCGATCCCGGGGCTCCAGGATCACACCCTACCTAGGCTGAAGGCAGGGCTAAACCACTAAGCCACTGAGGTTGCCCTAGAATGTTTAACATTTTTAAAAGATTGGCCATAACAGGGCAGCCCCCGGTGGCGCAGCGGTTTAGCGCCGCCTGCAGCCCAGGGCGTGATCCTGGAGACCCTGGATGGAGTCCCACATCAGGCTCTCTGCATGGAGCCTGCTTCTCCCTCTGCCTATGTCTCTCTCTCTCTCTCGAATGAATGAATGAATGAATGAATGAATGAATGAATGAATAAATAAATAAATAAATAAATAAAAGAAAAAGACTGGCCATAACAGGGCAGCCCCGGTGGCTCAGCGGTTTAGCGCCTACTCCGGCCCAGGGCAGGGCCTGATCCTGGAGACCCGGATCAAATCCCACATCGGGCTCCCTGCATGGAGTCTGCTTCTCCCTCTGCCTGTGTCTCTGACTCTCTCTCTCTGTGTCTCTCATGAATAAATAAATAAAATCTTAAAAAAAAAAAAAAAAAAAAGAAACACAAAAGTTAAAAAAAAAAAAAAAAGACTGGCCATAACAAACTTGGTGAGGAAATAGAGCTACTAGAACTCTAAAACACCTTTGGTAAGACTATAAAAATGGTACAAGCACTCTGGAAAATTTTTCTATTTCTTTAAATAAACATATAGCTACTTTATGTCCCAATCTTTCCACACCTACATAATTACCCAAGAGAAATGAAAGCATATAGTCAGGCAAAGATTTACACACAAATATTCATAGAAGCTTTCTTTGTAATAGCCATAAACTAAAAATAATCCAAATGTCTATTAGCAGGTAAATGGATAAACTGTAGTACATCCATACAATGGAATACTACTATGCAATAAAAAGGAATGAACTACTGATGACGTGAATAAATCAGACACGACTGCATACTATATTTTATTGACATAAAATTCTAGAAATGCAAACTAATCTATAGTGACAGAAGATCAGTGGTTGCCTAGAGGGAAGTAATAAGGCAAAGAGGGACCCAGGAAAATTTGGGGGAGGGATATGTTCATTATCTTAATTATGGTGATTGTTTCACTAGTGTATATATGTCAAAACTTACTGTACACTCTAAATATGTGCAGTTAATGGTATGTATTTATATCTCAAAGAAACTTTTTTTTAAGTCTTTCCTTAAAAATCAGAGGTAGTAATTACACTAAGAAAAGATTTCCCCCACGTATTTTAATCTTTTATTACTTTCTCCAAATTATCTGTAGGAAAAATTCAAAGCACTTTCTTGGGTCATTCATGGACTAAATAAAATACATCTTATTTTAAAAATTCAAGTTATAGACTCTCAGCAAAGATAACATAAAACTTTAACTCAAATGTAAACATAAATGATTATTAAATAATCAAATTATGACTAATATGGGATAAAACCTGCCATGAGGTCTTTACAGTTAAATAAAGGGGGTAAGATTTTCTTAAATCATCATCTTCAAACAATTCATCTTATGACAATTTTACTATGATCTTACCTAACATATCATAACATTATAAGACAGACTTTTGAACTATATACACAGAATCAACCTAATGCTTAACTAGTTTTCATAGTAATATTAAAATTAAAGATAAGGATGCTTTATAATCTGGCCAAAAGGGGTGGGGGCACCTGGGTGCCTCAGTCGGTTAGGTGTTTTTTGCCTTTGGCTCAGGTTATGATCCCAGGATCCCATGTGTGTTGGGCTCCCTGCTCAGTGGGGAGTCTGCTTCTCCCTCTCCCTGCTTTTGCTCTCTCATTCTGTCAAATAAAGTCTTTTTTTTTTTTAAACAGACTTTATTAGCATCCTGGTGAACTTAAGCCTTTAAGATTTTTTTTTTTTAAAGATTTGATTTATTCATTCAAGAGAGACACACACAGAGAGAGGCAGAGACAGAGGCAGAGAGAGAAGCAGGCTCCATGCAGAGAGCCCGATGTGGGACTCGATCCCGGGACTCCAGGATCACGCCCTGGGCCGAAGGCAGACGCCCAACCACTGAGCCACCCAGGTGTCCCCAAATAAAGTCTTTTTTTAAAAAAAAGACAAATTTCCAAAAAGTAGGTAAATATTTCATTTGCCACCTAATTACAGTGTCAAGCTTAAGAGTAGTTTCTTTCAGTAAGGTATAGCAATAAATAATACTGAATAAAAAGTTCAAATTTTAATTCCTTTCAAACATGGTACAGTTAGAAAATTGTTTCAATTTAAAATATACAGTCTGCAAAGTACTTGTACCTTAAGAGTAACAAATGAACTTTCAAGCATCTGAAATACTGTAGTTTTTTTACACTTCAAAAATATTTCACAGGTAAAACATACTCCGTTCCTTTCAACACTAATTCACCCTCCCCCCCAAAAAAGGGAAACCAGCTGCCTTAACAGCTCCAGGCAACTGCTAAAAACAGGAAGCAAAGAGTAACCGAAACTGTAGGGTAAACCTGATTAGCAAAACCCTTTTAAATGTTTCAGATCACATCAGTAATCCACTTGGAAAGAAGTAGCACTTATAAACACTGTGTAGCACAAGTCTATCTGGCAAAGTGTTATATACTGCATATTGAATCAAATAGTCATTTTTCAATGGAATGTCAATATAGATAATAGGGTAATGATAGCGGTACTAAATATGAACTCTCAGCGTCTGACTAAACTTCACTGGAATTTATTCTGTTTTAAATATAAAACTTGACATTTCTAGGGATGCCTGAGTGGCTCAGTGGTTGAATGTCTGCCTTCGGCTCAGGGCATGATACTAGAATCCTGGGGTTGAGTCCCACATCGAGCTCCCTGCATGGAGCCTGCTTCTCCCTCTGCCCAGGTCTCTGCTTCTCTCTGTGTCTCTCATGAATAAATAAATAAAATATTTTTTTAAAAAAGCAAACTTGACATTTCTAAGTTTTATAATTAACCATTCTAAGGACACTGAACACTGCTCTGAAACTTGAATGAAAAAGGATAATTTTGAATGGTGTCTTCAAATTTTCTCACCAGTTTGAATTTATTTTAATCTTCATAAATACAACTTTAGTTGTTCATTACACATATTAAACTGGTTTACGGGGCAGCCCCAGTGGCGCAGCAGTTTGGCACCGCCTGTAGCCTGGGGTGTGATCCTGGGGACCCAGGACCCAGTCCCATGTTGGGCTCCCTGCATGGAGCCTGCTTCTCCCTCTGCTTGTGTCTCTGCCTCTCTCTCTCTGTCTCTCTGTGTGTGTCTCTATGAATAAATAAATAAAATCTTTAAAAAATAAAAATAAAAAAAAATAAACTAGTTTACAGAAAAAGAAGAGTTAAAGCTACATCCTCCATCTGTATGGCCTGGTACTATACCAAGTAGGCACACTATATTTGTGAATGTGTGTGCACACACATGTGTAAAGTATAAAATTACTTTATTATAGGGGCACCTGGGTGGCTCAGTTGTTGAGCATCTGCCTTTGGCTCAGGTCGTGATCCTGGGGTCCTGGGATGGAGCCCTACATCGGGCTCCCTGCTCAGTGGCTGGTCTGCTTCTCCGTCTCCCACTGCCCCTCCCCCTGCTTGAGAGCATGCTCTCTCTCAATTTTTAAAAAACATAAAAGTATTTCCTTTGTTATGATACAAAAGACAAAATATTTCTCATGTGACCTTGTTTTCACTTTTCTGTTCTGACAACTTGGTTAACAGCTTTAAATGTACAATCTATATAGCTAATACAGGTTATATATGACTATAGATATGTTGAACCAGAAGAATACTGACAATACTAAGTAGACAATAAGCCTTACCAGTTAGTGGTGTGGACCATTTCTACCAAAAGGAAAATGCACATCTGTATAGTCACCTCTACCAACTGGTGCTGACAGAAAGGCAGAGGCTTCTTCTCTACTGCAACCCTTGATAAGTCTCCACTGTGGGCATCTGTTTGGTAAGTAGGCACATTTTATACACAGTCCTTGACAACCCTATTCCTTGACCAACCAGCAAGTAAAGTAAGAAAGTATAGTGGTCAGTTATTTTAAACATTGTGTATGGCTTAGCGTCACCTCTGTAACATGACCACAAACAAACTTACAAATACACTCTCTAGAAAACAAGGGAGGGAAGTCAAATCCAAGTTTAGATTAATTAATCTAACAACACTACTGAAAATCTAAATCACTGTATTTATAGTTAACAGCAACGGGGCCAAGGGCAAGCTACCCCTAGACGGGGCCACTTTGGCATTAACATTATTTTGAGTTAAAAAGTATTTAGGGGATCCCTGGGTGGCGCAGCGGTTTGGCGCCTGCCTTTGGCCCAGGGCGCGATCCTGGAGACCCGGGATCGAATCCCACGTCGGGCTCCCGGTGCATGGAGCCTGCTTCTCCCTCTGCCTGTGTCTCTGCCCCTCTCTCTCTCTGTGTGTGTGACTATCATAAATAAATAAAAATAAAAATAAAAAAAAGTATTTACAACACAGCAGATTCAGGAAAAGCTCTTTACCTCTCCCTCAAGTGCCTGTTTATACCAAGAAGAAAGCTATTAACGGAAATCCCTTACCTAAGACACTGACCTACATGAGGCAATCTTTGTTTTCCAACCATTACCTCTCACCTTCCCTCTAATGGTCTATTTCTACCCTTTGTATCCTCAGGCCCCTAACTCTCTCCTCAGGTCACACAAGCATCATGTTGCCTGTCTCTGAATTTCCATTGCTGTGTGGATTCCCCCTATGTATGCTATTAAATTTGATCTTCTCTTGTTAAACTGCCTCATGGCAATTTGTTTCTTAGTCCAGGTAGGACTTTGAAGGGCAGAGAAAATTCTTCCTTCCTGACAATAGTGTCACCTCTAATTCCAAGAACAGCACTTTGAAACAAACTTTAGCTTTGGAAGTATTTTTGTAACTTTTATTTCCTCTAATCATAAAATTCATGGAAGAAAATAATCACATAAAATATTTTAAGATAAAAAAAAAATTTTAAGATGAAGTAGTCAATTTTCCCCAAAAAGGCTCCTTAAAACTGTTGTATGTGAACTGTTAAATGTTTTTTACCTCTGCCTTTTGAATAGTTCATGACAGTTTTTTGTTCATTTTTCATTCCATTAGTTTCATTCACAGTTCTATCATTTGCCCTCAGTTGTACTATACATTCCTGTAAAAGGCCAGCATTCATACTTCACACAAGTGATACAGCTAACAAATTCCAACTAATAAACTCACACTTACCTGTCTACACATATTACTTGCTATCTTCTTACCCTCCTTTTTCTCTTTTTGCACATTAACACTTTCAGACATGATGTATTTTGACAGTCAGACCTTTTCTCTAAAATGTAAGCTCCATAACGGTGAGATTTGTTTTGTTTGCTGCTATAAAGCCAGTTCAACAGATTTGATATATATAGGCAGAAACAAACGGAACTCCTAAACCTCTAGACTTGGAGGTCTTTGCTTTTTAGAAGCAATTCTTGTGTAAGCCTGAAAATGCAAGAATATTGCACAAGTTCCTTCTAATGCTCTAAATGAGTCTTTGTGAAATCTTACTTTTGGTTCAGAAACGCAAGAGATTCTTGGCTTCGTTACCGTAATATTTTGCTAACATTTCGACATCAGGCCTTGGAACAAAAGGTTCCTTGTTCTCTGATGGAAAATAACAAAACTGAGAAGAGATCTTGTCAAGTGAGAAATGCAGTACCTGTTGCCTTGACAATTTGTTTTTCTCCAAGCAATAATATGCTCCAACTCTAGTCTGAAACTAACTGGAAAATACAAATTTAATCCATATGTTCCTAAGGTTCCTAAACATACAGAGACCTGAATTTTGTTATGTTCTCAATATTCTACTGCTGCTACTCCTAAAATTGTTACCTCAGCCATATCACACAGAATACTATATATATTTGTTCTACATCAGCATATGAAGGTTGCCTCTGAATGTTTTGAGTAATACCAGACCTTCAACACTGGCATGGTTATTGACACAAAGAACAAGCATGTAAAGAAAACATTTTTTTTAAGATTTCATATATTTATTTGACAGGGAGTGAGCACAAGCAGGGGGAACAGAAGAGGGAAAAGCAGGTTCCATGCTGAGCAGGGAGCCCACCCTAGGATG